>NC_142127.1:55071250-55376458 GCF_024610735.1 Ursus americanus
GGGTGTAAACAAATCTAAATAAGATATTAGAAAGTGCAAATAATATGTTCAAAGAACAATCCACCGTGCCTAATAGGGTTTATCCTTTGATGAGAGAGCAGTTCACGTGAAAAATTATTACTATAATACTTACCTTCATAGGACCATAATGAGATCTGCAAGTTGGTTACTTATCCATTCTTGTGATTGTGCAAATGCCATAGACAGTTCAAGTTATATTTGGCTTACTTGAAACAATCACTAGCTAGAGAAATGGGATTAGCCTGACATATGTAAGTGAAGCAGTGTCTAACCCTCCCCTCTAACTACATGATTGCTGTATAGTGGAGAAAGAAAGTATGGATGGATATCAGTGTGAGAACGATAATACTTAAAACTGCTTCTTAGAAAAATAGCTCAATTTATTGAGCCCTTACTGTTTGCCAGGCATTTGGCTAATTGCTTGACATACATCTCAAAACCTATAAAGTACTGTTGTTTCAGAAGGAATCTAAGGTGCTTTGAGAGATGAAGTAACTTGCCCACGATCACACAGCCAGCAAAGAGGGGAGCTGCACTTCGAACACAGTCTTCATTGAAACCCATATTTTCTTTTATAAAAATTTTTTATTATGTTAGTCACCATACAGTACATCCCAAGTTTTTGATGTAAAGTTCCATGATTCATTACTTGCGTATGACATCCAGTGCACCATGCAATACGTGCCCTCCTTAATACCCATCACCAGCCTATCCCGATCCCCCCCCCACCAAAGCCCTCAGTTTGTTTCCCAGAGTCCATAGTCTCTCATGGTTCATTCCCCCTTCTTTTTAACCCCCCTTCCTTCTTCCCTTTCTTCTCCTACCGATCTTCCTATTTCTTATGTTCCATAAATGAGTGAAACCATATGATAATTGTCCTTTGTTTGACTTATTTCGCTTAGCATGAAACCCATATTCTTAACCAGTACACTAAATATCAGCAGCTGTAACAATTCAGAAACTACCATGCGAACCAATTGAATATTTTGTAACAACAACAAATCCTTCCAAAACTATAGGATGGCATGAGAATAATGCCTAGTATTTAGTGAAGGCAAGCAGTATACAAACTTGCATATAGTGTGGTTTATAAATTGTTAAGCTAGAGTGCGTTTGAAAAGAAGCCAATGTGTGTGTGTTTGCTTTTTACTATTGCCAATTTTCCTTGGTGAACGTGTATAATTTTTTTAAAAAATCTAAAGTATACTGTATCCCCTACAAGATTGAAAGCTTTTTGTGAGCAAAGGCTGTTCATTTTTGTAAGCTCCAACTCAGCTATGCACTTTACACATAATGGGCACAAAATGTTTATTTGAATTACAACATAGAGGGTCCTTTATATACGTCTTTTCCTACAGAGATGCTGTAACAAATCTACATTTTCTATAAATATCCTCCCCATCATTGTCAGATGCCATCTTTTCAAATTGCGACCCTACTTAGTACGCTGATTTTTAAAGATTTTAATTCCAATTTTATGTTTCTGGTGTTTTTATAAATGTTATCGGTGGCTAAATCACAGTCCACATATAAATCTTGGTGTTATTTTTAAATAATAACATTTATTGAACTCTTGCTAAGTCAATACTGTCCTAGGCGCTTTAAGACATTTTCCCATTTAGCAGTCCTAACAGTTCCATGGAATTAACACTATGAGGTGCAGACATTAAATGACATCTGCCAGGACACACAGCAAGTAAATAATGGAGCTGATATTCACTCAGGAAGTCTATGACTCCATGCTTTCAGTTAAGTTCACACATTGTAATTTAAGCACTGTTCTTTAAGAGTGAAGCATAAAATCTTTGACATAAAAATAGTGCATGTAATGGAGAGAGAATTTTATTCCATTGTGTGGCCCCTTGAGACAGTGGGGTGACAGAAAAGGAGAGAAAAGTATAATTGAGATGAGAGGAAGTGAAGAAAGCAAAAGAGAAGAGGAATACAGATGGCAGAAACAGGAATGACAACTCAGTGCTTTGGAGTCAAAGCATTGGTTCCTTTTTTTACCTTGGTTGCACAAGCTTACCTAGCAGCTATATTGAGCACCTATGTGCTGAGTGCCTAGGGACACAATGGTGAGAAGAAGAAAAAAAATATCTTCCTTGTCCTCATGTAGATTAGTCTAATTCTTATGAGTTTAAAGAAATAGTGGACTTTAGGGTCAGCTGACACTTTGGTAGAGCAGGCTGACTCCTCCCAAACCTCTTTCAAAGGATTCACCAACATGAAAGAATTCCCCCTTTTACTATTCCCCTTAATTTGTACATACCTAATTCTTTTTGTTTTACAGGTCCTTTTGTTCTGTTTCATTTTTGAGGTAAAAATTATAGAGCAGTGTGCAAAAAATAGGTATAAGATTCAATAAATTTTGACAAATCAGACATTCTTGTAGCTCACTGTTGGAGACGGTTTCTGTATGTCTTGAAAGCAGAGGCACTGTCTCTCTCTTCAGGAATGTTTTTATAGTGAACCATCTTGGAAGGTACTGTCCCCTCTGGAGCAAAAGGCAGGTTTGTTTACCGTCCAGTATAATAAGATGCTGTCTTCTTCCAGAGCAAAGGGCAGGCGCACTTACTGCCCTTTATAAAAGATTCAGGTTCCTGAAGCTTGAGAATCTTCAGTTCTGACACAAGCTTACTGCATACACAGCATCAATCTGGGCCCCTCTTTGTTACCTGTTTAAGGCTTAGGAGACAAGAAGAACCAATGCAGACATGATGCTGAAACTGTTTATTGTGCTGTGGATAATAAAGTTCTTTGTCTGACCCAGAAGTTTTGTGTCTTCTGCCAGCATCCACAAGATTGGCAGGCAAACTTGCTATCTTGCAAGCAGGGTAAAACCTCAGACCCTTCAAGGTTCTTGACAGCCACCCTCCTTCAAGATATGGACCTATCCACTGAAGCAGCAAGTTCTCTCACACCCCTCTCCCATCATTCTCACAAGAGATGATCCTATTTCTGCTTGTTTGCACAACAGTTTTGCCTTTTCTAGAACATCACATACCTGGAATCATACGACAGATACTCTTGTGTTTCCCTGTCTCAGCAGGTCTGTAAGAGACATCTATGCTATTGTATATATCAGTGGTTCATTCCTTTTCATGTCTGAGTGGTATTCCATTGTTAGAATAGTTCTCAATTTATCCATTTCCCTATTGATGGACATTTGGGTTGTTTTCAGCTTGCAGAATAAATCTGCTATAAACATCCACATGTTTAGTAGTGTTTTGTTGTATACAGGAGATTGGAAACAAATCATTGTACAGATTCCAGATTCTATTATCTCCTTTTGAAGAGCACTCTTTGTTGTCTTAGAAGGCACTTAATCTATCTGGACCCAAACTTCCAGCTCCATCTCTTTTGCAATGGGCTGCAGCTGAAATTTCTGTCGCAGTTTTCAGCCTTCCACCTGATGTTTTTCATCAGCCCCCTTGCAGTCTGTCCTGCACGAGTACAGCCAAAGGAGTCAGCTAAAAATTGGGGTGAGGTTTATTATAGATTTGGGACTCTATGCTGCGACTCTTTCCCCTTTTGGATTGTCCTCCCTAACTTCAAAGTTGTTCGGGCATCTCTAAACTCAGCCAGGTGACTCCTCAAAGCAGTAAGACAGTACTTTTCTGCTTGAGTTCTAGCATCCCTGCTCCCAAGAGGACACGAGAGTACTGTCAGGTAAAAAGGTTTATAAACAAATCTCACCCAGTGTGATTCCCAAAATGTTTATTTCTCTCAGTTTCTGCCTGCTTTTGGTCATTCTCCAGTGCCTTCAATTAGCTGTTTTTTAATATGTTGCCCAGAGTTTATAACTACTATAGAAGACTTAGATAAAAGGTGCCCTATTGTTTCCAGAAGCAGAATTTTGCCTTGTATGTCTTTATCCCTTTAAGTCTTCGGTGTCATTTTACTTCGGATATATCGCTTATAAGGAACATGTAGCTGCTTTTATATTTTTATGAAATCTGATTCTGTTTGTTATTCAACATGTTGGTTTAATCCTAACATTTACGTGATTAATGAAATCTGAATTTTTTTTTTTTACCATTTTATGTGCTCTGTTTACCATTATTTACATTTGCTTTAGTTCTGGTTTTTCACTAGGTTGAAAAGATTTTCTATATTTTCCCCTCATCCTTTATGTTTTCCTCATTTGGAAGCTATAAATTGTAGTCCTCTTCCCTGGTGGCCACCCTTATATTCTACATATATATCTATAAAATTTTTACCAAAGTCTAAAGTTACTCAATATTTCTATCTTCCTTTCAAACAGGAAAAAGAGGATTACTTCATTTTATTTACCTGTTACCAAATTCCTATCTTTTATTCTTGTCTAAAAACTTAGCATCATCTTTTTTTAGGGGTGCAATTGTAAATGGGATTGTCTTCTTAATTTCTCTTAATCTCTTTAATTACTTCATTATTGTGTAGAAATGCAATAGATTTCTATATATTAATTTTGTATCCTGTGACTTACTGAATTCATTTATCAATTCTAGTAGTTTTTTTGGTGGAGTCTTCAGTGTTTTCTGTGTATAGTATCAGGTAATCTGCAAATAATGGAAGTTTTACTTCTTCCTTACCACTTTGGATGCCTTTTATTTTTTCTCATCTGATTGCTGTGGTTAGGACTTCCAGCACTATGTTGAATAAGAGGGGTGAGAGTGGACATCCTGTCTTATTCCTGATCTTAAAGGAAAAGCTCTCAGTTTTTCACCATTGAGTATGATGTTGGCTGTGGGTTTTGCATATATGACCTTTATTATGTTGAGATATGTTCCCTCTAACCCTACTTTGTTGAGAGTTTTTATCATGAATGGACTTTGTACTTTGTCAAATGATATTTCTGCCTTTATTGAGATGATTATATGGTTTTTATCCTTTCTCTTGTTAATGTAATGTATCAACATTAATTGACATGTAAATATTAAACCATGCTTGCATCCCTGGAATAAATCCTATTTAATAGTGGTGAATGATTTTTTTTAATGTATTGTTGGGTTCAATTTGCTATTATATTGTTGGGGATTTTTGCATCTATGTTCATAAGAGATATTGGCCTATTGGGGTTGTTTCGTTTTGTTTTGCCTTGTAGTGTCTTTATCTGGTTTTGCTATCAGGATAACGCAGGCCTCATAGAATTAATTTGAAAGTATTCCTTCCTCTTCTATGTTTTTGGACTAGTTTGAGAAGAATAGGTATTAACTGTTCTTTAAATGTTTGGTAGGTGCTCTCTTTGGCAGCACAGACACTAAAATTGGAATGATACGGAGAAGATTAACACAGTGCCTGTGCAAGGATGACAGGTAAATGTTTGGTAGAATTCACCTGTGAAGCTAGCTGGTCCTGAACTATTGTTTGTTGGAAGTTTTTTGATTACTGATTCCATTTTATTGCTAGTAATCAGTCTGTTCAAAATTTTTATTTCTTCCCGATTCAGTTTTGGAAGGTTACGTGTTTCTAGGAATTTTTCCATTTCTTGTAGGTTGTCCAATTTGTTGTCATATAATTTTTCATAATATTCTCTTACAATCCTTTGTATTTCTGTGGTGTCAGTTGTTTTTTCTGCTCCTTCGTTTCTGATTTTATTTACTTGAGTCCACTCTTTTTTTCTTCTTGAGTCTGGGTAAAGGTTTTTTCAATGGTGTTTATCTTTTCAGAGGACCAGCTCCTGGTTTCGTTGATCTGTTCTATTATTTTTTTTAGTCTCTTTTCATTTATTTCTGCTCTAATCTTTATTATTTCCTTCCTTCTACTGGCTTTGGGCTTTGTTTTTCTTTTTCTAACTCCTTCAGATGTAAGGTTAGCTTAACATCAACTTTTTTGTCATATATTTTTTTAAAAAATCAATGTTCAAATATACCAACATATTTTATGCTCACTTTTTTTCTTTTTGTTAAAATAGTGTAGTGATATATAATTTGCATACCAGATAGGCACAATAGCTTTTTGCATCTAACTTCTTTCTCTGGGATTCACTTTTCTTCTTGCAATCTTTAGTGGTTATTCCAGTGAGATGTTTGGGAGTTTTGTTTTGCTTTTGTCTCTAAGTGTCTTTATTTTGCTTCCACTCTTTGGATGATAGCTTTTGCCTGAGTATAGAATTCTACATTCAGAGTTCTTTTCCCCCTCACCAGTTTTAAGCTGTTGTTCCAATGTGTTCTATCATTTATATTTCCGAATTAGAAATCTGATATTGATTTAATTGGTTATCATTCCTGTATAGTTAATTATTTTTTTCCTCTTTAGTGACTACTTTTAAGATTTTTCTCTATATTTTTTTCTTACTTTTGTTAAGAAATAGTTGATATATATCAATCACCATATAAGGTGTATAGCATGATAGTTTGATTTACTTTATGTTTGATATCCTGCATTTACCATGATGTTTCTAGAAATGAATTTATGTTTATCCTGCTCTGTACAAAATGCACTTTTAATCCTAGGAGTTATTCTTCCATTTTGGAAAGTTCTTTGCCACTATCTCTTCAAATACTGCTTCTTTGTAATTTCTCTATTTTCTTGTTCTGGAAATTCCATTAGTGAGTCTCTCATTTTGTCCTCTGTGTCACTTATTTTCTCATTCTTATTTTTAAAAATCTCTTTCTGTTTCATTCTGGATTAATTCTTCAGTAATCGTTTCTAATATAGGATATCTTTCTTAGACTGTGTGCAGACTAGAGTGCCCATTGAGTTTTCTATTTCAATAGGTATGTTTTTCTAATTTTTAATTCTTCCTATTTTTATCATGCCTGATTTTGCTTTATAATGTCTTATTCTTTTAAAATATGTATGTATTGCTTCATGTCTTTGAGAATATGAAACAGTCTTTTTTCTTTCTTTAGATTGTCCTTTTATTTCAATTTAATCTGGAGCAAATCATTGTTCTGATTATTGATTTTATGGCAGTGTTTTTTCTTATGACAGTGTTTTTTAATGATAGATGTCTTCATGTGCGTTGGAACTTTGACTTTCATATTTATTTTGAATAGGAAAGCTTGTTTTGTTATCTACAACTTTCTATCTAAGGATTTTGCACTTGGCCAACACACTCCCAGGCTCTCTAGTCTCAAATCAGGTTGTACATTGACAATTAGAAATTTCTCGCCTGTGTTGATTAGTTATTGCCAGTACAGTCTCAAAGTCTTGGTGGTACACAGTGATAAGTGTTTATCTTGCTCACAAGTCTATGGGACAGCTCTAATTCAGACTGTGGGTCTGTAGTCAGCTTGGGCAGTACCACTTGTGTTCATTGTTGAGCCCAAACTGAAGGAGAAGCAGCTATCCAGGGGAAGCTTATCTCATGATAAAGGCAGGAGCACAATAGGGCAAAACCCATCGTGCAAGCACTTCAAGCCCTTGCTTATATAACATCTACAAACATCTGTTGGCTAAAGCAGGTCCTATAGTCAAGCCCCAAATTAAGGAGCAATTTAAATATATTATTCAAAGTTAAAAAGGCAAAGGGTGGACACAAAGAAGGGTGAAGACTTGAGGCCAGGAATCAGTTCAGTCAACCACAGTCCACCTTCTTGGCCACAATTATTTATATGTGTCCTCTATAAACAGATTGACCCTTATCCTAAGACCCCCAACAGCCTCCTCTAATCATGGCATCATGATCAATATCCGGTAACTTACAATATACATCAAATTTGAATGTGGTTCCCATTCATCTGGAAACCTGTGAACCAAGATGTGTATGGGTGTGTGTAATCTTCCCCCACCATTATACCACATGGAATGATAGAACCTGGGATAAGATAACTACAATTAACTGCTAGTCAAAAGGGAGAGATTAAAAGGCATTATTAGCATTCACTTGTTCTAAAATACCATATGAAAAATGTTGCCAGGTACCCCTGTTCTGAGAAAAAAGAATTTTCCTTGATTAGACCCTAATTCTGCTTCTTAACAGTTCTCCAATCCATTGTTCTAAACTTCTCTTGGTTTCGCCTCCCAGAAGTTAAATTCTTTAGATTTCTATCATCCCCTTTGGTCACTTCTGAAACTGGAGAGTATGCCCCTTCTGGTGCTGGAAAGTTTTCTCAGCTACTTCCCCCTATAAGAAGTTTTTGGCCCAGCAGTCTTTATAACTCCATCTCATTCCCTTGGACTCTTAGCTGGTGGTTTGTTTATCAATACAGCTCTCTCAAAAACATAGATTTTCTCTATATTTGTTTTCAGTGAGTTCTATTCGACAGAACCACCCTATGATTCTTTTTGGCACATGCCTCTCATTCTAGATTTCACTATGAGGAACTTCCACCCATTAGGCTTCTGAGGGGCCCTGCCCTTAAGCTTTCTAGAAACCTATTTGTCCAACTGAAAGGTTCTACCAAGCACCACCTTAATTCTTTTAGGTGTTTTAATACATGAAGTTACAGCAATACCCTTAGTTTAATATCCCTACTCCCCACCTCCCAGGCTGAATCTGAGACTCCCTGCCTGCCTGGAGATGAAGAGGCTTATTTGCCAAACAAACAAGCTCTGGACTCTAAATTCTCCTAAATTTTTCTTGCAAGTTGGCAGGGGTTTTTCTCCCCCAAACGTATCTTTTTCTTATAGCACTTTATAAAATAGAACTAAAAATAACTGCTTCATACTTTGAACATGTGCCTAGAAGTCATCCTGTTATCCTTCATGTTACCACAGGCAACAGTTTTACTAAACACATGTTGTCATTTTTCAGCTTCTATAATAGTTATCATACTATCCATCACCTGTCCTCTAAGCTTTTTTTTTTTTACCCACCATCCCAGTATTAGGTTTGCTGTATCAGCTAGCTATTGCTGCATAACAAACAAGTACAAAAATCTTAGTGACACATAACGATAAGCTTTTAATTCTCTCATGGGTCTGCAGGTCAGATACAGCAGCTTAAGTGGCAATGGCCAAAGCAGCGCTGCTTCACATTGCAGGGCTATGGGCAGGGAGGACAGTTCTGCTCAAATAGTCATGCTAGGGCTGGGGTTGAAGAGTGGCAGCTACTCTGGGTAAGACTCTTTCCAGTGAGGTGACAGAAGTACAAGAAGGTAAGCCCCTGCTTTCATCACATCTACTAAAAGGCCACTGGCCAAAACAAAGTGCATGGCTGAGCCTGAAGTCAAAGGCTGGAGAAGTATACTGCCTTTTGTGGAAAGAACTTCAGACTTAGAATGGCATAGGACATGGGTATGGAGAAGGGAGAAGAATTTGGGCCAGTAATTTATCTCATCCTCCATGGTAATATGTGAGATTCTGGTTCCCAGCCTGCACTTCTGTTCTGCCTCCAGAAGCCCACAACTTCCCATAAAGCTATAGGGCCAAGAAGTAGCCAACAGCAGCTTTTTAAAGTTTCCTTGTAAGGGAGTGGAAGTGAGCGAGGATCCCCCAGCCCAGTCCCTTGTTTTAGGCAGCACACCTGTCCCTGACCTCCATCTCATCTAAGACACTTTTAGTCTCCCCAAAAGAGAATGTAGACTCTCAATTGCTTCTGCTTACTTCACAATGCACTCCTTCAGGCCCATGGCTCCAGTGCCCATTTCTTCACTGCATTTCTTTTCTGTTCCTACCTCACAGAAATGAATCTTACTGAACAAAGTTGTGTCTTTTTTTTTTTTTAAGCTGTGTATTTTTCTTTCATATGTATCACAGTCATGGACCTGGAGCGGGGGGACCCTTGAACCTTGAACTTTTAATAGAATTGCCGCCCAAAGTTATAGAATACTATCTCTATGAAGGTTCTCTGTTATTTCTGTGATGGTTTTTAAACATAAAATCTTGGTACTGAAGTATGCTTTAATTTAGTACATTACAAAAAATAACCAGTTTCTTAAAGGATAGATATAAATATTCAAATTCAGTACATTTGGAAAAATGATCAGGCTAATTATATAAAAGGAAAATAGGAAATAGTTCTCTATTCTTACCAAAAATCTGATCATTAAGATAAACTACTTTTATTATTTTTTTAAAGATTTTATTTATTTATTTGTCAGAGGGAGAGAAAGAGCACAAGCAGGGGAAGCAGCAGGCAGAGGGGGAAGCAGGCTCTCCCCTGAGCAGGGAGCCCAATGTGGGACTTGATCCCAGGACCCTGGGATCATGACCTGAGCTGAAGGCAGATACTTAACTGACTGAGCCACCCAGGCATCCAAAGATAAACTACTTTTAAGTGTGTATATTAAATATTAGTATATTTTATCACAGCCTGGTTATCCCATTCTCTTTGCCTTATACAAGTTTTTATCTCTGTTTATTTTTACTTTTTTACTGTATATAATTTATTGCAGAAAATTTCAAATATATAATATACACAGAATAGTTTAATGACCTCTATGTACCCATGGCGAAGCTTCATAATTATTAATCATGGTAAATCTTATTTCATTTATACCAGGGTTTGAGAGACTATGACCCACAGGTCAAATCAAGCCTACTGTCTGTTTTTGTAAATCAAGTTTATTGGAACACAGCTATACTCTGTGTCTACATGTTGCCTCTGCCCACTTTCATGCTACAAGAGCAGAGGTTAGTAGTTGCAACAGATTGTGTGGCCTGCAAAGCCTAAAACATTTATTATCTTGGATTTACAAAAAAAAAAAAAAGTGCTGACCCTGAAGTATACTCTGACCCACTCTCCTCAGCAAAAATATCTCTCTCCTATTTCATTTTAAAATATTCAGTATGTATTCTAAAAGATGAGGACTCTGAAAAACAATACTATTCTTATACTAAAAAATTAGCAGTAATTCATAGTTTGTTTCTTCGACAAGTCTCCCACTGAAGAAAAAGTGAGAATTCCTTAATATTTCTCTTTCTTCGTGACACATTATTCAGGTCTACCACAGGCCACCCACAGTCTAACAAACCATTTTCTTACCTTTGAAAAAGCTGCAGGCTTTTTATTTTCATTAGTAGTCCATTCTCAGTAATTTTAACAGCTTAACACTTCATCTGTAGATGACCTCAAAGAAGAAGATATTCTGAATTTAACAAAGCATGTGAGGGGCGCCTGGGTGGCTCAGTCGTTAAGTGTCTGCCTTCCGCTCAGGGCGTGATCCCGGAGTTCCGGGATCGAGCCCCACATCAGTCTCCTCCGCTGGGAGCCCACTCCCCCTGCTTGTGTTCCCTCTCTCACTGGGTGTTTCTTTCTCTCTGTCAAATAAATAAATAAAATCTTTTAAAAAAACCAAAGAAAAAGCATGTGAGGAAGTTAAGAAATAATAGCATAATCAGAGATTTCTACAAAATTGCAATTTGTGATATATTAAAGGTCCTATGAAAAAATATGGCATATAAAGGCAATCTCACATTTTAAAAAGTCTAATGGTATTAAAGATTTTGGGCACACTGGTTTGTTTTTTTTTTTTTTCCTTGAGAAAACCAAGGAGTTCACTTTCAGAGGTTTTAACATTGAAGTGATTGTTAGCATTTCTAAATAAAATGTTATATTAAAATAACTTTTTTTTTCAGTTTACATGGCAATTTTACAGGAACTATCTCATTTAATGTTTTCAGCAACCTAGTGAAGGAGAGCTTATTTTTATATTAGCTGTTCCACTGAGACACAAACCCATGTCTTCTGCTTAAAGTCCACCAACCACGCCGCTGAACTGATGGTCACAAATCTTTCCAGAGAGCAGTTTTAAACAGGTTTTATCACTCTTTACAGGCCTTGGTTATATAACTGCTCTATGTTATGCAAGTATGATTAAGTGCATTACCTTCTAGATATGCTAAAGATACATCTATACAGTGAAGATACTGCAATAAACTTTTAGGATATCTGTATCTTTGTTGCTTAGGATTTCAAGCTCAGAGTGTTGTATCTTTCAAAATCAAAGAGCAAGAAACAATCCATTATCTAGCATTCATAGAGTCCTCTTGAGCATCTCTTTTACATCTTCATGATGGGTCCAGGACACTAGTGGAGAGCTGGTGTTAGAGGCTTGGAAAAATGGCTCATTCCAGGATTCAGGCAGAGGAAGTCCAAACTAAACCTGGAGCATCTTCTTGTGTTAAAGTAAGGAAATGCTTCCCAAAATGATGGAGGGGAAGTCAAAAGGACACAGACGTCAGCTCGAAGTGAATACCACTAGATAAGTCTGGGATGATTTGAACATTAAAATAAATAATAGTAGTAGTAAATTATAACCTATTGAATAATATATGAATCCATGAATCCATACTGATATAAATAAGTTGTAAGTTTGATGAGAATGAGATACTTACATTATCTCAAAGTATCTCCCTACAAAATACTTATGGATTAAAAAGGGAAATGAGACTACTTTATAATAGCAGAGACTGGAAGACATAATTTTAATCAAATGATCAGAGTGATTACCCCAGTGTGGGACAAATTGAAAATGTGAAACCTACCCCCACCCAATAGGATGTAATGAGAATACTTCATCACTTCTGTGAGATGCCTGCCAAAGGAGCATAACCTTATCCTAAGGAAACATGAGACAAAACTAAACTGGGAAACATCCTAAAAATTACTAACCCATATTCTCCAAAAGTGATAAGGTCCCGAAAGTCAAGGAAAGCTTGAGGGACTATTTGCGACTGAATGAAGACCTCTAAGGAGACCTGAAACTACAACACCTTAATTCTGGACTAGATCCTTTTGCTGTAAATGGCAATGGAACATTTGCAAAACTTAAACAGGGTCTAAGGATTTCACAGTGGTAATGTGTCAATGTTAGTTTCCTGATCTTGGTTGGTTGTATCACAGTGAGATAAGAGAATGTCCTTGTATATTAGAAATACACACTAAGGTATTAAGAGGTAATGGAGTATCTGGTCAGAAACATATTCTCAAATTGTTCAAATAACAAAAGTTCTTTGTGCTCTTTTGTAAGTTTTCTGTACATTTGACATTGTTTCAAAATGGAAATACTTTTTTACAAAAATGCAAAACTAAATGCACATAAAGTTACAGCGGACTCTCACAGATGTCTGTTACATAATGCCATTTTCCCTGGCCACAGGTATAGTTCCATTACAAAGATTTCTTGCCAGTCTTTGTACTTGACAAAAACTTACATCAAAGGCAATTGTTCGTCTGTAAAAGCTTTAATAATATCACATTTGCTTTTCTGTTGGAAAAGGGCAAGCAATTTGAAAGACAAAACGAGAAAACTCATCTCTTTAGCCAGTGTTTGTTGAGTAATATATCAAGCTCTGTGGTAGGTACTAATTTTCTCTCTGTGGTAGACACTGTGAAACACTACCTGAATCCCTTTCCAGACCTGAAGGCCTGATTCCTCTAGCTTTTAGGGATGCTGCAGGCAAATCAGCCCTCACTTGCCAGCCCCCTTTAGGGATTGTTTCAGCTAAGAGAATGCCCTTGCCTAAGGTCACACTCCGTTCCCAAGATGTTCTGCATCCAATCACGGGTCAGTGTGAAGGTATAAAGGCCTGGTCATCTTGCCCCACTCAATTCAAAGTATCTCAGAAGGATTGAACCATCTAAAGAACATTCCAGAGGACAAAGGCTTTCACTGAGAATCTATCACAGCTCAGTTTCTCCCTCTACCAGTTCTTTTCCCTTCTCTTTGCCTTCCCTTCCCCTCACATAGATGATGGCCCCTAGAACACTCTTTATGAACCTCCTGCCTACTAATCTGACTCGGTCTTGCTCTTCGGGGAAGCCAGCCTGTGCCATTGTCTCTCCATGATTTCTCTCTGGAGCATTACTTTTTTATTTTTTACTAAACAAGGCTATAATTTATAAGATTAAAAAATTTTATGACCTTCCCTCTTTTTATTTTCTCCACATTGAGAAGATTCATGACCTTCCCTCTTGCCTGCTCCACTTTCTGTTTCTTGATCAGCTAGCACGAAATGGGAAGATAAAGAGACTAAAAGAATGGGAACAGAAAGAGCATAGGTGGGAGCCGGATTCTGTCTTGGGAAGGCAAGATTGAGACAAGTTTGACTTAGCCTCTGTCTCTCTTTTCTTTGCTATTTTCTCCCTCTTTCAACCTCTGCCTCCCAGGGATGCCTTGTCCAGGGTACTCACTGTATGGCTTCTCCTTTCTCAAGAGAGTAAATCATTCTCACTGAGGTGTGTGGACAGAACGTGTCATTCTCCTTAAAAGAGTTTGTGGTAGAAGAAGACTTGTTTTTTTGAGGCTTACTACGACTCAGAGCACTTCCATGGAACGTTGAAAGGAAGGCACCAAATCTGTTGACATTAGTAAGAAGGATGTTTTTGGCACCCTACTGAATCATCCACATAGGCAATCTTCTTCTCCATTTACACATCAATTGAAGTTCTCTTATACTAAGTCCTTGGGGAAATAGCTTGAGAAAAACTAGTATTTGAAACCACTGCTATTTGAAAAACTGCTATAAATCCTTTACCCCAAGCATTTGTTTGTAGATTAAAACATTTTTTTGCAGACACAGAGTGTGGTTTAATTCTTAGTAACATAAATTAGCTCTATTTCATTTGTTAACATCTATTTTTAGCAGACCGTGGGCCGTACAAGTAAATGTTTAGGTTAAGGAAATGATGATTTGGGGCACCTGGGTGGCTCAGTCCATTAACGGTCTACCCTTGGCTCAGGTCATGATCCCAGTGTCCTGGGATAGAGCCCCACATGGGGCTCCCTGCTCAGCAGAGAGCCTGCTTTTTCCTCTCCCTCTGCCATTCTCTGCCCCCAACCCCCACTTGTGCTCTCTGGCTCTCCCTGTCAAAAAAAATAAATAAAATCTAAAAAACAAAAAAAAAAGAAAGACAAGAAAAAGAAATGATCATCTATCTTTAGGGCTGGAGAGATTTAAAATTCTGCCAAAGTAGGTAGTCTAGGATCTCACTTTTTTAAACCGTTTAAATTATATAAATGTGATGTGCTGTCTGTTTTACAAAGCACGTATTCTTATTTCCATTTTTTTCTTTACTGAAAATATGATATGAATGCTGTAACTTAATGCTTCAAGGTCTTGTTTCAACAAACACATTAAGCTTGTTGGTTTGGTTCATATTTGCCTAATCTCTTTTCTGTCTTCAAAATTGGTCCTTTATTGGTCATTTTTCAGTCTTTACATATGTGCCCTTATTTGTTTTTAAGTAATCTCCAAACCCAACGTGGGACTCTAACTCACAACCCCAAGATCAAGAGTCACATGCTTTACCGACTGAGCCCGCCAGGCATCCCAGTGCCCTTATTTTTTTGACAAGATGTAAAAGTGGTAGCTAATGGCTCCACGATGATAACTGGGGTCCTCTGTGTTTTGGATAATCAGGACATGACTTTCGTCAAATCATAGATGTCAGAAATCAGCGATGTGAAACTTTGTTATAGTTTGAAATATGAATTAACCTTAGCTCTTTCATTTTAAAGGTTATATCCCTAGCTCTAGTTAAGAATTGGGGTTATTTGAATCTTTCTCATTCCATGAGATTTTAGATCTGTTCATGTAACCTCCGGTATCGCCTTGCTTTTTATATTCTAGGACAGTTCCAAAGGAGCCAACTAAAGATTGACACATTTTTTTCCCTCCTCTCTTAACCGATTTATGCATGTAGTATTCCATTCAGTTTAAAGAGAAGTGTCAAAGACCTTTCCCCAAAGAGTTCCCATCTACT
The DNA here is from genome assembly GCF_024610735.1 of Ursus americanus. Taxonomy (NCBI): domain Eukaryota; kingdom Metazoa; phylum Chordata; class Mammalia; order Carnivora; family Ursidae; genus Ursus; species Ursus americanus. The sequence continues at coordinate 55,086,852 of NC_142127.1, forward strand.
TGTGTAAGTAGAATCACATGTACAGCACAAAATTAATCTGTAGTGTCTAATTCTCATTGTCCAGCTGAGTCACTTTTAAAAAGTGGATTTTCAGATGGTTATAGTGTAGAAAAACGTGTCACTGGTCACATGATATATACACTAAAAGCATTTGTAGAGAAAGAATGGGAATTAAAATGAGGATTAAGAAGGGGGGTTGAACAAAAAGTGGCAATTATGGAAATAGGGTGGAAATTATGGAAACAGGGCAATTATTGATATGGAGTGGAAAATAAAATAATTTACCTTCAGATAACTTTATTATCTTTTCATGTTTCTATTCGCTAGTAGCATGAAAGTCACATTTAAATCTTAACTTCCATGAGCAGAAATGTCAGTAAAGTCACTTTGTTTTGCCAGGTAATACGATGACTTTATTTTCTTTTCTGTCTTCCATATGTGTTGTGTCTCTTAGGGAGAACACCGGAGAAAAAGAACTTTAGAGTGCTTTAATTTTTGATCATATTATAAAAATAAGCAAATTAAATTGTATGATTTTAGATCTTTTTTTCCTTTAATCCTATCCCGTTCTTCTGGGCCTAGCTGACTTTGAAGGATCCATAAGCATTTTGCTTACTTTGCTATGCCAGAAAGTATCCATAATCCATTAGAAAAAAACACAGTTAAGATTTTAACACATTTAGTCTTCTTTTCTCATTTTATATATTATTTGTAATATACAGATCATATTTCTTATACAGGTGATATCATACTATTCATACAATTTTAAAACCTTTTAAATTTCACTGTGTAACGAACATTATTCCACATTGCTTATTATTTTTCTGCAACGCAATTCTAAATGACTACAAAGTATATTTCTGCAAATATGACTGCAGTTTACTTAAAGTCATTGTCCTGTTGGATCTTTAGTTTATTTTCAATTTCTTACATTTATGAACCACCCTGAGATCGATAATGAAAAAGCTTGTAGCTAAACTTTTAGGCTACAGGTCTATTTCCTTAAGATAAATTCTCACAGAATCGTACAGAATTGATGGATCAAAGAATGCATGTGTTTTTCAGGCTTTTGATATGTGTAACCAAATTGCCTTTCAGAAAGATTGTACCAAATAATACTTACATGAGCAGTGTTTAATAGGAGTACTTGTTTCTATACCTTCACCAACATTGAATTTCGTAATTTTTCACCATCTTTGGTGAATGATAGAATGGGGGGGGAGCAGTATCTCATTTTCCTAATTATCAGATTTCCTAATTATGCAAATCAATAATGTTCATTACAGAAAAATAGTTTGTTAAAGATGAAAAAAGGAGTCATAATGCCAAAGGTAACAGATAAACAGCATTAACATATTCTTTGTATATACAGACAGTTTCTGTTATGGTTTTTACTTTTTTGGACATCATGCTTACATTAGACAGATTTTTCCCTATCTTCTAATGATTTTGAGAGTTTGCTAAATTTTAAAACTTCTAATTGTAAAATACACTTACATAAACCCACACCTTAATCATTTTTAATTGTACAGTTTAATATTGTTAAGTACATTCACCTTGTTGTGCAATCAATCTCCAGAAAGTTTTCATCTTGTGAAACTCTATTGTCTTTGAACAACTCCCCATTTTCCTCTTCCCCCAGCCCTTTCCAACTACCATTCTACTCTGTGTTTCTATGAATCTGACTACTCTAAGTACCTTATATAAGTAGCATCATGTAGTACTTGTCCTTTTGAGACTGGCTTATTTTACTTCACATATTATCTCCAAGTTCATCCATGGTTTACCACGTGTCAGGATTTCCATCCATTTTAAGACCGAATAATACTCCAGTGTCTGTATACAGCACACTTTGTTTATCCATTCTCGTCAGTGGACACTTGGGCTGCTTCCACCCTTAGCTGCTTGGAGTGATGCTGCTGTGAACATGGGTATGCAAATATCTGTACCCATCCCTGCTTTCACTTTCTTTGGGTATATACTCAGAAGTGGAATTGCTGAATCATACAGTATTTCTATATTTAATTTTTTGTGAGGAACTGCCATTATATTTTCTGTAGTCTCTGCACCATTTTTTGTTCCCACCAACAGTGCACAAGAGTTCCAATTTCTCCACATTCTCACCAACACATTTTATTTGTTTGTTTGTTTCTTAGGGTTTTTTGGGTTTTGTTTTAGCAGCCAGCCTGATGGATGTGAGGTGATGATTTAAATTTCTTTTCTCTCTCACCCCTCTCTTCCTCTCTCCATATCTTGAATCTGCTTCTCTCTGATTATTAGCTGTATGATTTAGGGCCTGATATACACATAAGACTAGAAACACGGCCTCCAGTGAAACCACACTCATCATCCTCATGGCTTAGCAACCGAACAGAAATAGAGGTGCTTCCTCTTAGCCCCAACCTGGAAAATATGAGGGAAGGACACTTATTGGCATAAACTAAATCATGCACTCAGGCCTTGGACCAATCACAATGCCCAAAGGGTTGTACTATGATTAACTCTTTTTTAGTTATATGCATATCTTTTTGAGAGGTGGGGGTTAGTGTGTGATGGGATAAAACCCTGTTCAGAGCATAGAAAGGATGAATAATTCCCTCAAATGAAAGATGAGATGAGTAGGACAAATATGGCCATTTGAGCTGGGTAGCCAACCTGTGTGCCTGCTACACAAAGAAGCCTTGATAATTATGTCTGCTCCGTGTTAGAAACCTTGATAGCTAGAGTTCTTTATTTCCTGCTGTTTTATTTTTCTCCTCTTTTCCACAAGAGATCAGAAAGAAAAGCAGAGTACTTTGATGAATGATTTCCTTCGTTCCAAGCTGCCTATCTTCTTTCAGACCCATTGTCTAAAGATAAGGCCTACATTTGATGAGAGGCGTACTCTATTTTAAGAAAGTTTTTAACTAGAAATTGTGTATTCACCTGTAACATTTCAAAGTGCATGTGTTTATACTCTTACGCATGTACTTTTCAATTCTATCTTCTCAGAGAAGGTCAGATATTACATACCATCTGTTTCTGTGAACAGAAAGTACATTTTCTGATGAACAGAGCTTTTTGTAACTAAAAAATAAGACTATGATTTTTATGTATCATGACTTAAAACCCCCATGGTAGGAGAACAAATCATGTGATTGATTATTAAATGAACAAATCATGTGATTTATTATTAAATGAAATGGAGACCATATTTTCAACAAAAACAATGCTCAAAGCTGGCCCTATCACTTATCAACTCTTTTATTACATATTATTTTAGACATTTCAACCCAGTTGTCAGCAGAGTTCTGATCTGTGATTAACATGGTGTCTTAGCATATGACAATTATGAAGTTTATTATTTCAGTGATCATTTATAATTAAATAAATAAATAAATAATATTGATTACTATACTGATTGTTTCTTATCCTAGATCAGTTATGCTAATACTAAAATAAATTGCTTTCTACATTTCATTCTGTTATTGTGATAACACTACCATTCACATCCTGAATCTGTGTGTGCCATGGTGAACACCATCCTGGCTAAATGCATACAATGCCTTCTCATTAGTTACCTAACTCACACTGCACCTGTTGAAATAGCCGAGATCAAATAGTTTCCTAACACACTATGTTGGAAAGGCTTGGGAAAACAGACACTCTCATCCGTTGTAAGCTTAAATTTGTGCAAGCACTCAGACAATTTGGCAATATTTATCAAAAATTTAAAAGCACACACCCATAGACTAGCGATTCCACTTCTGGGAATTTATTTTATAGATATATGTGGATGTCTGTGAATTAATTTATGTGTTAGGATACACGCTATATTAGCTAAAAATAGTAAACAAACAAGCACCTGTGATAGTTCATTTTATATGTCAGCTTGGCTAGGCCATGGTGCCCAGATATTTGGTCAAGCATTATTCTGGATGTTGTGTGAGGGTGTTTTTGGATGAGATTTTCATTAAATCATTGGACTTTAAGTAAGGCATATTGTCCTCCATGAAGTGGGTGGGCCTCATTCAATTACTGAAGACCTGAATAGAACAAAAGACTGACCTTCCTCGAACAAGAAGGAAATCTGTCAGCAGATGGCTTTTGGACTTAAACTGCAACCTTGCCTCTTCCCTGATCTCCAGCCTTTCAACCCACCATGCAGATTTTGGACTTGCTACCCTCCGTAATTGCATGAGTCAATTCCTTAAAATAAATTTCTTTCTGTTTACATATCCACACTATTGGTTCTGTTTCCCTGGAGAATGCTGACTTATACGAGAATTGATTCAACAAATTATGGTGCAGAATACAGTATTTCTATAGGCATTAATATGGAATATTAATAATACCCCAGGAGGTATTCTTCTATTTAAAAACATCAATATTGAACTTCAGGATAATGATACTATTATATAATTTCTACTATTGTATTAGCTTCTTTGGATATTGAACAGCCTAGAAAGACACAAGATACTGGTACCAGTGGTTCTGCAATGGAGGGGAATTGGACACTGGCAGCAAGAAAGAGAAAGATTTATTTTTTTAAAAAGATTTTATTTATTTATTTGAGAGAGAGAGAGACAGAGATAAGGGAAGAGCACAGCAGGGAGGAGAGGGAGAAGCAGACTCCCCGCTGAGTGGGGAGCCTGGTGTGGGACTTGATCCCAGGGCCCCAGGATCATGACCTGAGCTGAAGGCAGACGTGTAACCAACTGAGCCACCCAGGTGCCCAAGAAAGATTTATTTTTACTTGATATTCTTTCCTAGCTTTTGGATATTATAAAGTGTTTTCATCAACTATTCAAGAAATACTTGAGTGTTTTAACATATTCTTATTTTAGCTTAAGCCAAATGTATTTATCATTACCTATTCTTATGTTGCTTTTGAAAGGGACAAGGGACAGAAAATATTGTTCTACATAATTTTTAAAATTTAGATTTTTATTTAGGGCACCTGGGTGGCTCAGTCAGTCGGTTAAGTATCTGCCTTCAGCTCATGTCATGATCTTGGGGTCCTGGGATCGAGTCCCACATTGGGCTCCCTGCTCAGCCAGGAGTCTGCTTCTTCCTCTCTCCCTTTTTCTCCCCCCTCACTTGTGCACATGTTCTCCATCTCTCAAATAAGTAAATAAAATATTTTAAAATTAAAAAAAAATTTAAAAATAGTTTTCTCGAATCTGAATCATATTAGTTTGTGTTATGGCATACGGTAATTTTTATATTCTGCCTTTGAAACAGTATAGTCATTTTAATTTGTTGAATTGGTACGTATATTATCTGTGTTATAAATATATAATAATACAAATGCATGTTTTTCTGTGAGACTTTCATATTTGTAGTTTAAAGTTTGAGTCATTAAAAATACAAGCAACAGTTAAATTATGTGCTTTCACAAACTCAATGTATTTCATTTTCCTTAATTATTACTATAAATGCAAGATTTCTTTTAATCTTTTTACCTTAATAATTATATTAATGCTTAATAGAATTTTTAAATGGTAACTATAGTTAACAATGCTGTATCATATATTTGAAAGTTGCTGAGTATAGATCTTAAAAGTTTTCAGGCACACACACACACACACACACACACGCACAAATTGTAACCGTGTAAGGTGATGGATGTGTTAACTAACCTTATTGTGGTAATCATTTCACAATATGTACATGTATCGAATCATCCTATTGTACACCTTAAACTTACACAATGTTATATTTCAATTATATCTCAATAAAGCTGGGAGGGGGAAGAACTTTTAAGATTCTCATCCCAACTCCAGTCATACTTGCTAGAGATAAATGTCACAGTGAAATCCATCAAAACATGCTACCATGTTCTTCCCACACACAAATGAAACCTGTCATCTCTCCACTACTGTATTACTGTAATTCAGTCAAGTCAGTTGTGGATTATAAAGGTTCTATTTTCAATCTATCTTAAACAGTTATTGCATTTTAATCTAGTGAAGAATAATCCATTCTGAGGAAGAAATTCTCAATCATCTCTCAGATACCCAAAGTAACTTATTTTGGAAAAAAAAATGCTTCTCCAAAGTATATTTTTAAATGCAATTGTAATAATTTGTGTATTTGAAAGTCATGAATACATAATCAATACAACATAATTTCTGCCATTTTAAAGCCATTTGGGATAAAAGTATAAGAGATAAGGCTCTTAAAGGGTATTATTTTAAACCATCCAAGGAGAATGAGAGTAACTAAAATATATGAGCATCCTGTTAATGAGTAAGGCATTTGGGATCCAATAATCTACAATAAACCAAATGATGTATATAAAAAAGTTACTGAGCTCATAGATTCCAGCATATATTCAGCATTCTTTATATAACTGTGTAGCAGAAGCCCTTAATACACATTTGCCCAGATGAATTAATGTCCCCTTCTTCGAGAACTCATCTGGATAATTTGATAAAAAAGAAAACAAGGAACAGGAGAGAGGAGGAAGGAAGGTGAAAGGAATAACAGCATTTTATATCAGGACTTGAGAATCATTATTTCATTTTAAATATTGCTTGAGGAAGAAAACAACAAAATCCACCACTGCTATTATCCTTGCTAGCTTCTCTTTAAACATTTTTGTTTAGTATCCACTATACTATTGGTTAGTGTTTCATCTTATGAGAGGAGATTAGTAGCAGTTACTAATGTCGAGAGCGTAAATGTCTAATCTTTCTTTGACTGAGTGGACATTTGTTTATTGCCTCCCCAGCATCCATTCCTCCTTCTCCCTTCAGACAGCACTTAGATTTTCTTTGGGGAGAGTGGACCTAAATACCATGTTTGAGCAGGATTTCCCTCATTCGTGACTGCGGGTGTGGCCTTATTGAATGACAATCATGTAACCCCATCCCTTTGCCATTCTGACCTGTGATATATACGTTTATTGCTGTATAACAATTTTGTAGCTAAGTACTTACTTTATTGTATTCTTTTACTGTTTATAAGATTTCCTCAGGTTTTCCGAGTATACAGTCGTACATCTATAAATTATAATAATTATACCACATTTTATCCCATTTTTTCTAATTGCATTAGCTAGTACCTCTAAAAGAATGTTAAATAATGGTCAGTATTAACCTCTGAACCATCCTTAAGTTTTTCCTGACTTTAGTGAGGATGTTTCTAGTATTTACCTATCCAGCAAAGTGCTAGCTTTAGGGTTTAGGTAACTGTATCTTATCATGTTAAGGAAGTTCTCTTCTATTCCTATTTTGTTAGGATGTTTATTTTCTTAAACCAATAATGCCTTAATGGCATATATAAAAGTTATTTTATGATTTTTATCCTTATATTTATTAATGTAATGAAAGACTATTTTAGATTTCCTAATATTAAATTATCCTTGCATTTTTTTTGAATAAACCTTACTTGGTCTGGTATATTACAATCTTACTGCACTACTGAATTCTACTTGCAATTTTTTAAAGGAATTTTGCACCCGTAGTCATAAGTGAGATTGGTTTGTGTGTCTTTTTTAATGCAATCATTGCATTTCATTAAATTTATTTAGGGGGTTTCTTTGCTTTAATGCTCTGAAACACTTTAGATAGCATTAGAGTTATCTGTTTTCCTCTGAATTTTCTGTGAAACTTGTGGGCCTGATGTTTTTTTATCAAGAGAAGGGAAAAGAGGATTAGGTTTTTCACTGCGTTATTTCTTCTGTGGGAATTGGTCTATTCGAATGTCCTGTCTCTTCTGCAGTTAGTTTTGGCAAATTATATTTACCTGGCTATAGTACACCTAAATAATATCATGAATAAGTCAGTCCTTATTGTTAAAACAATACTTCCTATATAGCTTCCAAATGTAGTTTGATTTCATTAGTACCCAAGAGTTAAGAGAGCGCCTTCTTTTCAAATTTCTAGATCAATGTTGTCCAACTTCTTCCTTTCTGCAATTTATTGAGATTTTCTTTATGGATTAATACAGTCAATTTTTATAAATTTCCTATGGACACTTGAGGATATTTTTTGTTTTAACAATAAGGACTATCTCATGATATTATGTAAATGTGCTATGATTTTACTTGTTTTTTGTCTTCTTGATCTGTTGTGAACTGAAGTTATACATTTCCCACCACTAATGTGTTTCCATTTCTTATTGCATCACCTTCTATTTTTCTTTATAAATGCAAATGCTATTTTATTTAATAACATATAAATTATTCATTTCTTCCTATGAACTGTACCCTGGAATGTTATAAAGGGCTCTACTTTTTTCTTTTGATAGTTTCTGGCCTGAATCCAACCTTTTCTAGTATAAGATCACCATCTCTGTTTCTTTTTGTTTGCATTTGCCTAATTTACTTTGCTCCATCCTTTTATTCTTACCCTTACTAAATTATTTTGTTTTAGGTATATCCCTTAGATTCAGCACTGAATTTGCTCTATGATACAATCAAAATGTACCTTTCTTTTAAGATGTGAGTTTAGCCCATTTATATTCATTGATTTAATAGACATATTTGGTCTCAATTTTTTATTTTCTATTTTTATTTTTAATTTTTCAATAATCTCTACACCCAATTTGGGGCTCGAGCTTACAACCCTGAGATCAAGAGTCACATGCTGTACTGACTAAGCCAGCCAGGTGCCTCAACTATTTTAATTTTTGTAATTGCTTTTTCATATTTTAAAAAGTAAGCCACTAGTATTCAGTTCCCTATGACTTTTTTCTTTGTGTATTTCTTCTGCTAAAAAGGAAGACTTGTATTGTTCCAGTTGTTATCTTTACAATACAACTCTATATAATGCCCCAATCCTTTGTTTATATGTATATCTACTGTTTTCTTACCACAAGCATTGATTAAATGAATATTTTCTCCTCCACCCCCTACTTCTTCTCTACTACACAATTTTATATTGTATTTATCCATTGACTTTGAGCCATTAAAGATAAGGAAATCAGCACATTTATATGCAATTTACTTTTTCTTTCCACCTTGTGACTCTTGTTAGTTTTACATTTTTGCCTTGTGAAGCATATAAGATTTATATTCCATTATGTTACCCTAATATCCATACGGTTTTAGTCATAGATAAATATATTCATTGCTCCTTGACAGTCCTCTGTAGTAGTTTCTTAGGTCATCTTTTGTTTCACCTATGCTTGTCATCTGATAGAATCATTAGGTAGTACTCAAAGGAATAATATGCACGGTCAAAACGTTGTGCTTTTACACTTGAGCAACAATTTGATAGCATCTTTGGATGCTGATTTCCTTTGAGGATCTTCTAGCATTGAATATTACTATGTAGAAGTCTGAACCTAGCTTTATGTTTTCCTTTTCTTTGAAATTTAGCAACTTTGATAGGCTATGTCTGTTCTGGGGGAGTTTCTCCTTGGATGTATTGGGTCCTTTCAAGATGTAGGTTCAAGTATTCTTTTATTTTAGGAAAACTTTCTATAGTTATATCTATAAGTATTATTTCTTCTCTCTATGTTTTCCTCACACTTCAATTATGCAATTGGCTCTCCTTTGCTTGCCTTTTATATCTATCATTGCTTTCTAATCCTTCAAAAAAATTTTTTAATTTCCATTTCATTTTGCTTACTTCCTCATTTCCATGCAATTATGTCCTTTCAGCAGGACCTATTTGCCCATGTATTCCTTCCCATTTTGGTCTCATTTTCCTGATGGTTACATTTTTTTTTTCTTCTACTCTTCCATGTGCTCTATCATCTCCTTTATTCCTGTTGTGTTAATATCTGCTCCATGAGCTCTTGTATCTCTGCTTAATGGCTTTTCCTTATAGAGGAGATTCATTCATTCCATTCTTAAGATTCATGGTAAAATGTATGATCACAGTTTTCATCTGCTCTACGGAAGCATTTTTCTGGTGAGAGTGCTTTATCAACCATTTGTTTCTTCTTTGTATAGCAACTTTGTAAAGATACTGTGCATATTCTATTTCGATTACTTGTCTCTGAAGCAGCTGAGGTACTACTATACTTGCAAGAAGGACCAGGACCAGTCACAGGCCAGCTGAAATGCTTTTTTATAACCTTGATTTTGTGTAATTTTGTTTAGCCTTTCCTTCTCCTCAGTCAATGGTGACAGGCAGCGAATTGTCACAATGCATTTTTTTAATCCTGCTCTGCCCAAGAGACAGACTGCTTCCTGTAAACATAGCTTGTCTCTATACTTCCTCAGTTAGATCTCTTCCCCTCCTTCTCAGAACCAACCCAGGTCCAGGGTACTCTCATGGCCAGCATATGGACCTTGTCCCAACTGTTATAAACAAGGGATTTCAATTTTGAAAATAAAGGTGTACCTGTCACTTTTAAGAAACATTCTTTGCTGTCTCTAAGATTTACATCCATAGACCTCTTGCCCCTTTTGCTAAGTGCGCACCCTGCATGATCGCCCCTGCTTTGGGGGAACCATTCCACTTGTTTTATTGTTTGGGATTAGTTGTTTCCTTAGTATAATGAGAAATACAGCTTGTGAGTTTCTTTCTTTCTTTCTTTCTTTCTTTCTTTCTTTCTTTCTTTCTTTTTTTCTTTCTTTCTTTCTTTCTTTCTTTCTTTCTTTCTTTCTTTCTTTCTTTCTTTTTTTCTTGTTGCTTTTGTATGATTTCCAGGGAGAAAAGAAAGAAATGACAGTTTCACACTGACATTTTAGACACATTTTGAAGGTAAAAACAATAGGATTTAATGATTGATTAGATATAAGGAATGAGATTTCTGGCTTGGGCAACTAAATGGAATGTGGTATAATTTGCTGAGATAGGAAACCCTAGAGGTTTGGTAGGACAAAAATCATTGAGTTAAGTTTGAAATGCCTGAAAATATTAAATGGAAATGTTAAGTCAGAAGTTGGAAAACAACGTCTATAGCTCAGAGAAGTTTGGACTGGAGGTATTGCCTAGAAAAGAGAAGCATCTGGGCCCTGGATGAAAGCTTAGAGAACCCCAACATTTAGAAGTTGGTAAGAGAGGAGCCATGAAGAAATTGAGAGAAGTGAGTCAAAAGGATAAGAGGAAAATCTCCTAGAAATCAAGAAAGAAGATTGACTGCTTCAAGGAAGTAGTAGTGAACTTGTCAAATGCAGCTAATAGGTCAAGTAAGATTTGGCCACATTGGGGTTACTAAGAACAACATACGGTAATTATTAAGGGCAGTCTTGGAGTGTAGGGCACAGTCTAGACTGTAGAAGTCTATGGAGAAGATAGGAACCAAGGAGATAGACAAATTTAGCTATGAAAGGAAACAGAGAAGTATATAGCAGCTGGAGAGGTGATCAGATCAAGGGAGGCTTTTTAGAATGGATAACACTAGAGCTGTTTGTATATTGTTGAAAATGATCTCAGGAAGAGGGAGTGGTTGATAACTCAAGGAGCAAAGTCCTTGAGGTGGCTAGGGCACCTGGGATTCAAAGCACCGGTGGCATTGGCGTCCGATAGGAGGGGGAATCCAGGATTGTAGATGGATAAAGGTGGAAAACAAGAAGTTCCTGTTTTATGGCTTCTATTTTTCTCAACAAAGAATGAAGCAAGGGGCTCCTTGGTGGCACAGCAGTTAAGCGTCTGCCTTCGGCTCAGGGCGTGATCCCGGCATTATGGGATCGAGCCCCACATCAGGCTCCTTCGCTATGAGCCTGCTTCTTCCTCTCCCACTCCCCCTGCTTGTGTTCCCTCTCTCACTGGCTGTCTCTATCTCTGTCAAATAAATAAATAAAATCTTTAAAAAAAAAAAAGAATGAAGCAAGATTATCAACTGAGAGTTTTGACATGGTATGAGGTAGCAGATTTAAGGATGGAGAAGAAAGCATGCAATAGTATTTTTGAGACCCAAAAGGAAAGCTGTAAGGAAAGTGGTATGATGGCTGTGCTGCATAAAGGGCACTTTTGAGGACTAAGATTCCAAAGGTAAAGTTGAAGCCAACATATAATTTTCTCCATCAACATTTAGCTGCTCAGATGCAGAACAAGAGAATGTGGGGTAGTCGAGTTCTTACAGGGCTGGAATCTAGCTAATCAGGAGAAGCAGGACAGGAACTGGAAATATTTTATTACAGAATTATAATGGTGGGCCCTGGAATATAAACTGGGCAAAAAGGGGGGTGAAGAGCAGGAGAGCACTAATGGATAGTGAGAAGTGGTGGGATGGACAGAATTGGTAGTTTGCTCTTGTTTGGGTTTTGCTGGAGAGGCATCCTCCATCCTTGGAGACGCAGGTAGGAGCACATTTATTTTTTCTTGTCTTAATCAAGCTCTGCTTATCTCCCTGTGGCACTTAGACTGATGTAAACTGAACTTTGTCTTTTTGCTTCACCCTGGGCCTAAAGTAGTTTTGCTAAAGTCTACCTAAAATCAAGGGTAGAGGGAATCTAAATTTGCTATAAAAGATAAATATGCAATGAAACATGGTATGTCATGAGGTGGGGGGGCTTCAAAATTGATTGTGCCTGTGTGTATGTGTGTGCATGTGTATTTGTGTGTTTTTTCTTGATTCCATTATTCAAAAAAAGAAAAAAATACTACCCTGCTTCTTACAATGATTCAAATTCTGGGTCCTTCATCATGACCAGTCTACTTCTGGAACAGATTTGTGTCTGACTCATCCCGCAGAAGTAGGTTTAAAAAATGTGCAGGAGATCAAATGGTTAACAGCAGCCAAAGTATAGCTGGTGATAGCCAGTCCTCAAAAGAGTCAATTGCCCAGACAGAAAACTTTGGAAGGATAAATGAATTAACCAAATCTTATGTATCTGAACTATATGACATAGGGAATCTATAGTTAAAGGTAACATAAAATAAATAAAATAATTAAAGCCAGGTAGCATTAAATGTAGGTCTATCTGCTTTCTAAGATTACTTTATATTTTTTTGTCTGCTTTCTTCATAGCTTCAACGCTCATAAAGATGTCTCATCTGATCTTTTTGCCATCCTACAACATGCTCTGATATCCTATATCGTTTTTCACTATACACAATTTTACTATGTAATTAAGCACAATTATATGTAGCCAACTATAAAAGACATGTACTAGTGTCCTTTATTGATTTACAGTTCTTTCTCACTGAAAAACTTGCTACATCTCTTAGCCAGATAATGGCTACTAAGAGAATCATTCCTGTTTTGGTCTAGTCTCTTTTTCCTGGTTCTGCCAATTTTCTTTTCTTGGTTTCACCTAAATTACTCTGTGTTGAGCCTCCACTTTTTAACATCAGGATATTTATTTTTACTCTCCATTTATGCACCTTAAAATTCATTGTGAGCATAGATTTTCTTTCCTATCTGTTGATTGTTAAATAGGTGGTTCTTCCTTCCAAAATGCTGAAAATGTCCTAAAACTTGTGATGTAGTAAACAAAAGAAGCAGTTTTTCTCTTACTCCTGAGTCTCAGTTTCATGTTCTGCCCGGAATTGTGGTAACAGGAGAAACGTCTTAAATTTTATTCCTTTTTCGTGGCAAGAATGTCTTCTGGATCAGCGTCATCCTATAGAACTTGCCATGACGATGGAAATGCTCTCGTCCGTGCTGTCCGATAGAGTAGCTGCGACGCACATGTGGCTACTGAGCCTTGAAATGTGGCTCGTGCAAATGTGGAACTCAATCTTCAACTTTATTTAATTTTAACTGGTATCAATTACATTTTAAATAGCTACATGTGGCTCGTGGCTACTCTGTTGATCGGTGCAGTTCTGAATTGTATTCCACTTTAAAAGCAGATTCTGATTCGTCAGAAAAAGAGAGGGCTATTACACATTTTTCATAATACTGTTAAATGTCCTCCCCGGCTGCAGTAATTCATAGTATTTATCTTTCAACTATTTTAAGCCGAGGGCTCATGCGGGCTACACTATGCTGATGCCTGCACATTGTTCTGTGGTCAATATATATCTTCATGGGGGGCTGATAACGGATGAGTTCATGGCTCTGTATTTAGGGGAAGGAGAAAAGTCTCTTCTGAGTTTTTCAGCTATAGAGAGAATTCATCACTGAAGTTTATCTATCAAACAACGATATCCTCACAATTAATTTCACAAGAGATTTTTCTTCCTAGCTGAAAACAGAGTCTGTATGACAGGTTCCAAAGATCTCCATGACCATGCATCTGGGTATTTCATGCTCATTCCCGGGACAGAACCCAACGGATGATTACATTATTCCTGGGGAGTTTAGGAAGATGAGACAGTAAGCAGATGCTCCCAGCAAAGAGAGGCAGGGAGCCCGTAGGGAAAAAAACCATGTGAGCTACCTGGGAAATTATAACCTATGGGTGTTAAAATGCAGTTAAGTAACTGAGGCCCAGAAACCTTATTCTGGAAGCAAGGCCTTATTTAAGTTAGTTATACCTTGCCTTTACTCTTCAGTGAAGATGTTTTGGAAATGTCAGCATGTGCCAGCACTGCTAAATGGAATCAAAGGAAAAAACTTTATGTTTGTGCCAAAATTCCTGGGAGTCAAGTGAGGATAAGTCAGGGGAATCGGAATGAGAAAAACCTAAGGAAGGTGAGTCTTGGAGAGACAGATCGAGGACACTTCCCTATATTGACACTTATTTCTGGATCTCTTCTTCAAGAAAAGCCTGGAGGGTGTGATGTATGTTTTGCTCATCTACATATATTTAGTCCTCAGATGTCAAAGGCTCACTTCCCTAAAGGGAAATTAGTCTCCATCTGTTTAGTTTTTGAGTTAGATTTGGGGGAGAAAAAAAAAAAAAGAAAATAGAATCTGTATTTTATGAATTACTTTTGGCAGTTTCCTCTCTGTATCCTATATTGAAGAATTTGACTATCACTGTTTATCAATATTTCCAAATCAATTTAAAGCAATAGGTTTTTTGTTTATTTGTTTTGCAAGTTGAGATATATAGAGTGCCTTAAATATTTTTATAGTTCTGTCATGAAAAAATGGAGTTTAATGCTAAAGTAGGAAGATTGTGAGCTTTTATAATTATGAGGCATCTGGTTTAAGGATTTTTCTTCCCAGGAAATGGTGAAGGGAAAAAAGAATTCTAAGTGCAGCTCAGAACTGTCCTTGTGTCAGCTGAGGGAGCCATTGGTCTGGCCCTGTGATTTAGAGGTCGCTTCCGGTCCTCCTCCAGCCATGCACCTCCCCCTCAGGCATGAGGCGTGCAGGCCCCAGGGACCATGCCCAGCAGAGCCTTTGCTCCTCTTCTATACCACACTCAAGACAATGAGGACCCTGTGCCAAAGGGCAACTGTTTGAGGGAAGTACAAGCAGAGCTTAGAGGTAGGGGCTGGACCATCCTCCTGTGTGAGCACAGAGATCCTCCCAGGATGTGTTAGAGCTGGAAGTGGGGAGAGAAGAGGTGCAGGACGTGGGCCGGAGGGCCATACTTTGCTGCACTGCTAAGTCATCTGGCGAGAACTACAAGGGGTTGGAAAATTCTGAATATCTTCCAGGTCACGACAAAGGTATCATTGTTAGAGTAGGAGAATAGAACATAGTTTGTGAAACAGTTTGTTTGATTTCTAACTTTTGCGTATTTATGCCTATGGTATGTGGGTCTCCGTTTGTATACCTGCCTAGATCTCCAGGGCACTGTGCCTTGACAGGAAGTGGGAAAGCATTTGAGGCCAAGAACAGAGTTCTAGAACTTCCATTAATGTGTGTGACCACGGGCAAGTCACATTCAGTGCCTGTTTCCTCTTACGTCAGGGGAATATCTTACCTGCATGTTTCACAAAGTGGCCACGTAGTAAAATAAGAAAACGAACTTGATATGTTATATCTAAATAATGCCACATGCGGTTTGTGTAGCAATACATACTGCTGCTACTTTTGGTATTAGCCAGACACCTGACACTACTACATAGCTTTATTATTATTTTTTTTTTGCTGTTTTTTTGTTGTTGTTGTTTTTTTTGTTTTGTTTTGTTTTGTTTTGTTTTGTTTTTTGCTATACTGTGTCTCAGGCAGGAAATGCTTAGAACTCATGGACTAGTCTCATATTATGGTACAATCTTAAGAGATGTATCAACCTAAACATATCTTGATACCAGCTTTTAGAGTGTAAAACAAGGGCAATATAATGCTTTTATGTGCCATTTAATCTGATGTTTCTCAACCTCTCTCAGTGCAAAGACTCATATAATATTAAAAGCAAACAAACCAAAAATTTGGTGACTCATTCATGAGAGTATCAGTTGAGGAAAAACATAACCAAAACTGACTATGAACTTAGTCATACTTTTAACTAAATTGTACTTTATTAATCTCAACAGTGTAGGCCAGATTATGTGTAAGACAGTGATTTCTGTTTAGGAACAGTACCTTATGTGTGTAAAGATTCTCAGGCTGTTGGGGCACCTGGGTGGCTAGTCGTTAAGCGTCTGCCTTCGGCTCAGGGCGTGATTCCAGAGTCCTGGGATCGAGCCCCACATCGGGCTCCTCCACTTGGAGCCTGCCTCTTCCTCTCCCACTCCCCCTGCTTGTGTTCCCTTTCTCACTGGCTATCTCTCTCTGTGTCAAATAAATAAATAAAATCTTAAAAAAAAAAAAGATTCTCAGGTTGATTTAAGGTACTTCTTTTGGACACAAGTTCATCACTGAAGAAGTGATTACTTGAATTAAGCTACTTGAATATATATTAATCATCCATGACATGCAAGGCTTTGGACAAGGAGCTGCCCTCATGGAACTTATAATCAAGTAGAGGGAACAAGGCAAGTGTAAAAACTACTGATAAGAACAGCAGAATGTGGGAAGAACAGAGGAAGCAGTTCTGTGGAGATTAATGGTCGCATTCAAACCTGGCAGGGATTAGGAAAAGTTTTACGAAGATCATGACATTTGTGTTCCATTTCCAAGGCAGGCTGGGCTTTTGGAAGGCAGAAATAACCCAAATATTTGTCCAGAACCTTCTGTACAGGGGACATACTTTATATATTACTGTGACAGCCCTCACCACAACCTTAGTAGGGTTTAGAAATTTTTTTCATCTCTTTTATAAAGGAAGAATCTGGGGCTTAGACAGAGGATCAGAAATGTGTTCAAAGTCAAACAGCAAGAAAAGATTGAGACTGGGTTTAGATGTTCAGCCTTTCTGACTTTGCTCTTTCCAATTTATCAGTTTTTCTCAATTTTCAGTTTTACTTACTGCTCTAATGATTTTTTGAGCCATATCTATTTACCATCTCTGGTATTGTTTGTCTAGTATGTTTCTGAATGGACTTCCTTTAAGAAAAAAATATTCCCAAATGAATGCACTTAAAAAAACAAACTTTAGGGATGTCTAGGTGGCTCAGTAGGTTAAATGTCTGCCTTCGGCTCAGGTCATGATCCCAGAGTCCTGGGATCAAGCCCCATGTCAGGCTCCCTGCTCAGTGGGAGCCTGCTTCTCCCTCTGCCTCTGTGCTCCCCCTGCTTATGCTCTCTTGCTCTTTCTGTCAAATAAATAAATAAAATCTTTATATCACAACTGTATCACAAGCTACAAATAGAAAATAACTCTAAAAATGCAGTGAAGACCAACAAATAAAACATTAAATTCTGAAACCATCCTACTAGGATCAAAGGCCCCAAGCCTGGGATCTGCTTGCTTTTTATTAAAATGAGAGATTTGCAAAAGTTAAACAGAGCTATTAAAAACATATAAGCACCAAATTAAGCCTTGCTTCTTGAAGTCAACCCCCCCCCCCAAAAAAAAAAAAACAGAAAGAAAGAAAGAGAAAGAAAGAAAAGGAAAGGGAAAGAAAGAGTTATATTTTCGCTCTATGATTCAGTGTCTTTGAATGCATGTCTGAGAACCAGCTAAATCATCTCACCACACCTTTGGTACATGCCCCATTCTTTGTAGTAGTAGAAGGCTTAGGGGTAAATATACAGAAATAACCCCTGTAAGGAATTAGAAGAAAGATATCAAGTGCTTTAGGTTAGCCCCATCCATCACTATGCTAATTATCCCTAGAGAACTTTCAGCTCCCTTAGCTTCTCTGGAAAGCAAGTAGGCCTGTGTAAAGACTCACAAAATAACAAGGGTATTTTAAGGATCTAAGGGCTAAGTAAGTATGTTCTGGGTCTCAGTTTGTTTACGTGAAAGTCTTGTTTTTCTAATTAAGCCCTGGGATATGAAGCAGGGGGATAAGAAGCACAAAGTGGATTCCATTTTGCTAATGGCATTCTACAATTTGGGGGGGGACTTCATTTTGAATTTCTGTGCTCCTAAAGGGTTTGTTGTGTGTATGTCCGAATATTCCACTTTTCCATGTGGATGAATCTTGTGTTTGAGTGTGACTGTGTGTGTTTTATAAAAGCCCAAATCATGGAGCACTGTTGTGTTGCTGGGCAAATAACAGTATTAGCACTTGTAGTGGTCCCTCCTGGGTATTAGGGTCTTTGCCAGTGATCATCATTCCCCAATATCTAGAGGCAGCAGGGCCCTATGTTTTCTCCCCACAACCCCACCAAGTGATTAGTATAATAAAAATAAGCCTCAATCATAACTCACACAAACACTTACCAGCAGGTACAATCCAATCCATCAGAAAGTCTAGTTGGCTCTACCTTTAAGACACATGTTGAATTTGACCACTTCTTACCCTTTCACTCTGCCACTTGGCCTTGAGCCACTGTTATCACTCACCAGAGTGATGGCACAGCCTCCTCCTTACTCCCGCCCTTGCCCCACTTAGAGCCTATTCATGACACAGCGGCCAGAGATCTTTTATAACATAAGCCAAATCAGTTTACTCCACTGCATGGACCTGTGATCAATGTCCATCTCACTCAGAATAAAATTCAAAGTCCTCACTATGGCCTACAGGTTCTACATGATTTGGGTCCCATTACCTCTCTCTTTTCCCACTCTCTCCTGCCCTCATTCTTATTCTGTTCCAGGCAGTCTGACCTCCTAGCCCTTTTTGGAACACACCACGCATGCCCACTCCACAGGCTTTGCAGTGGGTGGTCACTCTGACTGGAATGGGAACTTCCTATTCCCTTACATCTGCCCAACTAGCTTCCTCACCTCCTTCAAGTCTTCGCTCAAGTGCCACCTTCTCAATGGGGCCTGCATTGACCACTTTATTCAATGGTGCGACATGGCAGCCCACCTCCATCTCTCTTAATGTGCTCAACTTCTACAATTTTTTTTATTACTTAAGGCTTTCTTATTTTTTTTTAAAGATTTTATTTATTTATTTAGAGAGAGCGAGAAAGCAAGCACAAGTAGGGGGAGGGGCAGAGGGACAGGGAGAGAGAGAATCTCAAGCAGACTCCCTGCAGAGCACGGAGCCCCAGGGCTCAATGTGGGGCTTGAGGTGGGCTCGAGGTGGGCTCTAGGCAGGGCTCCATGAGGGGCTCCACGCAGGACCTGATCTCACAACCCTGAGATCATGACCTGAGCCAAAATCAAGAGTCAGACACTTAACCGACTGAGCCACCCAGGAGCCCCTACATAAAGCTTTCTAATATGTTGTGTAATTTACTTATCTGTTAGGTCTATTGTTTCTTGTCTGTCTCTCCCTGCTGGAATGCAGCCTCTATGAGAGTAGTCTCTGTCTTGCTCCTTCACATCTCAAGCACCCAGAATAATGCCTAACACATAGCAGATACTTAATAAATATTTATTGGATTAAATGAATAAAAGAGGCATTGAAAACCCAAAAAACCCTGCAACCAATAAGCTCAACACAATCCCAATTCTTTCTATCCTTTCAGGCACTCCGATAGGCACTCTGAATGAAAGGTTCACCCTGAAGTGGATGTAACAGTATTCTCTGGGCTGGAAGAGCAACTCATCTGGGCAGATCATGACAGTGTGGGAATGAAGGTTATAGGAACAAATGCAGTTCGGGACCTGGAGGTTTGGCTTCTGATCTTGCCAGATGTTCTTGATGGCAATATTCTTGGTAAGAAAAGTTTCAACAGCATCTGTGATTTTTAGGGAACATTGAGAAATTGGGAGGGAAAATCGTATGCACATGTTCAAAGGCAGTGCTGAGTGTGACAAACAGGCTGAAGGTTAAGAGTACATGAAGGCCCCTCACCCCAGAAGCTAACGTTGCACCCTTCCTGCAAGAACTCATTGCTTCAAAGAGTCTGCCTTTTGGTTTTCTTACTGTGTTCCTTTGGTCTTGTAAAATGGTAAATTTGTTTTAAAAAAATCAGTTTCACAGAGGGTAAGTTACAAAGGGAAGACCTATCTTTATGTTCACATTTATAACAAAAGTGGGAAACTCAGGTAAGATGCTTCCATACCTGGGGGAAGATACTCGTCAGAATTTTCCAGCTGAGATTTGGTTTATTGTTTTCCACTCAAGGAGCCAAAATGATGTCTCAAGAAACATTACAAAAAAAAAAAAAGCCATTGTTCATTCCATTTTGTGAGAGTGATTCACCAAAGTAGGTTAATTCAGTAATAATAGAATTATTTTCAAGATTAAATACTGTCAGTGAACAAATACAAAGCAAAACTATGAATATTTTTGCTGCTCATATAGGACACTGCTAGAGTGCCTCTTCAGATTCTCTCAGCCTCACATTTCTCCAGGTTTCTGAGCTACTGGCCCTGCCGCAACTGCCTATGAGGTGACTGAGCCAGTGCAAGCCCCCTGGGGCAGGTCAGCCACAAGTATAAGCCTCTGGCAGACAGGGTTCAGTCAGGGAAGTGGAAACACCAGAAGTATGTTGAATAAGGAATTTCCTATGGGAATTAGACTCCCACATTTGTGGAAGGAGCTGAGGATGTAAGAGTCTGAAAAGGGGTTGCCAAGATCAGAGACCAGCCTTCATACAGATGAAGCAGTCCGAGCGTTCGGGGAAATCTGGAAGCTGGCCCATCCAGCCACTGCAGTGGGACCATGAGGAGGGCTGGCGTAGACATCCACGGAGGGCTGAGGCCTTTGCAGCTACCACCTCTGGAAGTGTCTGTAAAGACTCTGTTAGCCCAACTGTGGTCAGAGTTGTTGGGCAGAGGAGAACACAGAGCACAGACGACTGAGAACAAACAACCCTCTTGCATGTGGACATTAGGCTCTTGCCATGTCTAACCAATGACAACTTTCAAAGTGTAACTGCTGCTGCTTCGCTTTTGCCTGCCAAGTCTCCAGCAACTTCAGTTTTATCCATCTGGACGCATATAGACCTGGAAAGTAGAAAAGAGGATTCTGGAAACACAGCTTCCAGCATAACCAAGTTGTCTAAAGAACAACTCCGCACAAATCCCCTGGCATAGTTGCAGAGCATGGATTTGCTTCTCAGGTAGCTGCCAAAGGAGTCGGATGATTGAAACTGGAAGCTGGGTAGTGAACCACGAGTGGGATAAATTTTGACTAATGGGAAATAGGAGATGGGAGGGAGATTGCAGGTAAGTTTCTTCTTTGGTCTTCACCTTGATAGACTGTTCCTGTGCACAATTCTCTGTAGAGCCTGTCCACAAATACTTTACATGGCCAAGCAACCGTGACTTCTCGGGTTCATGAAGCATAGACCAGGTTGGGAACATATCACCACGTATTTGCTTCCCATTCTTCCCTGTGTATGTCCTCTTTTCCTTGCTCTTGATGCCCAAGGATTGCCTCTTTCAATGAAGCATTAGCACATCATCCTTCCTAAAAAACCCCGGCTAAAATAGTGCCCATAGAAAAATTGTAATGACAATGAAGTGTGAGGGCACCTGGCTGGCTCAGTAGGTTAAGTGTCTGCCTTTGGCTCAGGTCATGATCCCAGCATCATGGGATTGTGTCCCACATCCAGGCTCCCTGCTCAGCGGGCAGCCTGCTTCTCCCTCTCCCTCTGCCCCTCCCCTCTCTCTCTTGCTCTCTGTCTCTCAAATAAATAAATAAATTTTTAAAAAACAAAATGAAGTGTGAGAGTTGTATGAAGTGAATCGAAGGTGGGGACTATGATTCATGTGAAGCTCAGTTCATTTGTGAGTGATAAAATTATAGCATTAATAATATTTTAAGAATATCATTAACTTCCTTCACTGAAAAAGTCCAAGTATTTCTCTGAGACAAATAAAAAGAATGAATCTGGGAGCAGAGATCCTTTTAGCCAGCATACGACTTGTGACCTAAACTCTTAGCAAGAACATACACTTAATGAAAACATTGCTCTCTGGCAACTTCTGAGCAATAAACCGACCATAGCTTAAAAAGCAGCAAAAAGCCTGTTATTCATATTCATATATCTATGCCAGTCTGAGTTTTCAAAATACTGTGATGCAGAGAGTGGAGAAGCCACCTTGATACACAATGGCAGCTCTCTCGAACCCACCCGTTTCCATGGGAGTAGTGCCGTCACACCGTATTTGATCATTCATCAATGAGACAGGTAGAAGACTTTTTCCTGATATTTAAACCAATTTTTAAAATAGTAAAACACACAGAGATACTATGGAATAGAGTGAAAAGTGTGCAAAGTTTCTTAAGATAGAACGGGTTGAAGTGGTGGTAGCTCCTCTCCCCCTTCCTGATAGTTTATGGTTCTCTGTCACTAGAAGTGAAAAACTTTGAGACGCACTTCTTTAGATGAAAGACTTTGTGTGTGTTCTCTCTCATCTCCATTCACTCTTCTGTATTTTCTTGTATATGGGGTTTGACTTTTCCCCTCTTTTTAGCTAGAGTGGTTTCAGTAGTTCCTGTCAGCGGAACCCAGATTGAAGGAGTGAGAAGGTGGTGGTGATTAAGGGAGGGTCAGCGCTCCAGTCCTTCCCTTGAGGGGACGGTCTTCACAGGGAAGGGGTTAAGGTGAAACAGCAATGTGTGACAGGGTCCAGCACCTATTATTTTATAACGGGACAGTATGAGAACAGTGAAACGCCATCACTGGCTTGCCTCAGTGGGTAGCAATGTCTTCAATTTTTGAGGGCACCCCCCCCCCCGGGCCCCATCCAATCTGAACGCCTAGACAGCCCATAGAGCGCTCCAGCTCTGTTTCTGTAATAATTCATGTTAGGCTCAATCAGTGTTGTCTGGATTTTACCCCCTGAAGATGGTGATGACAGAAATGTCTTGAAATACTTTTGACATTTCCTCACTCATCCATTTTCAGAAGAAACGTCTGTGCAAATATTTAAATTACCCCGTCCTCGGAGCAAATTTGCCTTCAGATTAATCTACCCTAGGGTATAGGCTGGGAACGGTCTAAAGGTGGAAGAGTTTAAGGGAATGGGAAGGACTAGTGCGGTGGAACTTTAAGCAACGGATCCTTTTTTTAACCGAACCTAAGTGTTTGTTTGGGCCTGGGAAGTTTTGGTTCCGGAGTGTCAGGCACCCGGCGGTGGGAGAGTGGGGGTGCGGGGCAGGCAGGCACACACAGTCCTGTGTGTTTATTGACCAGCCTGAACGTCCGCCCAAGACAGGGACTGGACAGCGCCTCCGGGGAGGCCGCCCGGCTGCTGCTTCTTTCCGATCCGCTCTCCCACAGCGCTCGGAGCCGCTACGCTCCAGGACCCCAGCGCTGGGGCCCTTTGGGGCCAGCCCCGGGGAACTGCGGCGGGTCCACCTCCGCGGGCCCACCTCCGCGGGCCCGGGCGAGCGGGGGCGCTGCTGTGGCTCTTTGGCCAGGAGACGCCCGGTCAGGGTCTCCACGGCGGCTATCTCTGAACACCAGGGGTTCCCACGGGGGCCGGGCGGGGGGGTGAGCCCAGGCGGTGGAACCCCGTGCGTCGGAGGCTCTGCGAACCCGGCCCGAGGCTCTCCCGGCGGCGCGGTGAAGGGTGCCGGCGGGGAGGGCGCGCAGCGGGAGCGTCCGCCGCCCGCGGTGCCACTCCGGCCTGGGCGGCTAGCGGGAGCCGGGGGCGGGGAGCCGGGAGCACCGCCCCGCCGGCGCGCCCCGCCCGTGGGAGAGGAGGGGCTGCGGCGCGGTGGACCACTGGAGGCGCAGCACAGCCACCGCCGCCGCTGTCGGTGCTGGAGTCCGCGGCTCCGCGCAGGCGGCGCCCGCGCCTCCGCTCCCCGGCCAGCCCGCGCGCCCGTCTGTCCGCCCGCCCGCCAGGGCCGCCCCCCGCCGCTGCCGCCGCAGAATCGGCGGTGCCGCTGCTCGCCTTCCAGGTAGGTGTCCTAGCTGAGGGGACCGCGGGAGCAGACACCGCGGTGCCAGCACCGCGGCCCGGGGGCATTGTGCGCGTCCGGAGGGCCGAGGACTCGGAGGGACGCGCGGGTGGGCAGCCGAGCTTTGGGCCCTGGAGGCGTCACCGCCCCCTGAGGGTTCCCCTGACGGGTAAGCCCGGGCGGCGGGGGCGGCGGTGCCATTCCGGCCCCATGGCCAAGGTGGGAGGGGGTGTCTGGGTCAAGGTCCCCCGCTCGCCACCCTCCCTTCCCCCTCGTTGTTGGGGAATTCCGGCCGCCTGGCTCTCGCGCCCGCATTCCTCCGCGCTGCCCGGCGCCCCCGCTCCTCCAGGCTGCCGGGGATTGAAGCTGGGGCCGGGAGAAGGACTGATGTAATTGTCAGCGGAGAACCGAACCCGCGCGGTGGGAGCGCCGGCGCCAGCGCCCGCTCCAGCTAACGCCTACGCCGCACCTCCCAGCGAATCCGGGGAGCCAAGAGGAGCGGCTGGGGAAGTTGTGCATTGGGTTTTATTGTGCGCGTGCACTGCGGACTGCCCTCGCGGGGTACCCCTGTCCACCCGCTGCTGGCTCCCCTGCAGCCTTCCCTGCAGCTTTGGTCCACACCTCCAGTCAGGGCCGAGTCTGCCTTCCCCCGTTCAGATCGGGACAGCGTTTGCATTGCAGTCAAGACGTGCTTCCCCTGCATCGAACCGGGAGCTGCCCGCAGATCGTGTCGCCGGGGATGCTGGGGGAGGAGGGGAAGGGAGACCTGGGAGGAAGCCGGGAAGAAGTAATGACACCAGCAGATTTTTTTTTTTTTTTTTTAAGCCTCTACTGTTATGGGCCCATCCGCATGACACCTTTGGAGCTGTTTTTGAAAGTTATGACCAGATACTGATTTTGTGGCTATTCTGTGATATACCTGAACGGTAGCTTAAACAGAGACCCAAAGCTGGGGAAAGCATTACATAATGGACATGAAGCAAATGACACGAAACTAAGTGAACCCAGTGGGTTGCCAGATTATTTTTCTCCCAGACGCAAAGTCCTATAGGTTTTTTTTTTTTTCTCCGTACAAATTTCCTTTTTTAAATCATTGAACTAGTTTTAGCAAATTGTATGTTATATTCACTTGTGATTTTTTTCCCTAAATAAGAAAACATTTTTCCTGGACATCTTTTCTTAAATTAAAAAAATTTCATGCTAGCGGATAGTTGTATATCACGGAGATGATTCATAAATGTAGTCTTTCATCAAGGTAAAATTTAAAAATATCCCGTCTTAATGTCATTAACTTTGTTTTCCTCTTGGTTGTGTTCTTTCCTCCCTTCTCCACCCCCATTTGTTTTTGGGAAGCATTTCTACAGTGTTAGGTACTGCAAGCTCACAATGTTGATATTCCTATCCAATGCTACAGCATTGCAGATACAAAGACTAATAATAAATGAAACAGAAGACCTCACAGTAACTCAGAGTGAGCAGAGTTCCCAAGGTCGAAGGGAAGCTGCAGTGTAACTCTGCTATAATCACCTATAAAGAATATGCATAGTCCTCATTGAGTTATAAGGAAGGTCCTGATTGGTGGAGTATTATTCCTATTATTCTTTTACCCCTGAATTTCTTGTGTTTCCCCCTAAAAAATAATTTTTTTCTCAATGTAGAAACAAAACATTTTCAAATTAGTATCTTTGCTTTTAGACAACCTAAAAATCCTGTTTTTGCTCATATTTTCAGTTTTGTTTTTGATAACTCAATTATACATTCAATGGGTGGATTCCTTTTGGGATATTGCAGTTTCAAATTATGATGGCTTATCAGATGTCTCTTGGTATACAGTGTGATGTGATTCTGCTGAACTTTTACAGGATCTCCTAAGTTTTCTTGTCCCTGGATTGCTTTAACCTCATGTTAACTTTACTCTGAGAAGAAGGATAAAGTCCTTCTAAGCTGAAATATTTGTGGTTGGAAATTTGTAGTACCACCACAGAAATACAATTAGGTTAATGCATAAGTAGGTAAAAGTTTTATGTGACTTTATTCATGAAGCTGTCGGATTAGGGAGAAGATTTAAATTTCATTAAAATGCCTTGGTTAGGTAGCATTCAGTGATCATTCAATGGATAATTACTTATGAACATCCATCTGTTCAAGACACTGGTCTAGGTACTCTGGGAAATACAAATAAGAATAAAAAGATGTCTCTGCCTTCAAGAGTTTGTCGTCTAGTTTGGGGGGTAAGTCATGAATTCTCAAGAGGTTTTTGTTTGTTTGTTTTTTGTTTTGTTTTGTTTTTTTAACTGCAAAGGTTAAGTAATGATTATAATACTTTTTAAAAGTTTGTTTTTAATCTTGCAAGAAAGATCTTAAACCACCCATTGACTTCTGGGAATGTTTTTCCACTCAACATTATATCACTATGATTCATTCATGTTGTATATAGCTGTAGTTCACTGACTTTCATTGCTGTACATTATTCTATTATGTGTCTGTAGCAATATATTTCCCTGTTCTGCCAATGGCTTTTTTTTTTTTTTTTCCACTTGAAAAAAATTTACAGAGAGTGCTGCTCTGGTCATTCATGCTTCCTGGAGCATGTGTGCAAGTGTTTCTCTTTGGTAAATACCAAGGTACAGAATTATTGATTTGTAAGATGTGCAGGTATTCAATTTACTAGATATTGCCAAATTATTTCCCAAAATTGTACTTGTACTAATTTGCACAAGCCAGGGAAATAAGCAAACACAAGTCATCAAATTCAAACAAGCATTTATATAGGGGTGTGTGTTGAAATACTTTTTTTTTTTTTTTTAAAGCAGGAGGATAAACTTAAAACCTAGGACAGCAGTTGTGTTCTGAGAGGACCAGGCGGATGGCATGGGGAGGAACACATAGGTAGATATAAGTTATTGGTAATGATTTAGTAGCTGGAGTAAGTTCATAGGTGATCATCATATTGAAAGAAGGAAGGAAGGAAGGAAGGAAGGAAGGAAGGAAGGAAGGAAGGAAGGAAGGAAGGAAGGAAAAGAAAGAAAGAAAGAAAGAAAGAAAGAAAGAAAGAAAGAAAGAAAGAAAGAAAGAAAGAAAGAAAGAAAGAAAGAAAGAAAGAAAGAAAAAGAGGGAGTAAGGAAGGAAGAAGGTCTCATGCATGGATCAGTAATAATTTAAAATTCTAAGGAAAAAGAAAATAAAGACAATATAGAATTATCATAAGGCAGACCAGACTCCTGTACCAAAAGACCCACAAGACGTCAGTTGAAGGATGAGGAAGCAGTCCCTGTGTATAGGCATGTACTGTGTAGAGTTCATGGCAGAGGCTTACAGGAAAGATGAGCAGGAAGTGGCCTTGCTGAGAAGAGGAACCTCAGCCATCTTGGACAGAGGAAATGAACAGAAGTAGAAGAAGCCATGGGAAATTTTCCAACAATGACCTACTCAAAGAGTTTATTAAAATGTCTAGAGAACTGATAGAGTGGTGGGGGGGCGTGGGGGCGGGGAAGAGATTCAAGGCAGGATCCCTGGTTTGGAAGCTGCTGATTGAGATGAGAGTTCTCCATTTGGAGAGAACTAAAAAGAAAGAATGGATTTTAAAAGATGCCGGGAGAAGAATCCAAGGCTTAAGATCCTAAGTAGGAGGAGGACGAAGGAGTCAAAGATGTTTCGCTTTAAAAGAAATAGAGAAGTTGTGGTAGGAGCTTTAAGTGTGATTAAGACATGTCAGGTGTGGGGTAATAGGTATTCAAGCTCATGTTTGAAGACATGAACATGGAGCTGGTGGGCAGTTAGGACTCTCACAGTGAAGACTGTGATTTTCTAATGATGTATCTGGTGCGTGTGGAAGAGTATCCGAGAGGGAAGAGTACATAAAATGCATTTGTGTAATTTTTTATTTCTTGTGTAAAGGAGGTAGATGATTAGTGGCTTAAGGTGTGAAGAAGATGTTTTGGATTGACAGGAAGTGGGTTCAGGGAATTGAGAGTGTGCTGGCATCACAGTCAGAAGAGTTGGAATCAGATCTTTCTTGACAGTTTACTAGTTGTGTGTCATTTGGGGAAACAAACCCCTCTGATCCTCGGTTATGCACATCTAAAATGAAGATACTAATAGCCACTTCCTGTGAGGGCAGGGAACAAGGTGTGATTGAGGGACTAGAGTCTTTAGGACTGATGTTTGCTTTCATACTATTTCCCATCTAATGTTGTGAAGTGGCACGTGCATTTATATTCTCTGACATATACTCCCTTGAAAAAGATAAAGGATTTCAACCCTTGAAGTTCTCTTCATTAAAATAGAGAGTTACTTATACTCTCCTATGGGGACAGGATAGGGCTTTTATTTCTAGGGCTATTTTGGAATAGCGTCATTTGGACTGAATACCATTTTAGCTGGCATTCTAATTTGTAAATAGTATGATAGGTATCCAGCATTTTCTCATCCTATTTTAAAATTGCTTTTCTGATTTTACTTACATTTCTTGACTTCTTCTCATCCTCTCTAATGTTCTTTTCTCACTGATTTCGCACCAGCTGATACAATGATTAGTGGCTGTATAGTTTTCTCTAAGGCAATCTAATCCTCAGTTGCCTTTCCTTGGCATAGTGATTTGGAGAACATCTTGACATCTTGCTGGTAGTTCCAACAGCAATCGAATGGAAATGTGGCAATATCTTAAAGAAAAAAAAAAAAGAAAAAAGAAAAAGAGAAAGACAGACATCCTGGAGGAAAAAGTTTGTTGTTTACTATTATAGTCAAAAGTTATCAAAAAGCTCCTCAGAGAGTAAAGGACTCTCGCCATAAGCCTCTGTTATTCAGGGAGGATTAGTCACATCTCTCGCTTCAGCTCTACATTCCCTACATCCCCTAAATAGATACAAATATTTAGTGATTTAAAGTCCAGACTGGACTCAGTAGCTGTGGTTAAAACAATGAGCTAAAATTAATTTTAGAGCTAACTGGCATGATATACATCTCACTCAGTGGAATTGCAGTGGAATTGGTGGTCTGCTCTTCTGGCGTGGTTCTGAGTGTCTGTGAACTTTGGAGGCAGTCCTGCGTCTGTACGTTCAATTACCACACCCCACGCTGATCACGTTCACGGAGAGGTGACCAGAGTCTGTGGGTCTCACGTGAACGTGACATGGGCCATCAAGTACCTTTCTTCTTTATTCAGCCCATCTTTACTGAGTACCTACTATGTACCAGACATCATATTAAGTGCTACCCAAGGCAGACTCGACAAAAAACAAATCACTGTTGAATATGTATGCGTGTGTGGGGGGTGGATCTGGCTTTGGGTTTGGAATTTGCATGAAGTATCTATTTTTTCTTTTGTTCCTTAAACTTTTTCCAGATTTATGTTTAGACCTCCTGGAATTGAGAGTGCTATGAGGAAAAAAAAAATGCAGTCCCTGCAAAGAACAGTTACTTTAAATGTGCTTGTATTTTAATGACTTTTTAAAGCAGAAGGCTTTAAACTCATGGTAAGTCCTTTTGTTATGAAGACACTTCAGTGTTGTCAAGTAGGAGAAAGACAGAGGTCAGGGAAGGGAGAGCTGGGTAGGTGAAGTCAGCTTTGTGAGAATGGAATGTGTCTTAGCGCTGAATTGATTTTTAAAGGGAAAAATAGAAAATAGACAAAGATGAATGGTTATTAAAAGATCCAGTTGTATTACAGGGAATTGACTGTATTGAATCATGATGGTCTCAAGATGAGGTTCCTGGTGGGTTACCCGAACCCTTCTCTTTGAGTTTGTGTTACTTACTTTGTGTAGTAGTATAGTTTTAAAAATCAGTTCTTTTTTTTTTGAAAGTTTATTTACCTTTTTAAAAATCTCTACCCCCAACGTGGTGTTCGAACTCACGACCCCGAGATCAAGAGTCTTCTGACCGAGCCAGCCAGGTGCCCCTTAGTGTAGTTTTTGTATTAAAATAAATCATAATGTAAATGTTGACTATTTTTAAATTGTAAGGATTACATTAATTATAGGAAGCAGAAAAGTCCAATGACTCTTTGTGCTGCTGGTTTGGCAGTTTCCTTGAAAGTAAAACCTACGCTGGGTGAGGATATTCCATCCAGCAGGACTAGTGTCTCAAAATCCATGGTAAGCTGTCAAACGGCAGAGCTAGAAAGGAGGCCAAAGCAGGTAGCTTACTATCCAGGACTGTCTACGGGATAACTGGCTTAGAGAGAGATTGTTAAGTATGTAACTTAGCTCTTAAGCTTCAAGTAAGTTCCAGTAAGTAAATATGTAAACAAGTTTAAGTAAAAGTAAGTTTAAATAAGTAAGTAACATTTAAACAAGATATTGGCAGATTGTCATTTGAATGTGTTTCTCCAGTGTTGACACTGAGTACAAAGAATTCATGATTAATACACCAAAAATTATCTTCTCCTTTAGAGATGATGGATTATGTTTTTCTCTGCTCACGAAGACCTATATATCAATTTATGAAATAAATGAAGAAAACACTCAGGCACTAGAAATACTCATCTTTGCTTGATGGCTGGTGCTTGGATTACCTTTATATTAGATTACTAAGATTTAGAGCTGAAAGAGGTTTAAAAAATCATCTATTCCAACCTCTCCCATTTTCCAGCTGGGTAACCTGAGGTCTGGAGACTTGCCCAGTGAGGTGCAAGCCCCACGTACAAATATAGCTGGAAGTTAATGTGCCAAATAATTTACTTCTGTTGGGGGGTAACAGGAAATAATGCTGTTCCCTAAATTATGGGTAAGTGAGTGGGAGAATGAACCAACAGCAACCTCTGCAGTGGAATTTTAACCTTCTTCTGTATCATTCTCCTTCTTGAGTAGCCAGTGTAGAAAGTGAAATCGTATCTAGATAGATAGATAGATGGATAGATAGATAGATATAAAATTTTCTTGGGTTTTTAGAGAAAAGACTTTGTTCTGAGAGTATGATGAAAGGAATGAACACTACAAATACCATTATTTAAAATTTTTTGCTGTTTGCTGTTTTGATCCCCATAATTTTGTCTTTAACTCCATGGGCAGGGAAGGATAGAGAAAAATTAAATTATCCCGGGCTAGATACTTTTGTCTTTTCCTTTGACATTCTCTTTCCCTATGCTAATATAAGAGAAAATCAAACTGTGGAGGGAATTGAGTCAGGAATGGAACATTAACTTCTACTTTTTTATCTTGCATCATATCGAGGCAATTCTCACCATAGCTCTTGAGACAGAGACCTAGCCACCTTTTGAAAAGAGCGTGGAAGTAGAAGGGAGAACAACAGCAGTATATTTTTAGAATCTTTTTTTCAAAAGTCAAACCTAAAATAAACCTGGCCTCAATTTTTAGGAATAGCTTTATTTCACATCTTCTATACCAGTGCCTAAGTTTTATCCTAATTTGAAGAAGTTGCTTTGATTTTTTAAATATGTAATACATTGATGCTATAAGTAACAAACTTATCAATTACTAAAGTTTAAAGAATAAAGTATCTAAAAGAACATTAAAAGTAAAAAAATTGTTTCATGTCATTTCTGGAGATAAAGTCTGATTTTATTTTAAATTAAGATAACATTTTTGCTTTCTGTTTATCTGTCGCAGCTAGACAATCTTTTGCATATTCGCAGCCCATCAGGCAACAATCTGAGCAGTTTTTGTTGTATAATTTTCCTAGAATAGAAAAAGTAGCACAGTTTGAATGGCATGTTGATTATGAAAAGACATTAATGAAATTCTTTCTGATCTCAGTAAACTTCAAATCGAAGCAAGAACTATAAAAAGAGTGTGATCTCCAAGGTAGGCCAAGCAAATGTAGGATTCACATGAAATTCCATGAAGAAAGCAATGAAGGAGCAAGTAAAATCTGCAAGAGCTCAGGGTAATGGAAGAGGAAGGTCAGGGAAGGAAGTAGATGGCTCTTCTAGCCCAGCTTGTCTTCCAGTCTCATTTCAATTCCATCTGATGGAGATCAGATATTAGGGAAGGGTATCTGTCTCTACACTTAAAAAAAAAAAAAAGCTTTTATTATTTTGAAGAATATGGAATGAGTAAAAGACTGATAAACTCTATTTAAGGAAAAATATCTGTACTGGCAGAAGATAAATATTACCACATGGGAAAGAAACTATAACATGTCACAAACAAGGTTTAACTCCTTAAGATCCAAAGAGCTCCTATAGATCAATTAAGGAAAATGTTAATCTAATAGGAGAGGGGGCAAGGGAATGAACAGTTCACAAAAAAGGAATTACAAGTGATACTTACAAATATGAAATTATGCTCAACTCATGATAAGGGAAATGCAATTTTAAACTATTTAACCTATTTAGTTGGAAAAGATTTTGATGTTTGTTAATACCTTATGGTGACAAGGCTTTGGGGGTAACTGACAGGTTGATGCATTATTGGTAGGGATACAAAATGGTACAACATCTATCAATAGCAAAATTAAAAATTCACCTACCTTCTCACCCCTGGAAATCTAAGAAATTTTTCTGTAGATCTACTGTACATCGCAAGATGAATTTGCGCAAAGATGTCGATTGCAATCCGTAATGGCAAAAGACTCAGGGAAAGCTAAATATCTAAATATCTATCAGTTTGAGATTGGTTAAATAATTAGGAGCCGAAACAAAACGAGGTAGCTATAAGTAACAAACTGTTATCAATTACTAAAGTTAAAGAAGTAAGATCATTTTATATTTGCTGATATGAAATGATTTCTAAGGTATAATGGAACAAATCAAGGTGTAGAGTGGGAGATGGCCATTGGTATTATATATGTGTATAGCTATGTGTATAACTGTAAAGACTATCTCTGGAAGATGGCATAAGAAACTGGTAACAGGGGTGCCTGGGTGGCTCAGTCCTTAAGCATCTGCCTTCGGCTCAGGGCGTGATCCCAGCGTCCTGGGATCGAGCCCCACATCAGGCTCCTTGCTCCTCTGGGAAGCCTGCTTCTTCCTCTCCCACTCCCCCTGCTTGTGTTCCTTCTCTCACTGGCTGTCTCTCTCTCTGTCAAATAAATAAATAAAATCTTAAAAAAAAAAAAAAAAAGGAACTGGTAACAGTGATTGACTCTGGGGAGGAAAACTGGATGGTTGGGATGGGGATGGAAAGGACACTTATTTAGGACACTTATTTAGTATGCCCCTTACTACCTTCTGGATTTTTAAACATGTGAACATATTATCTATTCAAACCAAGATCATTTTAAAATTTAAGAAGTACAAACTTTCAGTTATAAAATATTTAAGTCATGGGGATATAATGTATAACCTAGGGGATATAGTGACCAATATTGTAACCACTTTGTTTGCTGACAGATGTTAACTAGACTAATAAATGGGGATCATTTCATAATGTATAAAACTATCAGATCACTATGATGGACACCTGAAATGAATAGGATATTATATGTATGTTATATTTCAATTAAAACAATTACTTGAGGATCACTTTTACTGATCAAGAATGTTGAGTAATTGTAACCAAGCAGTTGTAACAAGTAGTTGTTAAACTTGTAACCAATAGCATTCCTTTGCAACTTTGGGGCTCATTATGATCTGATGTAAGAACACAGTAGTTACCATAAAGACTCTCCTTTACCCTGACATGCTAAAGTCCAAAGAAGAGGGAAACCGCAAGTGGTTGCCCTTTGGGACAGAGTTGTTGGCCCCTGCCCTTTCCACACCCAGGTCTCTCTCTCCCATCACTTCTGTCTCACCCCCTCTTACCTCATCATTCCTGAAACCCCACAGCAGGCACTATCCCCTACAACTTAGCGGTTCCTTCTTGTTCCCTGTTCCACCAAGGGTCTTCCTTTGGCTGCCCCTTGTGGATTTTGTCCTGCCAAGCAGAGCAGAAGCTTCTTTTTTGGGCCAGTTTATACTTGTTCAGAGTATTGGAAGTGAATGATCATTCTGATATTCTTTAATCCTGTCATCTTTCTCAGGATCATTAATTTATTTGACAAAATATCACTTGAGCACCTACTAAGTCAGAAAAGGACACAAAGTCAAAAAGTGCTCATGAAATTCACATTCTAATGAAAGTAAATAAAAAGTGAAAGACAGTTAATTGCTGTTTTAGATACTATTAAGAACTGTAAGGACAATAAACGTGATCGATGGGGCCTGAGAGCAGTAGGTAGTGGTGGTGGGTGTATGTTTCCTAGCACTGCTATAACAAAGTGCCAGGAACTGGGTGGCTTAAAACAAAAGAAATGTATTGTCTCAGTGCTGGAGGCTTGAAGTTCAAAACACAGGTGGGTCCCTCCGTGCCTCTTCTACCTTCTGGCAGCCCTACGTATTCCTTGGCTTGCAGTAGCGTAACTCGGTCTCTGCTGACCTTCTTCCCATGGCCTCCTTCCCATGTCTCTGTTTGTGTGTCTCCTCTTTGTATAAGGACACCGGTCATGATGGATTAAGGGCTGACCTTACTCCAGTATGACGTCATCTTAACTACATTGCAACGATCCTATTTATGAACAAGGTCATATTCTAGGGTATTGGGGGTTAGGAATTCAGCATATCTTTTTGGGAGATACGATTCAATCCATAACAGTGGGCTGAACTGACCAGGGAAAAGGCCTTCCTAGGTGAAGACATTTGAACTGAACCTCAGTGATGGGGAAGAGCAGGTTGTGAAATATCGGGGTGCAGATCCTTTCCTGCCAGAGGCAACAGCAAGTGCGAGGACCCAGGGAATGAGCCTGTTGGAATCTAAAGTTTTACATTCTTAAAAAAGGCAAAAAGAGTATCTGGTTTGGCCGGTTACTTTTATGGTTAAAGTCAATAGGATTTTACTTTTGAACACTCTTGGATGTTTTCACTCTTGGTGAGGCAGAAAGCAAAACATTTTTTCCTTAAAAAATAACTGCTGAGGGGGCACCTGGGTGGCTCAGTTGGTTAAGCGTCCAAATTCTGATTTTGGCTCAGGTCAGGATCTCAGGTTTGTGAGATCCATGCCCAGCGTGGAGCCTACTTGGTATTCTCTATCCTCCTCTCCCTCTGCCCTTCTGCCCACCCCCTAAAATATTAACTGCTGAGAAATCAGGCCTACAAGCAGTGGCTTATCACATCTTAAGAATTTTGTTGATTAAAAGTTTGCTTTGCATTTTAATATTAGAATTCTCCATCACTATTTTGGGGTTTATTAACCTAAAAACTTCAAGTATAACAACATCTGAGAATTAAGTAGACTTTGTAATAATAGAGATTATTTTCTAGAGATTAATTAAGGCTAAATATGGCCTTTAAAAACCTAACATCATATATTAAATTGTCATTTTCAACAAGATTATAACATTTTTGTAGTTCTCCTCTGTGATACCTAATGCTAAGTAGCATTAGCATGATTTTTATTACATATTCATGAAAATTCTTAGTTTTCTTGAATTTAAAAATTGATTCAGAGTACAGAAAAATCTATATGGAAATATAAATTTCCTGGGATGTTAGACTGGTACCATCTTTTAGTATTCAGGAGTTAAGATGAGGTAACTTAAAATATTATAATATTTAATGCAAAATTGACAGTATGATATTTGCATTAGGATATTATATATGCATACTTTAGCCAGAACTTTGATGTGGTTAATTCAGATATATTTGTTTATATTAGAGAAAAAATATTACTTATGAGTAACAAGCTTCTGTAAAAAATTCTGAATGAGTTAAAAAATGCTTATGTAAAATACAATTTTTATAGAGAATGGCTATTTAGGTAAAGCTTGGGGTTATAAACATAGACTGGGGCCAGTCTGGGTTCAAATCCTGTCTTGGCTTTGTCCAGCTGCATGACTCTGAAACAAAGTCAATTAGCTCTACTTTGCTTTGGTTTCCAAAATGGCAAATATAAAAATGGTGCCTAACACAGAGGATTGTTAGGAAGGTAGAGTGATTAATGCATACACATTTCTAAGAACAGGGCACCTAGTAAGTGCTATGGAAGTGCTAGCTGTTAATATTTTACTGTGTTAATTAAAAATTAACTATATTATTCACGAGTTGGACACTTACTATGTAAAATGTAAATATGGTCCTAATGTCTTTTATGCCTTGTTACAGATCAAAAAGCTAATTCGAGGGAGAGAAGAAAATTTTCAACAGTATTTGTTAGGCTCTGTTTTAATGTTACTAGCCTGTCAAAAGTATTTTATATGCTGACCCACGTAGTTACTGATAGCAGTGACTATGTTCAAGAGATTTTGTTAGGTCTTAAAGAAGAAAGAAAGATGATTAAGCTGTCAATCCTGCTCTCAAGAACCTGCCCATCCAGTAGGGGAGATAAGACATAGTTCAGTATAATACTGAGTGTAATGGCGTAAGTTTCACACCCAGAGTGTGATTTAGTACTGTGAGTGCCTGTGGAGGCTGTGACGTATCTGAGGAGGTTTTGTGGTTAAGAGGGGCATGGATAGGGGTGCCTGGGTGGCGCAGTTGTTAAGCGTCTGCCTTCGGCTCAGGGCGTGATCCCAGCATTCTGGGATTGAGCCCCACATCAGGCTTCTCCGCTGGGAGCCTGCTTCTTCCTCTCCCACTCCCCCTGCTTGTGTTCCCTCTCTCACTGGCTGTCTCTCAAATAAATAAATAAAATCTTTTTAAAAAAGGGGGGGGCATGCATAAAAATTTAGGAACTGATGACATTTTTAGGGGGTGGGAAGACAAGATGGAGAAATGTGGGGTAGAGGAGGAACAGAGAGATGGATGGGCGAAAGACTGAGAATCATGTCCCCGAGTCAAGAGAGGAAAGAATTTCTGGGACGAGAAATGGACTATCACAAATGTAACAGAAGAGTCGAGGAGAGCAAGATTTTAGAAAGACCATGAAAAGCATTCCCTCCTCATCCTCCTTGGGCCAGAGATTTGTTTGGGTATTCATTGACTTTTCTTGACAAAACAGCATATAATAGAATTTCTGGGACATGGCATATAACTGAAAGAATCATTAGGTCAGATAAAATATCATTTATTTTTATTGATATGATTCAAATATAGTAAAATTTCTAGTTGTGTGTGTGTTTTTAATTCTCTAAAGAGCACTTATAAGACTAGCTACCATTTGTTTAGCATTTTTTTGTCTGCCAAGCATTCTCTGAAACATTTGAGATGATTATCTTGTTTAAAGCCTTGCAGATGCTCTTGTAGTCGATATTGTTACTTTCATTTTATGGATAAGGAAGCCATGATCCAGGGGGAGGTGACCAACTCAATCCAACTGTAGCAAGTGACCAAGGTGGATTCGAACCTGGCCTGTCTGGTCCCGAAGCCTGGACTCTTAACCAATTTTAGTTATAATAATTATTCAGTACCTTCAAGGTATTTTAGATGCAGAGTTGTTAAGACCCAACCTCTACTGATGACCGGCCACACCGGCCTTGTTGCTGTTCTTTCCATAAGCCTGTGTTATAACTCCCACCTCAGGGTCTTGGCACCTGTTCTTTTTCTTTCTTTAGAGCACCTTTTCCTCCTGGGCTCCTCCTTACCTTTCCCGCGTCAGCTCGGTTATCAGAGAGGCTGTCCCCAGCACTCCACTGAAGTGTGTCCATCACACCCCCATCCACCCCCATCCGACAACATCTTCCTTATGAGTTTATTTGTTGTTTTTCATCTCCTGACTTTCTTTGTCTATCTTAGTTACTGCTGTATTCCCAGGACCTAGTTCATGATGGTCGTTTAAGATTGGTGGGATGCATGAGTACATGATATCTCGGAGATACAGGATTTTAAGTCATCAGTGAGATTCTGCAAGTTCTTGGAAATGCTAGAAGTGTTCAGTCATGTCAGTGGTTGTTCCTTTTCTATTTAACATGTCTTTTTCCAATAACTTTGACTTGAAAACTAGGTGACATTTTAAAGGACAGTAATAAAACTTTCTGCTGTATTTAAAGTGATACAACTTCATTGTAGAAAATTTTGTAAACACAGAAAAGCATATTTTACAATCACTTTCACTCATCTTTCTGGAAGCTAAATTTTAGCGTTTGGATGTATGTTTTCAGTTCTTTACAGATTGCTTTGTTTTTCTCAGCAATGAATCATGATGATTTCTTGGGTCATCCATTATTCTTCTCAACTTAATTTTAAAGTAGACTTTATTTTTAAGAGCAGTTTTGGGTTCACAGCAAAATTGAACAAGAAAGCATAGAAATTTCCCATATATCCCCTTCCCCCAAACAAGTTAAGCCTCCACTATCCACACCCTGTACCAGAGTGGCACATTTGTTAAAATGGATGAATCAGCTTTGACACATCGTCGTCACCCGAAGTCCATAGTTTACAGTAGGGTTCACTCTTGGTGTCTTATATTCTGTGGATTTGGACAAATGTATGGTGACATGTATTCACCATTATCGTCTCATAGAGAGTAGTTTTACTGCCCTAAAAATCCTCTGTGTTTCGCCTTTTCATCCTTCCCCCCAACATCATTGCCTAGCAACTTCTGATCTTTCACTGTTTCTATAGCTGAACGTAATTTTTAATAGGTGTAGAATATTCCATTTTATGCACTTGCCATGTTTTACTTAATTCTACTTGGACAGCGAGGTGGTTTTTCTGCATTATAAATAAGCTGGTGAATGGCCTTGTACACAGATTTTCACTTACAACTCTGATTATTCCCGAAAATGGCCATATTGAGTATTAAAGGATATGAACACTTTAAGGCCTTTCTTACATATCCTCTAACAGCCCCATCCTTCAGATGTTTTCTAAAACTGTTTTTCCCTCCCACTAAGAATGTATGAAAGGGCTTAGTAGGAAGAATTGTCCTATTAGCTGCAAAAATATAGACACAGTAATAATCACGGACGTATGTACAGTTCATATGTGCCAGCCATTGTTTTAAGTGCTGTTCTTGATTTCACTCATTAAATCCTCACGATAATGCTGTTGGTTAGTACTATTATTAGCTCCATTTTAAAGATCAGAAAACCAATTCTCAAAGAGGTTAAGTAACTTGCCCAAATGGTTTTCTTAACTGTAACGTAAGCCATAAACCTCAGCTTATTGTGTCATGTGTTGTGTTTTTCTGGCCCATAGTACGAAGTCACCAAATGTCACCAGTAGTATTTGGGATAGAAGTAGTAACATCAAAGACATTTGAGAACTAAAATGGTCATGGAGAATTTTTTTTTAAAGATTTTATTTATTTGAGAGAGAAAGAGAGAGAAAGAGAAAGAACGAGCAGAGGGGAGGGGCAGAGGGAGAGAGAGAAGCAGATTCCCCGCTGAGCAGGGAGCCCGATGTAGGACTCGATCCCAGGACCCTAGGATCGTGACCTGAGCTGAAGGCAGATGCTTAACTGAGACACCCAGGCGCCCCTAAAATGATCATAGAGAATTTTATTGGCTCTTAGGTTTTCAGTTAATGGATAATTACTCAACTAAAATTTTCCTTAATTCTTTCCTTCAGATTTCAATCTTAGATCTAACTCACTTGGCATTTTAGTACAACATTTATGTTGATTAACTACTTAATGACAGGTTATAATTTTTTTTTTTAATTTTCTGAGAAGAAACTGGATGTAGCATAAGTCCATCAGATGCTTTGAATTCTTAACTCTGCGTTTGCTATTTTAGTATACAAATGCTCTCTGGCAAATTGTAAAATATGACCAAAATTATTATTATTTTTTTGACCAAAATTATTAATCCCAATTGGTGATTAAAAGAAACATAGACAAAACTCCACTTTTCTTTAAACCAAATAAGAACTTCCATATGACAGCAGGTGAAGGCAACATTTTAATATTTGGCTTTACTGTGGAAATTCTGTTTTAAACAAATAAAAAGACATACTCTTTTTCCTCCTTTCCACTGTTCTTCCCCAAACCTCAACCATTACCCTTCATACACATTTTGTATTTCTGTTGATTTGCTCCTGAGGACGCTTGCATATTTGCTGCTAAGTGCTTTTCTGGGCCTTTTTAGAAAAAGGCAGACTGGTTTATTGCCTGGGTTTGGGGCTATATCCTATGGTTTCCTGGCTCACTGAGATATTGAGTCTTCAACCTTTAGCTGCCTTTGAGTGAATTTCCCCGATGTCATGGGGAGCCTCAGTGGGACTGATAACCATTAAGGGTTGTTTTTTATTTTCACTTGTTAAATCCCCAAAACTAATGCTATTAGAGGGCTTTTCATAGAAACAGAAAGCTCGGTCTATTCATCTTTTTAACTCCCACATCACACAGCCTTGTACATAGTGGGCATTCAGTAAGTGTTGTTGAATATATAATTTTTGTTAATTGATTCATATAAAATTACACTGTATATTGTTTGCTATTAGAAATGCTAATTATGGGTTTATTTAGTTTGTATTTACACTCTAATCTTTGGGAGCATTGAAGAAAAAGCTCGTAGAGTTTTTCCTTTAAACTTTAAGGGAAAATACATATTTGGATAAAGCAGTGCTGTACTTCTATTTTCAAATGTCCATTATAGGGTCGCCAACTGGCAATTATTTGCTTCTCTATGTAAGAAATATATTTTAAAAAATACTTTGAGTAAAATGCCTAATTGTTCTTTGTAAGCAGATCACATAATGTGAAATGATAAGGTTTAGGAATTACATTTTTCAAAGCCAGCAATAAAGTAAACAAAGGTTAACATGCATTTCTTTAAGTTGAAGATGCTAGAGTGGTTTAAAATAGTCCATTTGACATTTCTTTACAAACCAGTAACTTGTGAGTTAATTGCAAGTAAGGTTCTGTTTCTTCAGACACATTAAAAAACTATCCACAAACTTTCTTCCTTTCTCCTCCTCTGGCATCGGTATGATGACTGTACTTGAAACAGGAAATTAGTAATTTCTTTTTGAAGGTGGTGGTAGAACGTTGACTTTGACAAGTTAGTTCACATCTGCCCCCAAGTTTTAGTTTAAAAATGCAACTTGGATGATAACATTGCATCTAAAGGAACTTTGTGCCAGGATGTATTACT
This sequence comes from Ursus americanus, assembly GCF_024610735.1. Classification (NCBI taxonomy): domain Eukaryota; kingdom Metazoa; phylum Chordata; class Mammalia; order Carnivora; family Ursidae; genus Ursus; species Ursus americanus. Next base: position 55,127,738 of record NC_142127.1, read on the forward strand.
GGGTTTTGGGGGGGAGGGAGTTACTTGATAATTTTATGCAGTTTTTCATGCTTCCTTAGAATTGTATTTCTAAAATGGATGGATTTTCTTTAGGAATTCTAGAAAGCTTTTAGGGGAATATTCCTAAAATTGTATGCTCTACATACATTATTATTTTATTGAGAAAGTTAAATTCATCTCTTTGATTTGAAGGTAGTTAGGAATCGTGGTTAGTCCCCTGCCTAAAGAAGATATTGGTAGGCAGTGTTGGGAGTTGGTGGGTGGTAGACAGCTGATTTCCATAAAATCAGAATGACAACGTGAGAGGGGAAAATGGCCATGCCTCAAAATCATGGTTTTGGGAGAATTACTTTGAGAGTATTTTGTGACAGACAGATGCCCAAAGTATCTGTCATTATATTCTCTTGTTGTCTTAATACCTAAGACTTAACTAGCACATTAGCCTTTCTAGCATTACCCAAAAAATCACAGAAAGGACCTTCTGGTCTACCTCTCTCATTTTGTAGGTGAGGAACCTGAGGTTCTGAGAGGGTCATGGAGGTGTCCAAGCCAGGGCCAGTCTTATATTTATCATCACACGTCTGGCTACTAATCCATCCAGACCTGGTACACGGTACACATTAGGATTGATTTGCAAATATGTATACAGATGAGGAGAAAGTCCTGATGGGACCAATGGTATTCTTTTTCATCCTGAGAAATCTGTCTACCGATTAAGGTTCATGGCTGTTCTTACAGTGCCTTTTCAGATGTGATGTTAACTTTAAAATCAAGTCACATCGTAGGCAGAAATAGATCCTGCCTTGGTCTGTTTGGGCTGCTATAATCAAGTACCAAAGACTGAATAGCTTATAACAACAGAAATTTCTTTCTTATAGTTCTGGAGGCTGGAAGTCTGAGATCAGGGTGCCAGCATGGTTAGGTCTGGTGAGGTTATCTTCCAGGTTGTAGACATCTCATATCCTCACATGGCAGAAAGAGTTGAGGTTTTCCTCATGTTTCTTGTACTTGGGGTTCATTGAGCTTCTTGGATCTGTGAGTTTTTAGCTTTCAAGAAAGTTTGAAAATTTTATATCATTATTGCTTCAAAATTTTTTTCTACCTCTTCTTCATTCTCCTTCCTTTGGGAGTCTGTATTTACCTGTATATTAGACTGCCTGCAGTTGTCTTACAGCTCACTGATACTCATTCACTTTTTAAAAATTCTCTTTTCTCTCTGTTTCATTTTGGAGAGCTACTATTGCTATGTCTTCAAGCTTACTCATCTTTTCTTTGGTAATGTCTAAAATAATCCAGTCCAGTATATCTTTCATCTCAGACCTTGTAGTTTTCATCTCTTGAAGTGATATTTGGGTCTTTTGAAATATCTTCCATGTCTCTAATTAACTTTTGAACATACAGAATACAGTTATAGCTGTTTTAATGTTCTTGTCTATTAAATCTAGTATTTGTATCAACTCTGGATTGAGATTGATTGATTTATGTCCTTATTATGAGTCATAATTTCCTGCTTCTTGTGCCTGGTAATTTTTGATTGGATGCCAAATACTGTGAATTTTATCTTGTTGGTCCTGGATATTTTTAAATTCCTATAAATATTCTTCAACTTTGTTCTATGATGCAGTTAATTTACTTGGAAATAGCTTGATTCTTTTAGGTCTTGTTTTAAGATTTGTTAGGTAGGATTGGAACAGTGCTTAATTTAGAGCTAATTATTTCCCAGAACTGGGTAAGATTGTTCCATGTACTTTGTCCAGTGTCCCCTGAATCATTAGATTTCACAGTGTGGCAGGTGGGAGCAGGCACTGTTCTTGATTCTGTGTGAGTGTGGGCATTGCATTGTTACCCCCAATCCTTTCTGACTTTTTTTTTTTTCAACCTCCTTAATTTCCTTATACTCATGAGCAGGACTCAGCTGAGTTCTCGAGGAGAACTCTCTGCATCTCTCCAGAATTTTCTCTCTGTGAAGCTCTCTACTTTCCTTTGAACCATAGCTGTCTTGGTCTTCTGGACTTTTAACTCAGTAAGTCTGCTGGTCCCTGCATGGCTTCTCCCTCTCTGTGCTGTGGCCAGAACTCTCAAGGCAGTAAGCTGGTACAATCTTAGAAATCACCTCACTTTCTCATCTTCCAGAAATCACCGTTGTTGTTGCTAGATGGTGCCTTGAAAACCATTTCTTCATATGTTTTGTCTCCTTTTTGGTTGTTTTCAGTAGGAAGGCAAATTTGGTCCTTGTTAGTTCATCTTGGCCAGAAGTGGAAGTTCCCTGGGTCTTTGGAAAGTAAGGAGGCAGTCAGAGGAGTGAAATAGAGGCCTTGAGAGGTTGTGGGAAAAGTTTACACAGGCAATGTGGTAAATGGGAAAGCATAGTTAATGTGCTAAGTTTCTCCGGCAATATTCGGAAGCCAACTGAGGGAGGGGGCTGCTGGCTTTATTGATTCATTGATGATTCTTTAGTAGCCAGTATTTATTTATTTGTTTGTTTAGTGCCTGCTCTGTGCCAGGGCCTTGACATACCTTATTTCTCATTTCTGCAACAAGCTTGAAAGGTGTTGTTATTGATAATCCTTCTCCACCCCCCACTTTCTTCCCACCCTCAGTCCCAGCCCTTCTCAATGTCAGAGGTGAAGAAATAGAAATGTGAAGTGACTGCCAAAGTCTTGCAGCTTGTAGATTGTATAATTAGATTTCAAGCCCCATTCTTGTAGCTTCCAAACCAATTGTTCCCTACTACTTTCTCCTTGTCAACAGTGAAATTTGTGTTGAGAGAGTGATAGGGCAATTGAGCATGCTAAAAAGGGAGAGGTTGCAGGGACAGCTCCTGACTAACTAGATCAGGAAAGGAGAGTGTCAAAGATGAAAGCTGATGGATGAGAAAAAGAACAGTTTCAGAGGCCTTAAGGTCTCTGTGGCATAGTTAGCCTTGGATTATGGCAGTGAAAGTGATGTGGAAGAAAGACGTTCCCAGAATTGTACCTGATTTTCTGTTTAATTCTGGATCTCTAATAACAGTTCCAGATACATTATAGATCTGAAAAAGATAAAACAACAATGCTTCTAGAAAAGAAATAAGGAAAGGTTTTTTAAAAAAGATATAAAGAGTACTCATCGTAAAGGAAAACATTGAAAATTTGACTGTAGTAAAGTTATTTTATTAAAAACACTGGCAGAGAGCAAAAGAGCAAGCAATAGAGTAGAAGGTATTTCCAGTGCATATATCCAAATCATTTTTAGGTCAGTCACTTGGACAAGTGGGAAGTTAAAGGTAGTCACTTATTGAAATACTCATATGTTCTATTCTTTCTATCAGAAATTCATTAACAAACACAATGGCTTTGTATATTTCCAGAATTGTTTGTCTAATCCTCTTAAGGGCATTATGCCACTAAGCAGCACAGCTAAGTGTTTGATCAGTTTTAATTAGAGTGATCATTTGTCACACTTTAGAAGCATTTGGCTCTTGGCTATAGAAGTATCAAAGTCTGGGCAAAGAAGTATTCATTCTGCCATCTTTTAAAGTTATATCTCAAACTGTTAAAACCAGTCACACTTTAGTTGTTATGAAACCTTCAGCTACTGAAGTTTATTCAGTATGCTGATTAATCAAATTATACATCTAATTTTCCACAGTGATTCTTTTGTTAATATATGAAGGCCATGCAATTAGGATTTATCTTATTGGCTATTTTGAGAACGTCACCATCTAATTTTTGTTTTGTGTGAAGGATTATAGTGTTTTCCAGTAGATGGAATGCAACAACAACAACAAAAGATCCTTTTTTGGATTCTTGTATGAGTAAAAAGCTTTTGTATACTATGTCAACATAAAGAAAAGTGAGAACTCACAGATTAAGTGAGAACTCAGGGATCATGAGCAAAGACATAGCAGTGAGACTGGGTCCACAAGTTGCATGTGAAAAAAGTGTCACTCGATAGTTTTCTTCTATATACAACAGACCAATGGGACAGAGAGTCAGAGCACAAAACCCTGAAGCCAACAGCAGTTCAACCTATATACCAAGTGATATTACAATTCTTCCTTTATTTTTTTGTTTGTTTTTAAAGATTTATTTATTTATTTTAGAGAGGTGGGGAGGGGCAGGGGAAGAGAGAGAGAAGCAGATTCCATGCTGTGCAGAGCCAGACATGGGGCTCAATCCCATGACCCTGAGATCATGACCTATGCTGAAACCAAGAGTCAGAGGCTTAACTGACTGAGCCACCCACACACTCCTCTCCTTTGGTTTTTAAGATGAAGAGAGAGTTAGAAAATTTGATTCACGTGGAATCACTTAAAAAAGGATTTAGTTCAGTTACCAAAGGCTTTTTAAAATATATATATATTTTTATTTTCAGAGAGAGCGAGTGAGCAAGGGGAGGGGCAGCTAGAGAAGGAGAGAGAAGATCTTCAGCAGACTCTGTGCTGAATGTGGAGCCCGAAGCAGGGCTCCATCTCACGACCCTGAGATCATGACCTGAGCTGAAATCAAGAATCAGTTGCTTAACTGACTGAGCCACCCAGGTGCCCCACCAAAGGCTTTTGTAACATCTTTTCCAACTCTCCCTTATAGGAGTTGGATTTTTTTTTAAATGAGAAAATGGTATAGCTGGTGGGTCCAGCTTATAAAGGTGTGTGCACCCGTGTGTGCTGGCATAGTGCTGTGGTATATTAGTTTCCTATGGCTGCTGTAAAAAAATTACCATAAACTTGGTGGCTTAAAACAACACAAATTTATTCTTTCATAATTCTGTAGAAGTCCAAAATCAGTTTCACTGAGCTAAAATCATGGGGTTGCAGGGCTGCTCTCCTTCCAGAGGCCCTAGGGGAGAATCCATTCCTTGCCTCTTTCAGCTTCCACACTGCTGGCATTCTTTGGTGTTTTTTTAGCTTGTGGCCACATCTCTCCAAGTCTCTGTCTCATCTTTACATCACTCTTTCCTCTGTTCCATCTTCTCCTTTTGTGTCTTTTTTAGAACTCCCTCTCCTCTCACTTATAAGTATACGTGTACTTGCATTTAGAGCCCACCTAGGTAATCCAGGATAAGAACCTCTTCTCAATATCCGTAACCATATTTTTTTCCCATATGAGATAATATTCTGTCTTTGGCTGTATAAGGTAACATTCACAAGTTCTGGGTATCTTGGCGGAGCCATTTTTCAGCCTGCTACAGTTGGTTTTTCCAGCTGTGGGTACACCTGCCACCAGGAGATGCCTGCAGAGGTGCATTAGCAAACATCTGGATGCCGTGAGTATGCAGGGGAAGTCACCTGCAGGAACCCCAGGTGTGCTGGACTGGAGTTACTGCTCTTGGGTGTGTTTGAGAAGAGGAAAAGATGGAGGTGGAGGGAATATTTTGAAAGAATCTTAAGAGAAGATAATCAAATGTTCAGAGACCTTTCTAAAGCTACAGTGTAACTAGTTAAAGAAAGTCTAATTTAAGAGGTAATGACTTCTGGCTAGTATTGAGACTACTTTTACTTTTTCAACTATTTGATGTTTAACGAATATTAACCAAAATATGGAGATTAAGTTTAGAGAACTGATATGCCGGTGTGATGAGTAAAAAGGTTTTATTAGAATCAAAGCATTGTTCAATTGTTGTTGCTCAGTTTGGTCTTAAACTTTTTTTTTTTTTAAATTGACATACACTTAAAAAATGTGCAGGTTTTGTTCTAGGCACTTTTTACATTTATTAATTAATTTTACATTTATCATACTTTATTTCTTTTTTCATTTTTAAAACTCATAATAACCCTAGTAAATCAATAACTATTATCCCTGCTTTACAGATTTATCTGTAAAGAAACTGAGGCACTGAGACGTTAAGTAACTTGTTCGTGGTCACACAGTTAGTAATGGATTACCAGGATTTGAACTGAGAGTCTATATTCTTAACTATATAAGGGTTGGCAAGATTTTTTTTAAAAGGGCCGGATGGTAGTTATTTTAGGCTTTGCAGGCCATCCAATCTCCGTTGCAGCTGTTCAGCTCTGCCGTTGTAGTAGTAAAGCAGCCGTAGATAATATGCAAATGAATGGATGTGGCTGTGTTCCAGTAAAAGTTTATTCACAAAACTAGGCAGTGGGCCAGATGTGGCCTGTGGTCCATAGTTTTCAGCTTCTGCACCGTGCTGTACAAAGATGTTTTTTATATATTGCTTTAATTTTGTGTTTTCAAATAACTTTAGACTTACAGAAAAGTTACAAATGTACAACAAGATTTCCAGGTCAGCTCTCATGTGTTCCTCCTAATGCCAACATCTTATATCACTATAGTACACAGATGAAAATAACATTGCTACAGTACTGTTAGCTCAACTATAGACCTTATTTGAATTTCACCATTTAAAACCATGTGATCCTTTTTCTGTTCACAAGATCCAACCTGGGATCATCTCACATTGCATTTAATTATTATGTCTCTTTAGTCTCCTCCAATCTGTGACAGCTCCTTTGTCTTTCCTTATCTCTGATTACCTTGACACTTTTGAAGAGTACTGCTCAGATATTTTGTAGGGTGCCCTCCAATCAATGATGGCCTGATGTTTTCTGATGATTACAATGAGGTTATGCATATTAGCCAAGAATACCATAGAGGTGATGTTGTGCCTTTCTCCAAGCATCATATCAGGAGATGCATGATGTCAGTGTGTCTTATTATAGGTAATGTTGACCTCAATCACTGGATTAAGGTGGTGTCTGCTGGGTTTCTCCACTGTGAAGTTACTATTTTTCCCTTTGTAATTAGCAAGTAGGTTGGGGGAGATAGTTTGAGAGTAAGCACGAATCCTGTTTCTCTTCAACCTTTTACACACTAATTTTAGTATCCATCAGTGGGTCTTGACTGTAACAGTTATTACTGAGGTGTTTCCCTAATGGTGAGAAATGCCTCCCTTCTGTGAGAAAGAGCTATCCTTTCTCACTCGTTATTTAAGTATTTATGTCAGTATAGACTCTTGGATATTTACTTGATTGTATAGGTTATAATTCAATTCTAACATTATTTTCTTTGTTTCTCAAATTGTTGAAACTCTGGCCGCTGGAAGCTCTTTTCTTTTTGAGCACTGCCTTATAGTTTAACCAAAAATAACAGTAGTTTTGTAGTCTCCTCCATCCTCTTGCCTCCTTCTCAGAAACAACCATTGTCACCCCCTTTAGTTAATTGTTTTGATATTAACCTCCCTAAGCTAAATATATTGCTATTTTATTATTTTTAAGTTGTAAGAATTGCATAGTAATTTCTTACCATGGAACATTAGAATCAGCTTCTTTCCTTTTCCCTACCACCAACTTCCCATCGTCCCTCATTTCAATAGAGTTATATTTTGGTTAGATCAGTATTCAGTACCTATGTTACTGTGACTAGGAAAACACACTGCATTGCTGAGCCGTGGAGTAGACAGACCATAATTATTCTTCTCCTTCTACAAAATTTTGCTTCACTTTAGTTGATAATTGTGGTTTTTGTTTGTGCTTTGCTTAGTCTTCTATGTATTTATCATGAACTTAACCCAGCTTTTCATCAGTTGTCTAAGTCTTTGCTTCTCAAATTGTGATTCTTGGCCCAGCAGGCTTTGCGTCACCTGGAAGCAGAGTATAAATGCAGAAACTCACGTTCAACCTGACCATCTGTATCAGAATCCATATTTTAACAAGATTCCCCCACATTAAACCCTAAGAAATCTGGTATACATTTCCTCTAAAGATGTTTACTGACATCACCACCACAGCTTTCTGGCTTTTACTTCTCCAGCTGGGCTGCCTTCTGTACTCAGCAGGGCACGTCTGTCATCCCATGTTCCCTTTGGTGTTTTCCAGGGACTCCCCTCCATATCTCTCTCTCTACCTCTCTCTCCCCTCTTCCTCCCACCGTCCACCCCCTTTTTTCCCCTCCTCCAAAAGATTTAATAGGTACAATATAAAGAATTATTTCCGACAATGTGAAGACCATCAAGTCTGATGCTAAAAAAGGATACAAATTTCTTAATTGTATTGTGCAGGTATATATTCTTAGTAAATTTGTCTGCTTGTTTTTCACGTCTGACAGAGTTATGTTAAGATCTCCCACCACAATTCTGTATTTGTCACTTTCTCCTTTTAGTTCTATCATTTTTTGCTTTATAAATTTTAAAGCACTATTATTAGGTGTGTAGAGTTTATGGTTGTGCTGTCTTTCTGGTGGATCGACCCATTTATCACTAAGAAATACTTTTTTAAAAACTCTATTAATGACTTTGACTTTAAGTGTATTTTATGTGATATTACTCTAGCTAAACCATCCTTTTTTTTTTTTTTAAATCCAGGCTCTTATGTTCAACTTTTCTGTATTCAAATTATATTTCTTGTAAGCAGCATAAAGTTAGGTTTCTTTGTTTGTCTGAAAATCTTTGTCTGTTAGTTTGAATATTTAATCTATTTACATTTTAGGTGCTTACTGACATATTTGGAATTAAATCTATTTCTACATCTTTTTCTCTCCTCTCTAGCCTCTTTTGCATTAATCCAGTATTTTTTTTATTGTTTTATTCCCCACTCTCCTCCATTTCTCTTTCACACCCTTCATTAGCTTCCTGAAGCTGTTTTGACACTTTAAATGTCTATAAATGTTTTTACCTATTCTTATTCTTTATTGCTGATTTGATTGGACACAGAATTCTAGGTTGGAAAATTTCGGACTATTCAAGGCATTATTAGTCCATTGTTCCTTAGGTTCCAATGTTTCTGTTAAGAAGATGAAAGCTGTTCTAAAACCTCATTTGTAAAAATTTAATCCCAGTTTACTTTTTGTCTGGCTGTTAGTAATATTTTCTTTTTTTGAATCCAGTTTTTTCTGGGTATTTGGCAGGCTAGTTCAGCCTAGGAAATTCAGGACCTTAAGATCTGAAACATCTTTAGTTTTGTTGATGGTTTTCCTCCCTCATTTCCCTCTATTATCTCTCTCTCTCTCTCCCTCTCTCTTTTTTTGGGGGGGTTGGGGGATTCTTTTTATTTGAGTATTGGTCTTCCAGAATTCATTGGTTCTCTAATTTTCTTATTTTTTCTCATATCTTTTCATTTTTAATCTTTGTGCCTAGCTTCTGGAAGATTTCCTCAGCCTTATTTTTCAGCCCTTCTATTGAGTTTTTTATATCTTGATTTCTTTTTTTCCCCCCCTTAACTATACCTTTCCTGTTTTGTGGATATAATATGTTCTCTTACTCCTCTAAGGATGTTTTCTCTTCCTTGTACAATCTCTAATTCCTTCTTGTTGCTTCCCTTCTGCTTGCTTGTTGGCCTATCTTTCATGTTAGAGCTTTTCCTTAAATATCTGGTGATCCTCGATGGTTTACTTTTATTTAAGAGTGAGTCCCCAGAGAGCTGATTTGGACTTTGCCAGCACTCAAGTGGGTGTTCTAAAGTGAAGACATCAGACAGAACCAGTTCAGTTCCTTGAGGAAGCCTGCCCCACTATCCTAGCAACATCTTTAGGTTTTTCCTGTTGGTCAGGACAGATTTCATAGAGAAAAATCTCCCAAGCTTCTACCTGAAGACTCTTGGCTTGGCTACCATTTCTTCTTACCTGCTAAATAACTTAGACGACTTTTTAACTTTTTAAGACATAATACCTTCTTCCTCTTTTTTTCCCCTTCCTATATTATTGCTACATGTAGATATACCACTGTAATGAAAGTAAAAGCTGAAAGTAAATTTAAAAATTAAAAAAAAAAAAAAGGCTTTCAAACTGGCCTTCCCCTGAGGTGAGGACAGACTATTAGATGATTCAACCCAAGGATATTGTTTGATGGCCATCCTTTGAATATCATGGCTTGATGGCTTTTTAAGTTTTGATATCAATTTTGAAAGACTAATGTAGACACAATATGCCTTATGTACACTGGACATATAAGTGACCACTGCCTATCTCTCTCCCGGGACAGAACAGAGGCTAGGACAGGAAGTAGGGTGAAGATGGTTATCGGGAGTCAAGCTATCAAGTTCAGATGGGGCGTGACTATGTGGATAGACCAAGATACAAAGTCCAGGAGTTTCTGAACCTAGTAAATCCTAAGAAGGTTGGGCAGAGGAGGTGCCTGTGTACAAATAGGGGAGTAGCTGCATACTTTTTATATGGCTTCAGAGACTTTGGATAGCAGTATGTCCTGAAAACCCAAGGGTCTTCGGTCTTCGATTAATATTTGACCTTACTTAGGACTCGCCTTTTACATTGTCCCTGACCCCAAAACTACCTTTCCCCTTCGGGCTCCTGCCAGAGCATGGTTGCTTCTGGAACTTGCTGCTTCCTTCCTGACCACGGCCTGATGTCATTTTGTAGGGAATCCCTAACCCTCCTCTACCCCTGTGGCCCTGCCAAGGCTTGAGTCCTTGCCTTAGCATACTCTGAAGTACCCGCCACATCCTCGTCTTTGGATTTGGATGTATCACATGCCAGCCACTGGCCCTGACTCCCCGCTGCTGCCCTGCATTACCCCTCTGCCCAGCTTTCCAACTTTTCCTGTGGTGAGGAGTATCATCTTTGTCCGTTCTGGGATTGCTGCAGAGGGAAGCTCCCTCCTTGAATACTAAATTGTGCTCAATGTATTTTCTTCATCAAAGCATTGTTACAAATGGTGGTTAGGAACTCTAGTTAAGCTCTATTATGGTTAGCACGTAGCCTGGGCTCCACCATTTATAAAACACAATTTTTAAGGAAAAAAAGTTTCAAGCTCCAGGTGATAGATTTGAAAAAATGAACTTTTTGGCACAAGTCCCATTGGTAAGTTGGGGACGACCTTGTAACAGTACGCAAAGGAGGAAAAGTGTCGTCAGCAAATATTCATTAAGTTCCCACTCGTGCATCACACTGTTGGGGCTGCTGGATCTGTGGGCCTCTGCTGGGCCTGTTTTTATAAGTTATAATAAGGCCGCCTTATAAAGTGCCCTCTGAACGTTGGCACATTGTAGAGCTTTCCCTGACATCTCTTGTGTCGTACTAATGGGGAGGATTAAGGCAAGAAGTGTTCCCAGTCGGAGAAAGTGCAGTTTCAGTTTAAATGTGGCCTTTCCTAGAGCAGGTTCTTTTAGTCACTGAGCCTGCACTAATTTGTGTTACTCTTCTGGGTGCTGGGGCTCTCTTAGAACCTTTAAAAAATTAGCACTTTCTGTCGGTTCAGTGTTATCTTTCAAGTGAGACGCTTTTAGAATAATGTGACACACAGCGATTTTCAAAAGATTAAAGCAGTGTGTTCGAATGTGAGCCTTACAACTAATTGCCTGAACTAATTATACATAAAGGGCCAAGCCATTAGTGTTAATAAGAAGTGACTTCAGAAAGTACAGTTTGACCCAGACACTGAATAACTATTGCAAACAGTCTTCGGTGAGGTGGTATTCATTGCATATAACAGCTTTAGCTAGAAATTGTTCATGTCCATTCAAATTGGGTTTTCCCTAAGTTGTTACTCTTATACTTGGTTAGTTCCTTGTCAGTGAAAATGTGTCCCCTTTTGAACGTGGAGGCTGAACTAGAATAGCTCACAGAGAAGTTTTTTGCATAAATAAATGTGTACTCTATGAACATGGATCTTCTTGATTGCTCCCATTCAGGCTCTTTTTCCCACCCACCTGAAATGTCCGTGCTCCCAGGGCTCTATCCTGGGTCTTCTTCTCACTCTATAGTCCTTCTCTGTTTGACCTCATCATGTTCTGACTCTGTGCTAACAAATTCCCCATATTTATCTAGACCAGGTATCTTCTGGATTCCAGATGCATATTTTCATGGGGATATCTTATAGGAATGGCAGAGTTGTGCAAGCCCAAAACAGAACTGTGAACTCTCCCAAATCTCCCCTCTCCCACCCACCCTGGCTCTTCAACTTGGGAAGTGATCCAACACAACTCCATGTCCTGGTGATTCTCTTCCAACCATTTCTGTCTGTCCCCATCACCCTGCCCTTCTATGTCCCTATTGCCTCCTTCCTGGACAGTAGCAAAAGCCTTGTAACTGATCTCCCCAAATTCAGTTTGCCTTCTGCCAAATTTTACACAGCTGCTAGGATTAAGGCACAAATCTGATCAGGTCGCTATCTGCTTTAAAGTGTAGAGTGATTACCCATTATAAGGATCAACGTCTTTCACTAGTGTGGGCCTTTGATCTTGTATGCTCGTCATCCCTAGGTCATAATAGTTTGGGGTTGCTGGCCCTCTTTCAGGTGCTTGAATTCACCTAGATCCTTCCCTGTGCAAGGCCTTTGTACAGATGGTTCCCTGGGCCTGGGATGCACTTCCTTTTATGCTCTGTCTGATTACTGCCTACTTGCCCTTCTGGTTTTAGCTTCAGTTTAATTTTTCAGTGACGTTCCCAAAAGCCTTCCCCAGTTGGTTAGATTCCCCTATTAAGTATGCCAGCAGCATCCTGTATTTCCTACCACTCATCATAATTATAATTAAATGAGTATTTGTATAATTACTATTTTGATGCCTGATTATCCTACTAGGCTGTAAACTCCCTGAGAGCAGGGACCATGCCTGTCTGGCTCACCATTCTCTCCCCAGTGCCTTTCATAACAAATATTTGCCAAATGAATGTATAATGAATGCTGTCGGACAGAAGCTGCGGCATATGTTATGTGTATCTGTACTTATGTTTGAATAGGGGGTATCTGATGTTCTAGGACTCGAACACTTCCCACTCCATAATGAGCAATACTGGGAAAGCCTTATTTAGATCCTGTTAACTGTTCAGCTGTTGTGTGCTCTTTCCCCCTTTATTCTGGAAGTAGACTGTATTGGTCAGGGTTCTGCCAGAGAAATAGAACCAGTAGGAGCGAAAAGATGTACTGCAGGAATCGGCTAATGTGATTGAGGGGGCTTCAAGGCAAGTACGAAATGTGTAGGGCAGGAGGTCAGGAAAAGCAGGCTGGAACTCACGGACACAGGGAGGGCCAAGCTGCTGCTCACAGGTGGGATTTCTTCTTCAAGGAAGCCCCAGTTCCACTTTTCAGGTCTTTTGATTGGTTAAAGCTAGCCCACCCAGATTATCTATGATAATCTCCCGTACTTAAAGTCAACTGATTATGTACTTCAATTGCATCTCGCAAATGCCTTCACAGCAACCCCCAGGTTAGTGTTTGTTTGAATAACTGGAGACTGTAGCCTGTATCTAAGTTGACACATGAGGCTGACCATCAAATAAACCTTTGATACAAAACACCAGTTTAAAAACAAAGTGAACCTTAAAAACAACAACTTGGCACTTCTGGAATTGAGAATAGTAATTAAATACTTATTCAGTGGGCTTATCAGCTATGGAGATAATGGCCATTCTAAAGAGGTTTTGCCTCTTCCGCTGAAGTGTGCCAAATAACCTAATTACTCTGCTATTCAAAACAAATATGTGACTACTTCAAATGTGAATTAGTAATAAAATTCTAGGAAAACTGGCTACACATAAGTGTAGTGCTCTTAATAAGTGGACAACAGTGTCTTCCGTGGGTGCCTTTTGATTTAGTGACACAGCAAACATTTCCTGAGCACAGAGCTGGGCAGTAGAAATACAAGGTGAAGCAGAATGCTACCATATATTTTGAGGTCTTGTGGTGAATTTAAGTGGACAAACAAGTAAAAAAAGAATCGCAGGCCTGCAGTTTAGTGGGTTTGTAGTATAGAATGAGAGGGTGACATGGTTGGGTGGCAGAGTCTGAAGTACCCTCAGCCCCAAGCTTGGGGAAGCACCTTGATTCTTCAGGGAGAGAAGAGGTTCTCTTTTGGGGAGTGCCATGTTTCTAGAATCTAGGAAGAGGCATCTGAAGTAGAAGGTGAAGCGAGGGAAAGAGAGGGTTAATAGCAGGAGTCTAACTAGAGGCTGGATTCCAGCATGACCAGAGTTTATCAGTTGAGTGAGGGAGAGAGAGGATTTGAAGATGAAACTTGGAGGTTAATTGCTTCAAAGATGGGTACTGTAACAAGACCAGTCATGGCGGTAGTTGTATCAGAGGAGGAATGGATGTTTAGTTCTGAGGCAGGTAAAAGGACAAAAAGAAACACTACTTACTGAGCATCTGTGCTGGGTCTGCTGCATTGACACACATTCTTTCATGTCAGTTGAGATGCTGATGTGACTTTTAGCCTGTATGAGATCACCCAAGGAGTATCCTGAACCAAGGGAGAAGTTTGAGGAAGATGCTTAGTATTGAAGATTATTTTTTAGGTGTTCAGTCTTTTTATAAGGATAATATAGGTACTTCATTTTGAAAATTAGCTGACATTTGATTCTAAGAGGATATCTGTTTATAATTAAAAATGAATGTCAGCTAGTCACTATTGGGAATGAAAAAAAAAAGACTAACATTCGTCAGTGATTTCTGTGTGTTGTCTTGCAACTCCCAAAGCAAATTGAGAAAGCAGAGTTTTTTGGCCTCCAGCATGCTTCTTGGTACATGAAATTGTATTCACTAAACCTGCTTTCCAAATAGGCAAGTGCAAAGGGCTCTCACTGATCTAATCTGGGAAAATTGCAGCACCAAAATAAATAATGTTAGTAATGTATGATAAACCATCAGATGAAATAAGATTTGGTGAATCTATATTGATCAGTAAATAAATGGGAATGGGCGAGGGAAAGCTCTTCCTTATAGGAGAATGCCAACAAATAAATATGGAAAAATGGAAGAAAATAGAAAAATCACCATTTGGCAAACATCACAGTGATGGTTGATGACTACAGGAGTTGTCAATGGGTGGGTGGATGTTTGATGAAGAACAGGATATTGGAACAGGCTTATGGTATTTTTCCACAAAATACTCATTATTCCAGAGGAGGAAATGGTGCGTGACTTTACGGTGAAGACTGGCAGATACAAACCTGTCCAGGTGATGAAGGCTAGCACCATCGGTGATGGGGTGATCTGACATCCTGTGCCTCTTGGTGTGATGTGCTGAGAAGAGCACAGCATCATTTGTGGGCTCTTCTTGCTAGGAATACATGGTCCAAATCTGTGCATGAGGAAAGATCAGAGAGGCCCAAATTAGGGTGACCCAGGTCACCTGAGAGAGTCAAAAGTTTTGACTCTTTAAAATTGTCGAGGATGAGACAGACAGGTAAAGACTGAAGAACTGTTCCAGATTGAAGGAGACTTGTGAATGTCATGTTGAGTGTGTCATTGTTTGGAGAAATACATATTGGAAAATACAAGAGCGAGGGGCTCCATATCCCCAATTTACTCTTGCGTGGTTCAGAAAATATACTGAAGGAGGGAAACTGAGAGACCACAGTAAATACAACGAATGATCTGCATCGGTTCCTTTTGCCACAAAGGGAATCATTGGGGTAGTTGGCAAAATTTCAGGAGGGTTTTTAGGTGAAAGGGTGAGTGTTCTTTGTCCTGTTCTGGCAATTTATCTGTAAGTTTCAAATTGCTTTGAAATGAAGTTTTTTTGTTTTTGTTTTTTTTTTTAAAGTGCTAGTGCTTTTCTGAAATCCAAACTAACTTTAATTTCCTTTTTCTTTGGTCAGAATTGGATAGGATTTGTTCCTGCTGTCAGAGGGCAAGCACACTGCACTTTTAATGAGTATATTAAAGAATGTTAAACATTTCAAGAGTAGGAAAATGCCCAAGTGACGCATCTGTAGGCAAGTCGACTTCTTGATTCTTTGCCCTCAAATGTAAATCCAGGGTAATCGTATTTACCTGGCCTGTCTCGCAGGGTGGGGGCTTCTTAGGGCAAAATGAGACAAATATGTAAACATTTTTCAAAAAGAGAGAATACTAATGAAATATAATCTGTTATTGACCAAATGGTGTGTAGAGATGTGTGGTCTGATTTCTGATATCTTAATACTAGTACTAATAGAAGTGTTCTGCTTTGTTAATGGGAATGCTTTTCCCTGTGTTTCTCTTTTTTCCTCTTTTGCTTCTCAGATATCTCCACACTCATCCGGTGGCTCCTTCTCATCCCTGCTTCTCTTTCAACTTCCACTTTTCCCAGCTTTCCTTTCTTCTCTAAATTTTTTCCTCTCACACAAATTCTTTGCTTGTATATTTTATTCTGTCTGCCTCTTATTCCCTTCTCCCCCTTTTATAGTCTTGTTTCTCTGCCCTTTTTGTTGTAGCCTCAAGAAGTCTTGATATAATGCTTCCATTTGCTTGTATTCAAGAGGAAGGCCAATCTGAATTAGACTCTTAGCAACAGACTATTGGTAACGAACGAACTTGTATTAATAGCTACTATTGATTGACTGCGTACTATGGGTCGAGGATTGTTGGTTGCATTATCCATATTCACATTTTATCCTTACAACAACATTTCGGAGTAGGTATTTTTATCCCCATTTTACAGAATAGGAAAGTGAAGCACAGATGTTGAACCATTTACCCAAAATAAAAAAATGGTAAGTGGTAAAGCCAGCTTCAAAACCCGAGTGAATTTCAGAACGTGGGGTGCTTCATGGGCTACCATGTAGCCCAAGGATATTAGCTCCATTCCAGTTGGGTTGTACAGTTAGTGCCCTGGTCAATGAGTATCAAAAAGGAGTGAGGGACAACAATGTTGTATTGTTGGTTATGCTGGCGGCAAGGAGAGGCGAAGCTGACTTACATGTCAGCGTCTGAATGGCTGGTTCTTGGCAAGTAATTATCTATAATCAGTGCATGTTGCTGCTGAAAGCTTTCCCATTGGACCCCTTTCCAGCAAGATTCTCCTTTTGGAGTGTAACAGGAACTAATTACGTGCTATTAAATCCAAGACCCATTTCATAGTCAGAGGTTCCAGTGGTAAACCTCACATGTCAGAAGCAATTAGCGACATCACGAGTGTCATCTTCAATATGCTGACCTCGGATAGTTCTAAATAACCATCACCGCGGTGCTATCTGAGCAATGTGATTTCAAGGCAACACATTCTGGACATTGTCCTAACTAGTGTTCTGGAGATTTCAGAAACGTGAGAAGCCAGTTAATTCTGACAGTTTTTAGATTTTGAGTGTCCAGGAAAGGGGCTAGAAGTGCTGGGCAGAGGACGAAGCCATGCTGCCACGGTTTGCGAGCTGTTCTTGGGGCCCCTATTCTCACGCAGTTCTGACGCAGTAGCAGCTTTGCACCAGTGGCCCCTGGGCATGCACGGACCAAATGCCAGGATGTGAAAAACAGGCTTGGCCAATGCGTGAGAAACCAAGTTCTGGTGGGCTAGTTTGCTACCTGGGATTAATGGAAAGTATAGCCTCCACTTTTTTTTTTTTTTAAAGCTATGAAGCGAACAAACTCCTAATTGGAATTTGAAATACTTGCTAATAAAATGTATCTCATAGCTATATGTCCTGATTCTATTTTTATAAAGAAAAATGTGAAATTCAAATGTATTTTTCTTCTGGAAGTAAAGTATGTTGCAGAAGTGTCATCAGTGGGGTTGTGTACAGAGGGTACTTATAGGTTGCTGACCTTAGGATTATCTCCTGAAGTGGGATCTTCCTTTTGGTTTTGGATTTTTACCGTGTTACTGAGACACTGTATGGGAAAATGCAGTGACTGGATGCTGCTAGAGTGTGGCTGAGCAGTGAAAGCATCTGAAAAAAGATTGCCCTCGTGGGATAACTGGACCGTGTCCATTAAGCCAGGTTCTGTGCCAGAATGCCGGCTCCGTTTTAGGCTTAGCTCAGAGGTAATTGACTCTTCAGCTCACCAAGGCTGCTCGACGACTCTCTGTGGTAAAGAACGTTTTTGTTTCCCCCTCCATTCTGGGGCTTGGCTGTTTCAACTAGACTTTTCGTATCGACTGTAAATTCTAACCGCTGCAAAGCAGTCTCTGGAAATCCCAACTGTGCACAGCTGAGAGATGGCCACTTAGCATATGCCTTAAAAAAAGGAGAGAAAAGGGGCGCTTGGGTGGTGCCGTCAGTTAAGCATCTGACTTTTGATTTCTGCTCAGGTCATGTGCTCAGGGTTGTGAGATCGAGCCCTGGGTAGGGCTTGTGGGGCATTGGCTAAATTTGGGTGGGCATGGTGTTGTCACTTATTTTAATGTAGGGTGGGAACACTGCTAGGAAATACCTGATAAACACAGTACTGCTCTATGAGTACATTGTAAAGTAAACATACAGCCCTTTGATAAATGAGTGTGTCAGTACTGAGTGAAACTGAAAGAAAACAGCCTGTAAGCGGAGATGAAGCTATGAACATGATTTTTAGGACATAGAAGTTAAATTCTAAAATTATTTGGTCCTAAACCTGTTTGAGGGATGTGTGTATGTGTATGTGTGTGTATGTGTGTACGTGATGCATTTTTTCCCTTGTCTTTCCCAAGTAATAAACTTCTAAAATATCTTCACAATGATATTGGCTAACCCTCAGTTTGGGAATAGAAGTTAGCAGTGTCCGTCAGTCAAGTACAGTCTGTTCCTACAGGGACGTAGATTGTAAAGGGTGTGGCTTTGATTAGTGAGCAATACTCACAGGATCACTGATCGAGTCAACAAGCCAAGTTTTTGGCGGTGGGCAGAGGGCTGGTTTCACAGTTGATGATACATGAAGTACCATGCTTTAGATACTTCTATTTGGCTGACCAGGTGTAAATGAATGTATTTTACTTTCCTGAGCTCAGATCTGTACTGCCAAGTGACCCCACACAGACACAGCATTTAAATCATCCCCACTGGAGTCAACCACGCCAGAGTTCTGTATTTGAAAAACTGCGCATTCTTCGATCCCATGCTCTCTATTGTATCTCTTTCTATGTATGCATTGGGAATAGAGGGGAAAGAGGGAAAGCGTCGGCTAACGAAATCACCCTTACCCAGTCTGTAACCGGAGCTGGCTTGCAGCACGTTTCTGTCCAACTCCGGGAAGTTCTGATTCTGTGATGTCAGAAGCAGCCCTAGGCTACAGCTTTCCTGGGTAACCAGCGTGGCTTCCAGGAATTGATGCTGGTGATGTCATTTTAACCTCCTGTCCATCCATCTCCCTAAAATCCATATGTGCTTAAGGACCTTCTATATTCTTTTTTTTTTAAGATTTTATTTATTTGACAGAGATAGACAGCCAGTGAGAGAGGGAGCACAAGCAGGGGGAGTGGGAGAGGAAGAAGCAGGCTCCCAGCAGAGGAGCCTGATGTGGGGCTCGATCCCAGAACACCGGGATCATGCCCTGAGCTGAAGGCAGACGCTTAATGACTGTGCCACCCAGGCGCCCCAAGGACCTTATATATTCTAATTCATAGAGACGCAGATATTGCAAAGTTGTTTAATAACCTTAGCCTAAAGCAAAGGTTTGTTGAAAAAATAAAACTTCTTGGTATGCATGAAAATTAGTTACAATTCCTTTTAACATTTCAAAACTAAATGTTGCTATGGGAAGTAGTATTTGTTCATGGCCAAAAAAAACATTAAAGTGGAACTTCACCCAAAAAGTAAAAATCACCTATAATCCCCTTATCCAGAAATAAATAGCATTTGGTGTTAAATACTCAGATTTTCTTCCCTAGGATTTATATTCCTATAAATAAGTTATTATGTGTATATTTTTTTTCTTAGAAAAATGGAAACATGCTGCTTTATAAACCTCTCCCTTTCCTTAAGCTTGCCCCAACCAGAGAAAATATTTGAGCCATTTTTTTCCCCATGTTGGTGGCTATATATTTACATCATCATTTAGAATGGCTGCAGAGATTTGCCAGACACATAGGTAGTGCCCTGATTTTTTGCTATAATAAGCAATAGTCTGATGAGCATGTTCATACCTATGAATGGGCACTTGCTTGATTGTATACTTAAGATACACATTTAAACATAGTAGAGAGGTGCCTGGGTGGCTCAGTTGGTTAAGAGACTGACCCTTGATTTCAGCTCAGGTCTTGATCTCAGGGTTGTGAGTTTGAGCCCCATGTAAAATAAATAAATAAATAAAAATAATTAATAAATAAAATAAATGTAGTAGAATTTGTTAGATCAAAGTAGAACATATGTGGAAAGCTTGTGAGACTTGTTACTATGTTACTTTCCCCAAAGTTTATTTTGATTCTTTATCCATTTGTTATGTTAAAAGTCATTTCTTTTAAATTGCATCCTTGTTTTTCAGGCTGAGCATTTATTTCTCTGTGATGTGCTGGCCATTTGAATTTTGTGGTACATTGACTAGTTTGTGTTCTTTTCCCATTTTTCCATAGAGGTGTTCCTGTTTTGGCTTATTGTTTTGTGAGCGCACTTTATGTTTTAGGCACATGGGTTTCCTCTCTGCATTGTAGGTATTTTGCCCAGTGGATTGGAATTTTGAATGAGACTTAGTCAAATGTAACATTAATTTAGTGAGTATGGGCATGTTTTTCAATACTGAGTCTTGCTATTTGAGAATAATAGCTTAAACACTTCTGATCTAAGGAGATTATAAGGAGTAAAGGTATGGAGTGACTTTTCCCAGGCCTTTCAGTTTATTGCCTTGCCTCAGAGTAGAACTGTTTTTACATCATTTGAGAAAATGGAGTAGCTTAAGTGTTTTTACCAGCTAAGTGATTGGATTCCATCTGTTTGGTTTTTGATTTATTCTTTTTAATGATTTTAGCATACTCACCTATTGTTATTCCTTTTCAAAGCTAGTATCTTTGGCTCTTTGAAATAGATTGTTCACATGGGTCCTTATGGCTTTGGGAGTCTGACAATTTTATGATTATGCAAATGTTATTGAGCTCATCTTGATGGATGTTCCCTGAGCCCTTGGCTGATTGCATAGAGACTGCGCCTTTAACTGTCACAGGGTTGGCTAGTGTGACCTTCACATCAGGCTGCGTAAAACATGCTTGCCAGGCATCTTAGGACAATTTGGAGCGGTTGCCCGGACAACCTCACTTGCTTCTAATCAAATGCCCAAAGGATAACCCAAGTCCCAGTGGGAATGCCTCTTCTGAAGGGAGGAACTCTGTCTTTAGCAGCGGAAGTGCATTTGTCAATTTTAGGGCACTTTGCTAATGTGTCGGGGAGATGAGGTTATGCCATGATCTGACAATGAACTCAGGGAAGGGAGAGAATGAAGGAAAAGTGCATCAAGAGAACAGGGATAGAAGAGAGGCAAGAGGGAGGAGAAGGTCGCCTTGAAGTAAATGGTAGAAATCAAAATAATGAATACCAGCATAAAAAACACTGTAGCACAGGCACTGAAAATGAATACCAAAAAGTTATGTTTAGGAAAAAAAAATCCATGGCCAGTAAATGAATATCTGGCAAGGGAAAAAAAGGTGGTGAAGACTTCTGAAAAGCATACAATAACAATATTTTTTTGCTGAAACAGACTCATCTAATGTGTTTGGCCAACCCTGGTCTAAGGAAGTAACACTGTTTTCATCTTGTACTCATCACTGTGGCCTGAGTAAATCATGAGTGATTTTTCTGGAATTAGAATGATGCCACTCAGAATCATAGTACACACTTTTCCTTGTTAATTCCATGAATCAGAGCTGTTAGAGATTTGAAACAAGTGTAGTTAAAGTCAGTTTGGTTTTTCTTTTAAACAGAACAAGTCTACAGTAAACCGAGATGTTTCTTATGACAGGTGGCAGGGTTTTAGCTGCTTGAATAAGTAGAATGCAGATTTGAGCAGAAAGGCATTGTGTCACCCTAGGATGAAAGCCTTTCTGTGAACATCAGTGAGCTGACCATTCTCTGTTCTCAGAACCATCAGTCAGGTGCTTAATTCATCCCATTACATTAAAAAAAAAAAAAAAAAGTCTGTGACTCACTCCTAAAATATCCACAACTGGTCTTAAGACTCCCTTTTTTGAAGATTGCAAACCAAGTCCAAGAGAGATGCAAACTTTACTGTTGTCAAAACTGGCATAGCCAGCGCGTGATAAGAGGTGCTATCCAAGGTAGTTACTCGATAAATGTTGGGCAGTGGTGATATTGTCCAGATTTCAGAACCTTTGAAAGCATAAGCCTTGCTCAGATATTTTCTAGAGATTGGATTTCTTAGTTGCAGAAAACTATGGTTTCCGTTAGAGTTCTGGCAGGTAAGGGATGGCATATTGTATAAAAACAACAACAACAACAACAAAAACAACACAAAAAAAGAACGTGAGGAGTATTTAGTGAAGAAGTGATTTAAAGAGTCGAGAGCAGGGCTCAGGGAACCCCCCAGGTGATGGCAAAGCACTCCACAGGTAACAAAGGTGGGAGCCAACACTGTCTCTAGGCCAGAAGGAATGAGGGAGGAAGCAGTGTTCTGGGACCCAGTGAGAACCAGTGCCCATGGAACTGTAAGTGTAGATCCAGCTCTAGGCAGGACTGGGACAGGTAGGAGATGGGGGTGAGTTCAAGTATGTCAACTCCTCTCCCCTCGCCTCTCCAGTCTCTTGCTGGTAGCTTCTATCTGGGAGCTAGAGTAAGGCATTCTGGGTAATGCAGTTTATATTGATCAATTTCCTGGAGCCAAGAGAAGGGTGGAGAAGGCAGGATCATGGCTCTGGGGTGGGGAAGGGCAAATGGAGAATAACTAACACAGTGTGTAAATCTTCTGTTCTCTAAGGATCTTCTTGCCCTTTGGAAGCATACACATTTGGAAGAGGAGTTATTTATAAAAGAATGTCTTTTATAGGAGCTGGGTACTAGAACAGAGACACCAGTCAGTCTCATGATTTTCCCAGTTGATTACTTCCTTTTTCATGCTCCACTGAGTCTAGTGTATATTGTATAATTGCTGTTATTTCTTTACATGTGTGTCTCCCTCTCTTAACATCAATTACAAACTTCCTTTTATCTGTCTTAGTTTCTCCAGCATCTAGCCTAGTGCCTAGCTTTTAGTAGAAGCTTATGTCTTGAGTAAGTGATGGAACGACTGTTTCCTAGCCTATCTCAGGATAATTTTGACTTCTGCAGTGTACAGGCTTACCTCAGAAATGCCACGGGTTCAACTCCAGACCACCACAATAAAGCACATCTCATAATAAAGGGAGTCAGATGAAGTTTTTTTGTTTGTTTGTTTCCCATTATATATGAAAGTTATATTTACTCTATACACTAGTCTATTAAGTGGGAAATAACAGTATGTCTAAAAAACAATGTATATACCTTAATTAACAAATACTTTATTGCTAAAAAATGCTAACCATCATCTGAGCTTTCAGTAAGTCCTACTCTATTTGCTGGTGGAGGGTCTTACCTCAGTGTTGATGGCTGCTGACTGATCAGGGTGGTGGTTGCTGAAGGTTGGGGTGGCTGTGGCAATTTCTTAAGATAAGACAACAAGTTTGCTGCATCAATTGATGCTTCTTTTCACGAACAATTTCTCTGTAGCATGTGATGCTATTTGATAGGATGTAATATTCCATCTAAATCATTTGTTGTCATTTCAACAATCTTCATAGCATCTTTGCCAGCAACTGATTCCATCTCAAGAAACCACTTTCTTTGCTCATCCATAAGAAACATCCCCTCATCCATTCAAGTTTTATCATGAGATTGGAGCAACTCAGTCACATCTTCAGGCTCCACTTCTAATTCTAGTTCTCTTGCTATTTCTACCACATTGCAGTTACTTCATTCATTGAAGGCTTGAACCCCTCAAAGTCATCCATGAGGGCTGCAATCAACTTCTTTCAAACTTCTGTAAATGTTGATATTTTGACCTCTTCCCATCAATCACAAATGTTCTTAATGGCATCCAGAATGGTGAATCCTTCCCAGAAGGTCTTCAATTTACTTTGCCCAGATCCATCAGAGGAATCACTATCTATGGCAGCCTGTAGCCTTATGACACATATTTCTTAAATAGTAAGACTTGCAAGTTGAAATGACTCCCGGATCCATGGGCTGCAGAATGAATGTTTTGTTAGCAGGCATGAAGACAACATTAATTTCATCGTACGTCTCCATCAGAGCTCTTGGATGACCAGGTGTGATGTCAGTAAGCAGTAATATTTCTAAAGGAATCTTTTTTTCTAAGCTGTAGATCTCAGCAGTGGGCTTAAAATATTCAGTAAACCGTGTTGTAAACAGATGTGCTGGCATCCAGGCTTTTTTGTTCCATTTATAGAGCTCAGGCAGAGTATTAGAAGTCACATAATTCTTAAGGGCCCTAGAATTTCAGAATGGTCAATGAGCATTGCCTTCCAATCAAAGTCACCAGTTGCATTAACTCCTAACAGGAGAGTCAGCTTGTCCTTTGAAGCTTTGAGGCAGGCATTGACTGCTCCTCTTCAGCTATATAAGTTCTAGATATCTTCATCCAATATAATGTTGTTTTGATTACATTGAAAATCTCTTGTTTAGGTAGCCACTTTCATGAATTATCTTAGCTAGATCTTCTGGATAACTTGCAGTTCCTACATCCACACTTGCTGCTTCACCTTGCACTTTTATACCATATACCAAATATATACATATATATATAAAAACTCCTTCTGGAGTCTTAAATGTCTTAAATGTCAGGAAGAAAACCTTAAGACTTGGGTAAGAAAGGATTTCCTAAGTGTTTTCTACTTTTAGTCTTCAGAAAAGATTTCTTAAGATACAACAACAAAAAACAAAAACCCACACATTTAATATAAAAGAAAGACTGACAAATTGGACTATATTAAAATTAAGAATTTTGTTCATTTAAAGAGGCATATTGAATTCCATAATGCCTAAAATTTGCTTCAGTATGATTTGTGGGAGGGGAGATAGGGGCATAGATGAAACAAGACTGGCCATGAACTGATCATTTTTCAGAATATACAAAGAAGTCCTACCAATCAGAAGAAAAGCATGAACAACCCACTAGAAAAATGGGCAAGGATATGCATGGGTA
The DNA here is from genome assembly GCF_024610735.1 of Ursus americanus. Lineage (NCBI taxonomy): Eukaryota > Metazoa > Chordata > Mammalia > Carnivora > Ursidae > Ursus > Ursus americanus. The sequence goes on from NC_142127.1 coordinate 55,152,479, forward strand.
TTTTATAGATACAGATAAGGAAGCACAGATGGCCAAAAAAATATATATAAAATGTTCAACTTCGTTTTGTGATTTGGAATACATCTCAGAGCCCCAATGAAATGCCATTTTATACCCATTCAACTGGGAAATTTGAAAGATCTATTAATGTCAAGTGCTAAGGCAGATGGAGATCCAGAGGATCTCACAACTGCTAGTATACTGGTGTAAGTACCTAAGGAAATAGTATTGGCATTATCTCATGACCACATTTCCAACATTTTACTCCTAAGTATATATGTAAAAGAGATTCTTGCACATATGCACCAGGAAATATGTGCAGAAGTATTTATGGCAGCACTGTATACAACATCAAAAACCTGGGAAAACCTGAAATGTCTGTGGGCAAGAGAGTGGATTAATAAACTGTAGTATATGCACCCAATGGGACATATACCACAATCAAAAGAAAGTATAACAAAAGAGTAATTTTAATAGTACATATACTTCCCTTTTCTAGAAATTTAAAAACAACTAAAATTGTAACGTAGGTTTTAGGAGTACATATAGGTGAGATGATAATATATAGAGAGAAAAGTAGTAGAATGTTGAGTACAGGATTCAGGATGGTTGTTACCTCAGGTAGTAAGAACCAGGAGGATGAGACTGGAAGAGCCATTTGGGTAGATAAGTTATGATAAAGTCTATTTTTTGTGGCAGGGTGATGGGTTCATGGTCACCTATCACAGCTTAGAAGGAGTGAATGAGGGCAGCTCATGTGGCCCAGAGATGTGAATGTGTCTCATCTCAAGACGGTGATTAATCCAGCTCTGTGCAATTGAGGTTGAATAAAACAAGAAAGGAGGATTAGGATGAGTGGAAAGGGAGCAGTAGCATAATACATTCAGCACCAGGAATTTGGAAATTATACATTTTACATAGGAGGATAATCAGGGTGTAGGCTAAGCAGCTATTACAAAGAGACACAAATAAAGCTAATTGCCCCAACAAGATGGATGAGCTCTTTCCCACTTTCTCTCTCTCGTTCACATAATAGTTTAGATCAGAGCCATTTAATAAAAACACATGAGCCACATGTGTCACAATATTAAATTTCCTAGTAGCCACGTTAAAAAAGGAAAAAGTGAAATTTGTTTTAACAACATATTTTATTTGACTCAGTATAGTCAAAATGTTACTTCAATATATACTCAGTAGAAAAAGTACTGATGAAATATGTTATATTCTTTCTCGCTTACTAAGTCTTCAAAGTCTGAGGTCGTTTACACTTACAGCACATCTGGGCTTGGACACTAAATTTTCATCCAAAATACGTGATCTGTATTTAGATGTCATAAAATTTACAGTTGAAAAAAGTAGTTTCACATGCTCAAGTTTTTCATTAACTAAATCAAGTGTTGGTATTTAAGTTAATTAAAATGAAATAACATTAAAAATTCAGTGCCTTCATCTCACTGGCTACCTTTCAAGTGCTCAGTAACCACACGCGGCTAGTGTCCATCTTAATGAAAGAGCACGTCTAGTTTGTTAGTTATCAGAATGTGCTCCCCAGCCTCTTGCGTTGGATCAGCCATGTTAACATCACTTGGGAACTTGCTAGAAATGCAAATTGTGAATCAGAAACTGTAGAGGTGGGCCAAGCCAGGTAATTCTGAGGCACCCTAAAGTTTGAGAACCCATGGGAAAGCGGTCATTCAGAGACCGAGGCTCTGTCATGTTGCATTACCATCATAGTATTGTCCTCATCTGCAGGGTAGGGCTGGTTGGCTAGAACCACTTCTGCGTCCTACCTGTAGGAAGGTTACGGACCAGTGAGGAGGGATAGAGTGGGCAAGTAATTTCCTTTTCTAAAGTCTGTGACCCAAAATTGCATACCTCCTTCTCAGATCCCTTTGAGTAGGACCAAGTAGCCATTACTTAGCTGCAAGGGAGGCTGGGAATTGTAGACTAGCTGGCTGATCGTGTGCCAGCTAAAACTTGTGGAGGTTTCGGTTTCTGAAAGGAAAAAGTGGAGAATGGATCCTGAAGCAGTCTGTAATCTCACCACAACAGGTAAGTACAGATTGATTTATTTTGTGACCTAGAACTTAGCCTAGGTTTTATTATTTCATTCTATCTGATCTCCATTGGTATATTGGGTTTCTTGGAAAAGTCAAATAGACAAAATCTAGATGCATATAATGCCTAAGGAAGCCTTAAAGGTGCTATGAAATATGTATAAACTTGAAAGGTGCCAGAGATAGTTTGAGCCATGAAGATCAGCCCCTGACCATCCTTGTTGGAAGCAGAGATTATGCGTGGTGCATTGCGTGGATGGCAGAATTTACCCCTAGGTGAGATTATTCAAAGGACAGGTATAGGATGGTTTCAACTCCACTCTACAGAGATAATACTCATTGACTAAGTTGCCTAGCTTTTTCACTGTCAGGGTTTAAATAACATGTTACATTTTGTTCTTGTTTCTATTGTCTTGAAATCACATGGGTGGTGCTCCTTACTTCCAGAACACTGAGCTTCCACTCAGCCCCCTACCTTATTTGGGACTAACAGTTTCCAATTGGTCTTCAAAAGTAGTCCTGGCAATACCCCTGCTCAGTGCCTTTCCGTGCTATGTGATAGCGGTGGGGCCTGTCCTGAGCCTTGGGTGTTCTTGTTGAATTGCTCTCACTAGGAAATAGTTCACAGTGACTCAGCATATGTGATTTTTTAAAACTATCATATAATTTGTAATTGTAGCTGACACTGGATAACAAATAATTATATAAAGAGATTTCCTAATGGCTTGAATAGAAACAGTCTATGGTATACTGCCTGGAATGTATTCATTTTCTTAATATTGAGAACTATAAATTATCTCACACTCTTTACAGTTCTTGAAGCACTTTAAACACAGCTGATTCAAGAGACCTGTTTGATATTATGAGCGTAGAAATAGGAAGAGCTGCTTCTTCAGTCTTTGGATAGATTTGAAATCGGGACCTCGCCTGTAAAAAAACAAAACAAAGAAGATGAGAAAATACTCAAAAGGAATCCTTGAATTGCCTTCAGAAATGAAGTACATGGTGAAAGTCATATTAGAAGTTAGATTAGCAGCTGCTTCTGTTGATGACTTTCTAATTCCTGTAAAATGGCCTTGCTCTCTTGAGACCTGTGGCCATTTCCATTGGTTTTACTTGGCCTTATTTTATCCTGGCTACTTCCTCTGAATTGGTTAAGGCTTCTCAGTGGGCTGTAAGCAGGACGCCTTCATTTCTGGCAGTTCTGTTTTCAGTGTTAAATCATCCAGAATAATTGGAATTATGGTGAATATTATTACTTACTCCAGTTGGTCCTTAAAATGCTTAGTGTACCTCATCAAGAACCCCGGGGTCCTTAATTTCTCTCCCATTTTCACAGCCATGTGGGGGACCTCTTGCCCTCTGGGTGTAAGGTGGTGATGATGTATGTGTGGGAGCGGTGGCCGGGGTTGGATGTTCAGTGGTTGTAGCAGGAGCTTTGTCGTCATAAGAGATCTGGCCATGGACGAGCTATTTAATCTCCCTATTTTCCCGTCTTTCATAACAATAACCTACTTCATGGGTTGTTGTGAGTGTTAAGTACGGTGATCCACTTATGATGAGCTTAGCATAGTATCTAATACAGAGAAGTACCTTATAAGTACCAGCAATTAATTAGTATTATTATTCACAGTAGGTGCCCTTCTAGAGACACTGAAAATGCTCTTGGTGTTACACTTTATATATTGAAACAGTAATGGTTCTCTAGGACTAGTTTTTCTCCTTTTCTCTATAACTTACTTTATTTAGCTTTTGAATAATACTAATCTTATAGTCTTAAAAATAATATTCACTCAGATTAGTAGGAGAAAATGCAAATACTTTCCCTAACAGTTCTTAATATTAATTATAATATATATATCTGAGGTCATATCACTTACTCAGTTCCTGTGGTACATGTCATAACACTGCTTTGGAGAGTAAAATAGTAATAATAATGACAACAACAACAATCTCAACTTTTGCACTTACATCTGAATTATTATGGAGCAGGGGAGTCGGGGCAGGGGGGATACCTGTCCAATTCAGGTTAACATTGTTGAAGATTTCACAAGTTGTGAATTGTCAACTTTCCTGGACTTCTGCTGTATTAGTATTTCAGGCTGCGGTATAATCCATTGGCTTGTTACCAAAGTGCTAGATAGCTAGACAGACAAGTAGTTACTTTAAAAAAAAAAAAAAAAAAAAAGCTTTTTTGACTTGCGATCATTATAATTCACAGAAAGTTGCCGAAAAATGTACAGGAGGTTTCTTGTACCTTTCACTCAGTTTCCCCCAAAGGTAACATCTTCCATAACTGTAGTACAGAGCAAAACCAGGAAATTGACATTGCTACCACCCATAGAGTCTATTCAGATATGCAGATATTTTCTTTCAGTCTATAACTTGTCTTTTCATCCTATTCGTGGGATCTTTTGTAGAGGTCCAATTTTGATAAAGGTCCAGTTTATCAGTTTTTTCTTTTTACTGTCTAGGGTTGTTTTTTTCAAAAGCAGGTCTACACAGCACCTGCTTTGGCATCATCTGAAGTTCTTGCTACAAAACCCATTTGCTTGGGCCCCACCCCAGACATTCTGAATCACACTCGTGGGGATGGGGTCTGATAGTCTGTTAATTTAAGAAACTCTCTAAGATCTGAGAACCACTGATTCAGAGAGTTTGTCCTTGAGTCTTTTTTATTCTTTCGTGACCTTGTCTATGACTGATCCCATTCATTCCTGCCACTTGTATTATCAAATATGTGTGATAACTTCCACACAACCCTCTGACGAGCTCTGGATTAGCTTCTTTGCTGGATGCTCTCTGCTGCTACACATAGAAAGTCTTTAGTAAATGGATTATTGGTTAGATGTTACTTTCCAGGACCCCTATGAATAGGATGTAGTAGAATAAAACCCATCCTAATTATTATTTATAGATTGTCTGTCAAAAAGGCCAGACATTGGTCCTGATGGTTGAAATGACTTAGTTATATAATATTTGGGGGGGGATCTAGTTATATAAATAATCTTAGAGTTACTTGTTTCTTACTTGTACCTCTTCTTCCCTTCATTAGAGCAGATAATTTGATATAATCTCTATTTGGAGAACAATTCACAGCATTTGGTGAATATCAAGGTTTCTGTGATTGAACAACCTAATATTTAGATATGTGGTTGCTCTTTTTACAATTTTTAAGTACTTTTTTCATCAACATGAAGAACTATTCCTTGGGTGTCTTTAACAAAGCCCTCTGAAAAATGACAGTTTCATATCTGGATATTTTATTTGATGTTGGAATGTAATTAGAACCTTTATTAAAACATCAATTTTAGAATGTCTCAATTTTATATCATTTGTTTGAAGTAGTTTTATTTTTTAATTTTTTAAAAGTTGAATTCTCATTTATTTTTTAATTTAATTTTATGTAAGTTAAATTCTCATTTTGTGTGCTCTCCCTAGTCATTTGCTCTATTTAATCCATGTTTCTAGTTGCTGCAGTTCCTTAAAAATTAAATTATCCTTTTAAGATGATAGGACATGCTGGAACAGGCCTTGTGCTAAAAGGTAGCAGCTTAAAAGGATGGTGAAATGAAACTCTGTTTCTTATATGTTGATCTTGGAAGAAAATGATAAGTCTAGGAAATAGTGCTTACTGGTGTTTGTGTCTTCAGACAGTACGATCAGAGTTTACCGGCAAGAAATGAAAGCTGATTTTGTCTTGGTTGTAAAGCTGGATTCACTTACTATCACAGTAGAGAATAATGATAGCCGTAGGCCATGATATCCATCCTGTAATAAGGAATATTATGTGCTACCATATCGTGATAGCATCTTTTATGTGCAACTCTCAGGAGAGTTTGACGTCAGAGAGACTCGATTTCCATGTGGGCCAGCTAGCTCTGGTGACACAGTCTCCACTAACTTCCGATGGTCATGTCAGCACCGACAGGTGCCGTGGGATATACAAGGGGATCTAGTGACAGCGCGATTGGTGTACCTGAACAGAGACATATTGTTAAGTGAGTGGTCACCAAAAACATGCTGGTAGGATATATTAAGTGTGGTACAATCCAGGAACCTTGAGTCCTCCCTGCCCCACTTGGATGTCAGAAATCGTTTCTAGTCCTGTATAGGCATGCCTTTGTCTTGGATCTCATCATAATTTGAAACAATTTATCATCAATGATTTGAGACCTCAGAATTACCCTCTTGACCTTGGCTTCTTGTCATTCCTTTTCTTATTCTTCCTCCTGCCCGACCTGGTACTTGCCTCTCCTATGGTGCCTGGCCTCCTTTCTGTCTTCTCAGTTCATCTCGTTTAGGTTTCATTGCCATAGTTTGCCCCTCAAGCAAGCCGATTCAGCAGGACTGTCTAGTTTTTATTACTTTTTGTCCTCCTCTGAGTTATCTGGCCAATCCGACCTTGAGTAAACCCTAATGTTATTTATTCTGTTATCTTTTGCTCCAAGGATAAATGACTTTTTTGCATAAATCTTCAGGAACCTGAGTTGATTTTGTTTTTCTCCTGCCAAACCACCAGAGGTACTTGGTAAACCGTTCACGTCCCTCTGACTGCTCTACCCACGTAGGGGCTCTTCCAAGTGGCTTCCCCTCTCAAGATCCTACTTCACCCCCATATTGCTGCAGAATTCTTGCTGCTCATTTTTCTAAGGAGATATTTCAAGGCCATCCAAGATCAGTTCCCTTAACTTTCATCTTTTTGATCTCCAATTCTCTGTATTTACTGTTGTCTCTGCTTCCATTCCCTGTTTCAGACAACTTGGAAAGGTCTTCTCTTTTCCAATGCTCATCCCCCTGTTCTGCCCTTAGTCGTATACCTGCCCACTCTTGTGAGACCCTGATTTGTCAATACATCCTTTCTTTTTATAACTTAAATTTGGTAGCTTCTTACCATATGAAAATGCTCAGATCTTTCTGATCTTTTAGAGTAGGGTTTCTCAATGATTGACTATGGATATTTTGAGCACCATCAGTGTTTTATGCTGGATAAGTCTGTGTTGTAGGGGGCAGTCCTGGTATTGCAAACTGTTCAGCAGTGACTCTGGCCATTACTCACCAGATGCCAGTACCAATCTGGAGTGTTCCCAGACATTGCCAAATATCTCTTAAAGGGCAAAATTCTTGCAACCAAACCATTCCATCCATCGCTCTTCTGCTTTTCTTTTCCTTCCCGTCATCACCAAGTTTCCCTGTGGACCACTCACTTCTTATCTTTACTTCCTCACCGTTCAGTCAGATCTCAGTCAGGCTTCTGACACTACCCATTCCCGAAAATGCTCTCAGAGGACTGAAATAACCTCCTGGCAGCTAAATCCAGTGACTGGTCTTTTCTCAGTTCCCTAATTTTCTGCAACTTTTGACACTGTGGCCTCATTTTATGGTATCCATCTTATGTATTCTTTTGGCTTTCCTCCTAGCTCCCTGTCTCCTTTAGATCTCCTTTCTCCTAGACTTTCTAAATATAGGCACTCCCCTCTGTGTAGGCCTCTGCTGTTTTCTTTTTTCATGGTTCTCATCCCTTCTCATGTCTCTTCTGGTCACTGCTATGCAGATGACTTCTAAATATAGATTCCATTTCTCAGCTGCACTCTAGGCTTACATGTCCTTTTGCCTCTTGGGTACGTCAACCTGATCTTCTACTTGACACATTAACTCAATATATTTCAACATGCTGAAAAACAAACTCTTCACCATCACTCCTTTCATTGTTTCCCATTAATGGGACCACAGATCTTTGTATCAGTGGTTCCCCAAATGTTTATGGTTGTACACCACGTCACTAAAAAGTTTTTGTGCATGTTACATCCAAAGTATGATATTTATTAATAAATTTTATACATGTGCCATAGTGTTAAGTTTTAAAACAGAAAATAGAAATTTTACAAAGGTTAGGGAAGATGAAGTTAATGCTTAAGATTTTACCTTAAAACCTGGCATTGGACTTTGTGCTCAGCAGGGAGTCTGCTTCTCTCTCTCTCTCACTCCCCCCTCCCCCCATGCTCGCTTGCTCTCTCTCTCTCTCAAATAAATAAATAAATCTGAAAAAAACTATTTAGATAGCAAATTATATGTTATGTGTCTTTAACCACAATTAAAAATAATAATTTAAAAAGTCCTTACCAGAGAACCAGTCACATAATAATTACTTACTAAAAGTCGATGTTAATAATTGTTATTATTATTTCTATACCACTGTTATTACTAATTGTCTCTATGGGCCCTTTCATACTTCTCAGTGTCTTAATTTTGGTTCAATAATTGATTACCTTACTCACTGGGTCTCACAGAGTTCCTAATACAACATAGTAGGTACTCAAGAAACAGTTATTAAATAAATAATGTGACAACAATGGATTACAATCATTTTTTGCTTTTCTTCACATTAGGGATTTAGTTCTATGAAAATGGGCATGGCATATGAGTAAATACTTAATTCATTTCTATTCGATGTCGTAAATGTACTAATGGCCTTCTGTATGGATGGTTATTCAGTGTAGAAGTTTATATTTAAGACATATTGCAGATACACATTTTACTCTAGAAATTATGTTGCCACATATTGTGTATTGGCCATTTTAAAAGTTTATTTTATGACCTCTAAAAAAGGTGTTAGCATGATTGCTTGGACAAAGGTGGGATTAAGATGATTTTAAAGTTTATCTTCTGAAAGTGTAACTGAGAAGCTACGTTTTTAAGTGGGTTAGATGTGGGAAGTGTGCACTCAGAGAAAGAAAAGAGAATGCTTGGTCTCAGTCTTTCACTGCTAAAACTTTGCCTTTCACTTGCCTGCATCACCAATACCATTTGACTCTTCTAATCTCATTTCACAAAATAGCCACCTTCTCTTTGTCCTTCATTGGCTACCAGTAACCTTTTTGAGCAGTCGTCTAGCTCAGCAGCCTACTTTCCAGTAAAATGTAATCACAATTCCCATATCGCTCTTGGCTTCACTGTCTGCTCCTCCTAATTCCCCCTTTCTGCGTGAATCAGCAGATGTGGATGACGTCATCTTTTATTTGGCCGTCTCGCTGGTGTTAAATGTCGCCCTGCCAGAAGTCAAGCATGGTAAGCCTGCTTCTGCAGTTTTTGCTCTTATGAAACTGGTGGAAATTTTGAATGAACAAAGAATTTTGAATCATAGCAATTTGGTTAAAGAACAAAAAGTCAACCCAGGGATCAGATACGGGCTAGGAATCCCTTACAACCTGAAACCATGAATCAGTGGTTGATAAATAAGTGATTTCATACCATCTTGTCGTGCTTTTCAAAATACTACCAGTTGGCCAAAATGTGAGTAGGATATTGATGCCTTAAGTTTTTATCAAAGACATAGTAGATGAGCTTACTTAATCATCTAAGACTTATCTTAAATATTAAAAAATGATAATTTAAAGATTTTTTTACAATAGCTATGGGACAATATGCATAATACATGAGCCACAGAAAACCTTCAAAACTGTAGTTGTATTTTTTTTAAAGATTTTATTTATTTGAGATAACAGGGGAGAGAGAGAGCACGAGCTGGGGGTGGGGGGAGGGGCAAAGGAAGAGGGAGAAGCAGGCTCCCTCCTGAGCAAGGAGCCAGGTGATGGGCTCGATACCAGGACCCTGAGATCATGACCTGCACCAAAGGCAGATGCTCAACCAACTGAGCCACCTAGGTGCCCCTGCTTGTATTTTCTTATATAAAATTTATTTATATAAGAATATTGTTAAAGTTATCCTCATATGTGTTTCATGTATTTTATTAATACGGTCATTTATATATATTATAAGATATATAAAATGGATAGCATATATAAAAGTTTATAAAATCTTCAGTGCTCTGTACCTGTTTATTCCAAAGACTTCTCTGCTTTCTCAGAATGTGAATTGCTGTAATTGAGAATGAGCACTGTTCACAGTTCTTAGGGATGATCTGTCTTCCCCTCATTGGTCTGCTCCTTGGCCGGGAGTAGACTGTATCCAGAGGTGAATGAGAGGGTGAGGATGCCAAAGAAAGCTGGACAACCTTTACCCAGTTGAGTTACTAATCTAGATTATTAAGAATGACATGACACGCGTACTACATTTCTGTGTCATTGAATCCCACCACTTAGTTGACTTTTCCATCTGGAGGTCTCAAAGACATCTTTAACTTCTTAACATTGTGATCGAAGCCAATCTTTTCATCCCCTGCATAGCAGCTAAGCCTGTGCCCCCTGCTGTGTTCCTCTATTCAGTCAGTTGCTCCAGCCAGAAACCCAGGATCCATCGCCTTTGATGCTTCAATTCCCTCCTGCACTCCCTACCCATATTAACAGTCCTATCCATTCGTCTCTAGAATATATCCCAAATTCATCCTCTTCCACTCCCACCTTAGAAAACAAAACAAAACCCAGATCTTTTATTTGACTCCAAATTATCTGGCTCCAGCCTACAGCTGTCACTTCATTTCTTGCCTTCCTCTCTTTCCCGCTCTCCACTCAAAGGCTGCCAGTCTTTTTCTGGTCCTTGGTATGTCCAGTTCTTTCTTGCCTCAGACCCTTTGCACACACTGTTCCCTCTGTCTGGAATGTCCTCTCCTTCTTTGGCCTCAGTGTTAGCTTAATGCTAATTTCTCTGAGAAGCCTTTTCCTCCTTTCAAGTCAAGTTAGGTCCCTCTCCTATTTTTTTCTCATAGTAGTATGTCTTTTTTCCTTCGAGCATAATCATATGCTTAGCTGCTCGTTATTATTATTGTTTTTCTTCTCTCTCATTAGACCATAGGTCCATGAGAGCAAGGGCAAGTCTGTTTGGCTTAACACCACATTCCCAGCTCCTAGCAGTATGTCTGACACGTAATAGATGCTTGGTGTATTGCATGAATGAGTGAGTATCTTTTTATAATAAGAGAATAATAATATTATTACAGTCCTAACACTTTCCCCTTGTGTGTTCGAGGTAGTAGATTGTTTTCTTGACTTGAAGGCATTCAATAGATGGTGCTACTACTGTATGCTTTTATACTTTCACGTGATTCTGCATATCTTGGTGTTTGCTATTCAGAGGGAGACTACTGCTTATGCTTATTTCGTGGTTCCTGACACTTGGTTAACAATTTAATTTTAAATCACTACTGAGACTTGCCTCATATGGAAAAAATAACTTATCTAGGTTATTTAAAATGTATGAGCCCTACTGTACTGTGTAGAACAGCAAAACTAATTTGCTTCTTTGGTAGTGAAAAAAAAGTATTTTCTCTACATGTGTTATTTTTGCCTCCCACAAAGTGCTAAGTTACAGATGCAATATTATCTCTGTAATAAAAAGATCTCGATTGAATGGTAGGAAAGGCTGTAGCAGCCATATTAAAATGTACTTTTCCAGAGTATGCTCTGTTTCAGAGGTAACAGGGATGCAAGTGAGAAATGACATGATGGATTTGACTGCCACAGTTTCTTACTGGATGATTCGACAAAACTCAAGCATGTCTTCCATTGCTAGAGGGTTTCTGTAGAACCGCGTGAGACCAGCGTGGGGCATCCCTGCCTCTTTGTTCCTCTGGGATGGGTGGTTGATTTTCTCTAGATGCCTTTTCTAGGTGCAATGGCTAAGTGTGCTAGGATGATTTCTTACTGTTTTCTTCTTAATTAAAAAAAAATCATTGACTGTAACATATGGCAACCTTTTCATAACTGCCCTTCTGCTAATTTGAAAATGCTGTTACAAAGCGTATGTAGTTGGACTCTGTCACAGTTTGCTAGGAGTCTTAACTAAAAACTCAGGCTGGGGACCTACCCCAGGTTTAGAGATGATGGTTTCACTGGGCAGTGGTGTGGGACACAGAAAACAATTCAGCCACATACCCTTCAGGAGGACAAGGTTGATTCTTAGTCCAAGTCAGTGTGTGGTAAACACACTGTACACCCAAATAGTGTGTCTGACCCTGTGTGGGATGCATAGAGAGGAAGCAAATACTAGCTCTAGTGAGAAACAAGTATACGTGGAATAATTAGATCCAGTGATCTAGGCACAGGGTTGTTCTCTGCATCCACACACTCGGTGTTTGGGGGCCTCACAATGACACTATAACAGGTGAGGGTGTGTGTGACTGGTATAGTTATACCTAATTTACTGATGGGAAAACTGAGCTTGGGATGAGTTAGGATGTGTTTGTTCAAGGGGAACAGGCAGGGAGTGGCAGCTCTGGCGCCCACAGCTGTGTCTTAGACTCTGGGCCCCCGGCCTTAAGTTCCATAGTACACCCTAGAGGGTTTCAAAGAAGAAAAAGCTGTTCATGGGCCCCTGGGATGCTGGCCTCAGTGGCACTGACATGCAGCCTCTGCCCTCCTTGCCCTCACAGTTTTGGAAGAGACCCTGACTTTGAAAGCTGACTTGGTAACCTCCACTTAAAACTGTGGCTCCTTCCTCTCTCTCACTCCATGTTTTCTATCCTCCTTTTGGCATTTCTGCAGTTCTGGCCTTACCTCTGGCCCTCATCTGTCTTTCCATTCCCAGCTTTTTCCTTGATCCGGCTTCCCATTTGTGTCACCACTCTCTGTCTTTCTTCCCTTCACTGTGGGAGCATTTCCTGACTCTCCTTTCTGAATGCCATTTGCTCCTCAACCCAAATCTGCTTCTCAGTGGGATCACCAGAGGTGTCTGAGGATCCTGTTTTTCAGCCCTTACTCTCTTCCGTACAGTCTGTATCTGGAAACCAGCTGCCATTTCCGGAATGTCTCCTCAGGTGGCTTCTGGGCACCTTCTCTTTTGGCTGCATGCCTGCTGCTGTTCTTCATCCTTCAGTGCTCTTCCTCCACTTCTACCCCTTAAATATCTAAACTCCCAGAGTTGTCGCATGGTTCTTGGAGACATGAGCCCTCAATTACCCATGGGCCATCTCTGCACATCCAGCAGCCACCCCCTGTGACCAGAGAGATAACTACCCCCAAGATCTCCAGTTCCCACCCTCTCCCAAGGTTCCAGTATCTATCGTATCTCACCATGCCCAACATAGAGCAGAAATTCTTTCCATTGACTATGGAGTCATTCTTCAGTTTCCCAAAATAGAAGCCTTGGTGTCTTCTTTACATGGGGTTATCAGGAAACCTTTTTGCTTTTATCTCAGAATGATTTATCATGGCCTGCTAATTGGCCTCCCTTCCAGTCTCACCACACTGCAGAATGTCTTCCATTCCGCTTCTAGAGTTACCTCCCTCGCTGTTTAGTCTGATTGTATCAGTCTCCTTACTCCAGGTCCCCGACTCCCCATTTGTCTTCCCCACAGGGCAAGGGCCAGTTCCATTGATGGCCACCAGCAACTGTGCCCTCCATGCTCAGACACTCAAAAGTGTGTGTTGAATGAATGAATCTGGTTCCAGTCTCACTTCTCCGCTTTCTCCCCCAGTGACCTGCCCCTGTGCTATTGTGCCCCCAGCCCCCCACCATTTCTCATGCATGCTCAGTTCTTTACCCTGTCCTGCTTTGTCATTTTTAGATTTTTTTCTTCCATGTTCCTTGTTTCAACTCACATTTATTTTCTCTTGGGCACCTTGTAACTTTTCAGTTCTGACAAAAAAGTTCTTTTATCTTTTTTCTCTATTTTCTTTGTTGAAGTCACTCACCTCTCATTACGTTTCTTCCTTTTCTTGTCCTCATCCATTTCTGGGGTTAATTTTTGTGTTTCTGATTCGAGGCATTTTTTTAATTCTCCAGATGCTTGTGTGAGGATATTTAAGTCAGTTTTGAGTATTGTTTCAGTTTCCTTCTGCTTCATGGTTTTGGGTGGAGAGAGTTTTGAGCAGCTCTTTGGTGTGGTCCTGTTTTTCTCTTCCCAAGCATTTCAGCGGCACTCTTCCTGGTGCAGGAGCTCACGTCTCAGTCAGAGGTGCTGTTCGTCTGATGTGTGCTGCTGGTGGCGGACGGCGAGGCTCTGGTGTGTCGCAGGAACCTTACTTTCTCTCCCTTCCTTCTGTGTCATAACACCACTCGTTCTCCTTCCTTCTCTCCCAGAAGCAACACTTCCTCTGAGGCCTGTGTTGTCTCGCCTTCAGGCCCTTTCGCTCCGGGGAGCTGGGGCTGAGAAACTGGGCCTCTGTGTGTGATACTTGGACACTTGGTGCACAACTTTTGCTCTTTGGGGGTGATTTTGTCTGGGCTTCATCGGCGTCCCCTCCGTGCCTGTGTTCTCTTTGCACACTTGCCTCTCTTCACGCTCACTGGTATGCAGGAGCAAAGAAATGCTTCTGGAAATTGGTGTTTCTTCCAACACTGATGAATAATTTGAAGTTTGTGGTATTCTGTGCCCCTAATTGTGACAGATGGCTTGGGTCTTGTGAAGACATTTGCCATCTTGTTGATTTTGTAGTCTTTGGGGCAGGATGTGTAGAGAGTTGGATCCAGGCAGCCTCCATGGTCTTCTAAACTGGAAAGCTCCTGCAGGGGAGGTTACATTCCCTGAGCTTTTAGGTGAGAAACCCAAGACAGAAAAGCTAAGGAATTTGGCCAAGATGGCATGGATACCAAAAACTAGGATATAAGGAGAATTTCTCCTTTTGCTTATATCAGAGAAGGTCTAATCCGCTATTACGAAGCTTATTTATGATTTAGCAGAGGGGCAATGTAAATTATCTTTCTTCTTTAAAGATTTTATTTATTTATTTATTTATTTATTTGTCAGAGAGAGAGAAAGAGAGAGAGCGCGCACAAGCAGGGGGAGCAGCAGGCAAAGGGAGAAGCAAGCTCCCATTGAGCGGGGAGCCCAACATGGGGCTCCATCCCAGGACCCTGAGATCATGACCTGAGCCGAAGGCAGATGCTTAGCTGACTGAGTCATCCAGGCGTCCCTAAATTTTCTTGATAAATTTTAACAGTACTGTGCGGAAGTAAAAGTCTTCTGAAAAATGTTTAATGTTTCTTTTAAAGAAATTTCAGGTTTGGGGGTGCCTGGGTGGTACAGTCATTTTAGTCATGTTGGGGTCTGACTCTTGATTTCAGCTCAGGTCATGTGATTGAGCCCCACGTTGGTCTCCGTGCTCGGCATGGAGTCTGCTTGTCCCTGTACCTTTGCTCCTTCCCCACCCCTAAATACATAAATAAAAAAATTTTTTTGAAAAACATAAGTGAGTCTTCTCTTTAAAAAAAAAACGAAATTTCAGGTTTGGTTGTGGGTGTGATGGTATGTAAATATGTACAGACAGTGTGGCTTTATCTTTTTACAGTGAAATGGAATTTTTTTCTGTGATTGTCTCTTGAAACATGTTGTTGAAGATCAAGAGGAATGTAATCAGATTTGTAACCTTAATGTTGGTGCTTTGAAGGTTAGGAGAGCACAGCCCCTGGTGGAAAATGGTTCTATTTCATTATGGAAGGATCAGTAACTATCACTGTCCATGCGTACAGCAGTGTCAGGTTCCTTTTACTGTGATGAAGACGTTTGTATCAAGTCTTCAGTCTTAGTATTTGTCTTGAGCATTTGGTGTGGGGATGTGAGGACTAAGAGTGTCAGGTATTTTAGAAGGAGAGATGAGAGTTCTCTCTTTGTTTCGTTTTCTATCTACACAAGTAGCATCTACTCATGCTGATATTTTGAAAAAAAAGTACAAGGAAAGAAAATCATCTGGAATCTCATTGTCTAGAATCAGCTATTATTGATTTTCGGGTATTGTTTGCTCTGCTGGTGCTTTTTGTTTTTTGGGTTTTTTTCTATTGTATATTTTGCATGCTAGTTTGTAACCTACTTTTTTGGTGTACCAGTAAAGTGTGAGCATTTTTCCAATAAATCATCTATGGCATGATGTTTATTGCTATAAATTTATTCCTTTACCTAGATGTGCCACACTTTACCTAATCAGTCTATTATTATTTTTTTGTGGAAACTGAACTTTATTTTTTATAATAATTTTTATTTTGTTATGTTAGTCACCATACAGTATATCCTTAGTTTTTTATGTAATGCTATTATTGATTTAGGTTGCTTGAGGGCATTTTTGCTATTATTGCATTACAGGGAATTTTTTTACAAATTTATCTTTGTATACACTTTGATATGTAAGGAGCAACTGACTCACCTTTTTAAGATTGCCATTTTTTCTACTTGGAAACATAGAATAAAATGTACAGACTCTCTCTATGTCTATTTGCTTTCCTTCAACTTTTCGTCTTTGTTTTGTGTTTAAGTAACTCCCTACAGGCTCATTCCTCCCCCCCCTCAGTTTTTCTCCCTAGAGTTCACTTTTGCATCAGATTATTCTCTTTTCTGTAACTTTGGGTGCCATCTGTATGCTGTTGATACCCAGACACTGATCTTTTAGTCAATTTACAAGTAAATCTCCAGCTGCTATTATAAAATCTGTAACAAGCTGTTTGATTTATAATCTCAGAGCAGGACTGAAGATTTATCATCCCTCCCACTCTCCCAGCAGGAGAGAGTTCTGAACCGCAGAGCTGAGTTATCTAACTGCCTACTGGACATCTTGCCTGAGGTCACCAATAGACATTTCGAACATCAAGTGTAAAAAAATAATCATAGTCGCTAACATTTTTTTTGAGAGTACTGTGTGCCAGGAATCATGCCAAGTGTTTTATATGCATATGCCCTTTCTGTCATAGTCACATAGGTTTACCATATTTCCCACTTTACAAATGACAAAAACAGACCATAGCAGGTGACATAGAGGCTAGTAAATCTTCCTTTGTTCTTTATAGATAAGCTGGCTGGTTTGCAAAATGGAACTCTTGATGCTTCACCCTATAGTGTCTTCCTAAAGTATTTCTTATCTTGGTAAAGGGTGAGCTATCTACCCAGGAGCTCATGCCAGGAAATTAGGAGACATCCTTGGTATCTTTTTCTCCCTCATTTATTAGTATCTCCTGTTGACCCTATTTTCCAAATACTTCTTGAATCATGCCACTGGTCTGCACACCTACTGTGCACACCCCGCTCCCCCATCCAGGCCACGGGCTCATCCTTTCTCAACAACTCCTGACCCTGCTTCTGTTCCTGCCGCTCAGGACTCATCCTCACCCACAGAGTGGTCTTTATGTATTCAAATCTAATCCTTCACTGCCCTGGTCACACCCTCCCATTCTCTTTCCAGCCTCACTCTCACTTCCCTTGAGGAGGCCACACTTTCTTCTCCTCAGGGCGCCGGCACCTGCTCTTCCTTCTGCCTGAAATGCTCCTCAGCTCCGTTCTTCACCTGAATAACTCCTGCTCCTGCTTCTGGTTTCATTTTATTTTATTTTTTCTTATGTTATGTTAGTTACCATACAGTACTTCATTAGTATTTGATGTAGTGTTCCAAAAATGTCACTTCTGCAGAGCAGAAGCCTTCTCAGATCCTGAATGAGGATTCCTCTTTAGATTCTCGGTCTCCTGCCATTCACCCTCACAGCACTGAACACAGTGTATAGACTCCTAATCTTAGATTTAGCCTCATCTATAATATAATCTTAGACTCTGTGGGGTTATTTATCTGATAACTGCTCCCCTCACCTGTCAATGCCCTGAGAAGTTTGTGTCTGTGTCTATTTTTGTATCCTTGAACCTCAACCCTGAGCACAGTCCTTGGCACATAGTAGACGTTCACTGAATATTTGAATAAAAAAAGCATAAACATACTGAGTTCTGACTGCATCTGCAAGTGAAGTGAGCTGGGACGTCTCTTTCCCGTGTCCAGAGGTGTGGGTGTGTAGCTGATTTTCTGTATTTGTCCAGCAGGAGCCAAAGGACTGCGAGCAGGGGACCCACCTTTAGGCAAACAAGGGAGTGGTAGGCTCAGGGAGTAGAAGATGATACATAATGGAGGAGTAAGACTCAAAGGAGGGAAAGAAGAACCGCAGCTCTGCTTTTGTCCCGGTGGGAGAGCCCATTGTGATCCCTAAGAGGGTTTGAAGGATTGAATTAGTCCCAGTTCTTAAAGTTTTGATTTGGTAAGCCATCTACTCTGTCAATATTGTGAAGTCAGACTCAGCAACAGTTACTATGAGTTGTTTTTTTTTTTTCTTCCTGCTCCTCTCAACTAGAGGGATATCTGTGTTTAATTTTCTATGGCATAACATTTCATTAACTGTGAGTGTGCCATTTCTGCTTACAAGGGCTTTCCGTGGAGCAGAAAGGAGATTACAAGGGGCCCTTCATGCTTGATTACTGCAGAGGAGGCCGTATTCAGCAGGAGCCTCTCGGAGCCCATAATCTGTCATTCTGGCAATCTGTCCTCCAAGGTGTCTACGTGGGGCTCTTTTAAGGCTCAGAGTCATTTCGGTTTTGAAGCCGTTGTTCTTTCTGATCATGCACCCTTCCTGCCTACACCATGAAGTCCCAGAACAACTGTGTTGATTTAAATTCTAAATTTCTGTAACAGTGACAGTACCTCCACAGGCACTGACACCGAATGGAGACGATTGCCGTATTCCTGCTCTACTGCATTTTCTTCATCGGACTACGAGTAATGTGGCAGCAGGCGTCCTGGGCGTGTGCTTGTCATTATGTCATGCCACCTTTTGAAATGCCGGACTCTGAGCAGAAAGTCATGTGCTTTCTTAAACAGGGAAGATGTTTTGGATGAAACAAAAAAATAAGAGACTTTTGTTCTTATATGGTCCATGGTTTTTGTTAAACAAAAAGGACTGACTTAGATGCCCTCTGTATCACAGATAACAACATTGGTACAAATTTGAATATGCAGAAGGGCATAAATTCTATCCCATTCCTGATAATTAACGTTAATACTTCTAGACTATCTTTGGTCAGCATGAATTAGATGTCTGCTCTTCCTTCCTTCCTGGCGTGATGAGATCATGACACGACTCCATCCTAGTTTTGGATCTTCTGCTAAAATAGTACAACCTCTTGATAAGCAGTACATTAGGGATCCCCGCATGTGATAACAGCCCCTGGTGTGACTAGGCCACTGGTTTCTGCAACCCTGAACATTTCTGAGAGTGGACCGTGGATAGAATCTGTAGAAGGTGGCAAATATTGGCGAACATTCAAGCCACTGTACACGAGAAGTTGTTACTGCTGATGAGTTTCAGGGAATGCTTTTGAAAGAGAAGTATAGAAGTGGATGACAAATTGAATTGATTGGGTCTTTTTTGTTTTTTGTTTTGTGCTTTGGTGAGGAAACTTCTTCCAGGAGACATGAGAATTTCAGACATTGATGATTAACTTTGATGTGGGTAAAGGTTTGTTAGTAATTCAGTAGTTTAATGAAATTTTAGACCTAGTCCAACCCTGTCCATTTCACAGGTGGGGAAAGGGAGGTTATCCCAGTAATGTCATCCTGCTTATTCTCATAACTCGCTATATTATCTTCATGCTGTGTATTCTAAAGGGATAAATTCAGAGTCAACAAATCAAAAGTGGATATAACCGTTAGTGTGTTCTTTATCGGCATGTTGATTTTATCCATCATCATAGTGGAGGTGGGGCTGCGAGTTGCCATATTTAGTAAATGAAAATATAGGACACCAAATTAAATTTGGACTTCAGATAAACAAGGATTTTTTTTAAGCATAGAAGTTTAGTACAGAATGCAATATTTGGGACATACATATACTGAAGGATTCCTGTTTATTTGATATTCAGATTAGTTAATAGATGGTTCTGTATTTTATTTGAACCATATTGGGGGCCATATAAACTGGGGGAAATATAAACTCAGAACCTAAGTCTAACGGTGAAGGTTTTATGAACAGGGTGATAGCTAGAATCGAGTTTTAGCTTGAAGCCTTGATTTTTCTTGAAATGACCAGTACTTTGGTTACAGTGTTGTGTAATGTGCTCTCGCATAACAAAGGAATAAGAGGTGGGCAGTTTCAGTCATGGTTTTGTTCAGTAATTTCATAAACAGCAGCTCAGATGGTGTTCCTTGGGCCATTCTGAAACCCAGCAGTTGGCAGGGTTAGCCAGCACTTTTTGGGGAAGTCGTGTGGAAAAACCCAGACATGGCGCTTGAGGCTGCCTGAGGAGGAGGGCAGCAGGTCACATCATGCAGGGCAGAAAGGCCAGGCTGGAGAAAGGCCATGAAAGGCGCGTGTTCGCCTAAACCAGGTCTTAAAAGATGTTAGCACACTGAAAGTAGGCACTTGGTGCATACGTCTATTATTTGAAGATAAGATGAATGCAAGGCAATGTATCCAAGTGACTTTCTTATATTTTCGAACTAGAATGTGCTTATTTAAAACATCACGCTGGCATGCTTATTTACTTTGAAACTTGAACCAACACCAACAACGGCACACCAGGCCAACCCGTTAGTCTCTTCAGGGTGCACTCTGACTCTTGGGAACTAGACTGGGACGTTAGAATTGAGTTACACCACTTGTCTCTGTCTCTGTCCCTCTCTTGCTGTCACTGCCTCTCTTTCTCTTTCCCAGTGCAAGTTGTATTTTGTGATAGTTGTAACTGACGAAGGTTAGCTTAACAGACGAGTTAATAAAATAAAACAAAGGAATGGTCCGTATGTCCACTGGGCTTCCCTAAGTTGAATATTAATGTGCCTTAACATTGAAGAGTCAAATATTTAGAAGTCCAGCTTTCTCATTTCTAAGTATAATGGATTCACGTTAAGAATGTAATTTTCTGGGGCGCCTGGGTGGCGCAGTCGTTAAGCGTCTGCCTTTGGCTCAGGGCGTGATCCCAGCATTCTGGGATCGAGCCCCACATCAGGCTCCTCTGCTGGGAGCCTGCTTCTTCCTCTCCCACTCCCCCTGCTTGTGTTCCCTCTCTCGCTGGCTGTCTCTCTGTCAAATAAATAAATAAAATCTTTAAAAAAAAAAAAAAGAATGTAATTTTCTTATCCCTAATGTTGTGATTTTATATGAGCTCGTGAACATTATTTTGGATAGTCAAGCTTCAGTGGGTTTTGTAATAGGTGAACCTTAATTTTAAGCATGTGAATTATCTACATCATTTAAGTTCCTAAACCAACTTCCTTCTGGAGGGTGCTTGTAGGCTTCTTCTCTCAGCCATCAGGTTGATGTTTGTACAAGGCACTCAAGCTTTTCTTAAGGCATTAAGTTTTGCATTAGTAGGAAGTTTTGCAAAATAAATCTTATAGTAAATAAAAGTAACATTTATGTTATCCATCCTTTTGATTTATCAGTTCTATTACTATTTTTTCAAGCAGGAATTACTGAAAAATGAATAGATACACCTCATGTTTCTGTTGAAAGAAATATACTAATAATCTCCTCAAACATTCCAAGATGGAATGTTAGTCTATTAGTAATTAAAAATCTTCATTATTAATTTGTTATGTTTATGTATTACTTCACAGCTTAGAAGTTACTTTTATTTCCATTGCCTCATGTGGTACTTGGCAACAACCCAACGTTATTTTGAGTGAGATGTGCAGGGATCATTATCTTCAGTTTATAGATAAATAAAATGAGGTTCAGAAAGGTTGAGACTTGCCAAGCACCCGAGAGCTATTAAGTACTGGAGAGGGGATTAAAGCTGTAGTCTTTTAAAAAGACCGTTGGCATGGGAAATTTTAAACATGTACAAAGTAAACAGAATAGTGTGGTGAACCCCCATGTACCCGTCCTCCAATCTCAACAATTATCAGTATTCTGCCACCTTAAATCATCTACACCTTCACCAGCTCTTACCCCCACATGGTGATGATGATAGTATTTATAGTTTTTACAAGTTTATATACATTAAAAAGCACTGATCTTAGCTATATGGTTTTGACAAACGGCTATATCTGTGTAACCTATACCCCATAAAGACAGTTCTGTCTCCCCGGAAAGTCAGTTCCGTCATGCCCCTTCTCAGTCAACTCCCCACCCTCCCTAGGTAACCAATGTTGTGGTTTTGGTTTTTTTGGTTTTTTGGTTTTGTTTTTTGTTTTTTCCTACCAGAGATTAGTTTTGCTTGCTCTTAAGCTTCACAGGAGTGGAATCATTCAGTACATACTCCTGCGTCAGGCTTCTTTCGTTCAGCATCATCGTGGTGAAGCTCCCATCTTTTGACCCAAAGTTAGGTGGTTTGTTCAGACTGGTGCTATATTCCTGTCTCATGGCTACAGAAAGATTTCCTGAATGATACTCCGAGAAAACCCAGGTCCTGGCCTCATTTCATCATTGCTTAACCTCACATAGGGAGATGAACGTTTTTTCTTTACGTATGAAGGATCCACCGTTCCCTCCAGTGAGAGCACATTCTGTTGGGAAGGTTGGTGGTGGAGGAGGTGCTGCACCGCGCCCTGAGATAATCTGCCTGTCGCTAGCCAAGTCCTGTGCCTATAAGGAATGCTTCCCCACCCCGTAGGTCCCCTCCCTACTAATTTCCCCTGATGTTGTCTGCCTATATGTTTTTGGAGGTCTCTTGATCAAATTCCATTTGAGTTTGTGCTGATTTTTTAAGGTCAAGTACTGATAATTGTAAGATTCAGAAAGCCATTTACCTGTCTCGTCATTTTTAATGGGATTACTTAACAGTTTAGTTTTGCTAATTAAGTAGAAGAGGAATGATCAAAATAGTGGTTAAATTACTGTACCCAGAGCTTGCATTTCATTTCATTTCATTTAAACGAAATCAGTGAGAACGCAACATTAGAATTAGATCCAAATGTGGTTTTCTTCTGTAGGGAATTTTCTTTGAATTCTTTAACTCAGTTATCTCTATTTTAGGTTACAGAAGGACAACACAGACCAAAAAGATGAAAGCAGAATTACCCTTTCTTTTCACTATTAGGGGATATATGTGTAAGGTTTTCTATAGGAAAGGCTCATAAGTAGAGTGGTGAACCCAAGGATGAGTGAATTTATAGGTGCCTCTGGCTCCTTTGGCAGACAAACAGTTTCTTTCCCAGAGAAAGTTTATACACTGATGTTGCTGAATTACTTGTAGTTTTCTTTAACTGATTGAAAAGAAGAGAGTCTGAAAGGTAAAATTAACTTGGTTTTATTCCATTTGCTGTTTGTGTTAAGTTTGAGTCGATAATAGTGGATGATCCATTTCCCCATGAAACCTTTGAAGGATGTGGCTGCTTCTGGTGATCATAGCACTGAGGACCATTGCTGAGATCCTGTTCACTCATTAGGACGTGCCGCATGGTGATCTGAATCTAACATTCTTCCCCAGTTATTAGCTGGCATGCTTCTACAAAGAGAAACTCTTCTGTATCAAGTTCTCACTTATCCTGAGGCGCAAGCTTGTAATAGAAAAGCAAGATAAATGCTGATTCTTTCCCTTTATTTACCAGTTTCAAAATGAGTGGGTTAACTGGCTTCCTCTAAAAGTGACCAATAACTTTTTAAATGAATTTATGGATTTCAACACATCTGATATGTTTGAATCCATTTGCAATCATTATTCTGTTTGATGATCAAATTACCCAGTTTTTGGCTGGGGGAGCCTCTTCTAATTGGCTTCTGAATTGTGTGTATTTATGTATGTATGTATGTATGTATGTATGTATGTATGTGTACATGTATTAATCAATCATTCACTTATTTATCTTTCTACTTATTTATTTAGAATGTCTTTGATAGACAAGATGTACCAGGCTCATTGTACTTTTTATTCCCAGACCTCAATTCAGCCATTTCTCCAAGGAGCTCCTGTTCCTTTTGATGGAAATAGTATTTCAAGACACAATATGAACACCAGGGGTGGTGATTGCTGCTGGCTAGTCATTATTTCTAGGTCCTTTCAGGGGATGAAGTTGGGAAATTAAGCAAATTGCTTCATGAGTTTGGACTGATACTTCCAATTCAAATTAAAGATTACTAACAAATGGTGATTGGTTGGAGAAGTGTGGAGTGAGCTAAGGAAATAATTATAAAATCACAGAAAATGGAATCGCAAAGGGATCTTGAAATATATGATCTGGTTTTCTGCCTACTTCTTTGCCCTTTCACAAAAGCTGCATTTGAACATGTCTGAGTAGAGAAAAGGATCAAGAAGGTGAAGCTCAAATCTTAGTCACTGGCTTCAGCCGTACAGGAAATGGCTGGACACCTTGATGTGAAGTGATTTATGTGAAGTGAGGAGATCAGAAAACACATTATGGCAGTTCAAATGGAAAACTTTGTACTGAGCGAATTTCAGCTTCGGTTGACCCTCCTTCAACTGTTTTCTCACTTTGAACTTTTTCTTGGAGAAGGGCTTTTATCTTTAGAAATGAGATATTTGGTGTAGGAAAGCAAGGCAAAATTAACTGCCAACAAGCCCCTCATTCGCCCGTGGTTCTGGCTTATAGTCAGGAAAGCTCTCTGCGTCATTTTTGTCAGATTTCTCCTATTGAGCTGAACTTGAATGTTGTTGTGGTTATTTGAGAAGCAATGTGTGAGAAAATTCGACTACTATTTTGTATTCTACAGGGTGGAGGCAAGAGGCCCAGGCTTCAGTGTCCCCTGGTTAGTCTGGAAGGCATCTGTGTTCATGTACACATTCAGTATCTAAGGCAATACCTTACACATATGCAAGTTATTATCATAATGAGAGATGCAAACATGAATATTTACTCCAAAGGGAGTTTCAGAATTAAATACAGATGTACATTTTTGTTCTTTGCTAGAAAAATTGCTTATAAGAGTTTAAAATGCCAGTCTCAAAAGTATGTCTGCTTTCACACTGAATATCTACAGTAAATGAAATAAATGTGTTAAATACTCTCAATTGTTTTAGTATTAAATTTTCTCTAATGCTTTTCGCAAAAGGGAATTATTTTTGATGGGGAAAAATACAAATATGCCAGCTTTTTAAAAAAAGATTTTTTTTATTTATTTGAGAGAGAGAGAGCATGAACGGGGGGGGGGGAGGGCAGAGAGAGAGGGGGCAGAGGGAGAGGGAGAAGAAGACTCCCCTCTGGGCAGGGAGCCCGATGCGGAACTCGATCCCAGGACTCTGGGATCGTGACCTGAGCCGAGGGCAGATGCTTAACCGACTGAGCTACCTAGGCTCCCAAATATATCAGCTTTTAAGGTTAGTAACAGCATGTTAGCTAAATTCTATTTCATTATTATTACTCAGAATCTGTCTCCAAGGGAAGCATTTCATGAATCAAGATACATAAATGAGGGGCGCCTGGGTGGCACAGTGGTTAAGCATCTGCCTTCGGCTCAGGGCGTGATCCCGGCGTTCTGGGTTTGAGCCCCACATCAGGCTCCTCCGCTATGAGCCTGCTTCTTCCTCTCCCACTCCCCCTGCTTGTGTTCCCTCTCTTGCTGGCTGTCTCTATCTCTGTCGAATAAATAAATAAAATCTTTAAAAAATATGTATATATTAAAAAAAATACATAAATGAGGTGTCATTTATGTTTATTTTAAGCTTAATATTCATTTTTAAAGAGGAAATGTTAATATTTTGAAAAAGACATCAGTGAAATGCAATGTCGTATGGACAAGTTTCCTTTTGATATATTTTTTTAAGATTTATTTATTTTAGAGAGAAAGAGAGCATGTGCAGGCAGTGAGGGAGTGCATAGGGAAAGTAAGAGAGAGAATCTCAAGCAGACTCCCCACTGATCAGGAGCTCCTCAAGAGGCCTGATCCCATGACCCTGAGGTCATGACCTGAACCAAAATCAAGAGTCGGAGGCTTAACTGACTGAGCCACCCAGGTGCCCCCTCCTTTTAATATTTCAACAGAAAATAGCTTAATAGCCTCTCTCTGTAAGACTGTGAGATCCAATGGATTAAAGGTGGAAGAGGCTGGCCTTCATTAAAATTAAAAACTTCTACTGTGTGAAAGATAATGCCAAGAAAATGAGAAGACAAGCTACAAACTAGGAGAAAATATTTGTAAAGGACATATCTGGTAAAGGACTGTTATCCAAAATATACAAAGAATTTTTAAAACCGAACAATCAGAAAACAAATAACCTGATTAAAAAATGGGCCAAAGTCCTTAACAGATACTTCACCAAAAAAGAGATATAGATGGCAAATAAGCATATGAAAACATGCTCCACACCATATGTCATGGGGGCATGCAAGTTCAAACAGCGAGATACCACTGTGCTCCTATTAGAATAGACGAAATCCAGAACACTGATAACACCAAATGCTGGTGAGGATGTGGAGCAACAGGAACTCTCATTTGTTTCTGGTGGGAATGGAGAATGGTATTGGCTGCTTTGGAAGAAAGACTGGCAGTTTTTTACAAAGCTAAATATACTCTTACTATATGATCTGTAGTCACTCCTTGGTATTTACCCAGAGGAGCTGAAAACTTATGTCTACCCAAAAACCTGTACAGGAAAGTTTATAGAAGCTTTATGCATAATTACTAAAACTGGAAGCAACCAAAATGTCCTCCAGTAAGTGAATGTTTCAGTGGCATGTTATCTAGCACTAAAACGAAATGAGCTATCAAGTCATGAGAAGACATGGAGGAAGCTTAAATGCACATTACTGAGTGAAAGCAGCCAATTTGAAAAGGCTACATACTGACTCCAACTATAGGACATTCTGAAAAAAGTAAAACTATGAAGGCAGTGAAAGGTTATTAGCTGCTCAGGGGTCGGAGCGGTTGGGCAGGAAAGGGATGAACAGATGGACTCTGAGGATTTTTAGGACATTGGAAATACTCTCTAATTTACTGTAATGGCAGACGTCATTATATATTTGTCCAAAGCCACAGAGTGTACAATAACAAGAGTGAACCATAATTTAAATTATAGACTTCTGGTGCTTATGATGTGTCAATATGGGTTCATCAATTTAGCAACTATGTGAGTTGGGAGGGAATGTTGGTAATGGGGGAGGCTGGGCCCATGTGGCTGCAGGTGCACGTGGGAAATCTCTTTACTTCCTCCTAAATTTTGCTGTGAACCTAAAACTACTCTAAGAAGTAAAATCTTAATTTTATAAAAAGTTCTGGGAGGGAAAAAAAGGTGCTAGAAAAAAAATTGGAATCCTAGGGTTTCTATATCTCTCAGTGTTTTTTGGAATTCATATGTTGGGAAATATGGAATAGAGGTGAAGAATCAGAATTGAAATTCAGAGTTGGAGAAAGTAGGTCCAAACCCCATATAACACTCAATATACCAAGCGCTTGGTACTGTATTAGTTCTCGTCTTATCAGGAGTTCCAGACTCGGTCTTTTGTAGACATAGTTGCAAATTTATAATGGAAATGGAACGTGTGTTAGTGTGATCCTGGACAAAAGTGCAGGTAGAATAGACGCTCGGAGCCGGAAGGAGCTTTGGGATCATCTGGTAGCCTAACATCTTCAGTTTATAAATAAAGAGACCAAGCCTCAGAGACGCCGCTCAGTGACTTGCAAAGCGACACACTTCAAAGCACCAGGGCTGTGACTTGAAACCCAGACATCCAACTCCTGGTCAGTGTGTTTCTCAGCTGTATTGGGATGCGCGGTGATCACACCTTTCTCTCTCTGACCGCCTGTCTTTCACACCTTGGTTAAGAAGCCTCAGGGCTGGCAGAGATGCTCAGGTGGAGGTACATGTGTGCTTTACTCACGAGACACGGAAATTCTCAGTACCTTCCAAAATGAGGATGATCAATTTAAACTTGGCCGCAGGATATCCTTGAAGCCTCTGACATTGTGGCCTTTTGCCAAGAGCTTTTTCCTCTTGTTGGTGAGAGTCACACCAAGCCCATATTTAGAATAGAGGACAGGACGGTAGCCTGGTAACAGGAGGCTCAGGGAGCTGTCCAGAGTAGGGGGGCTCCTTACATGATGACCCACGGTCGGGCTGTACACAGAACGCTCTTCTAACGCTGTTCTAAGCCGTGAATGCGATTTGCTTTGTTCCTTAAGGTCTTCCAGTTATTCTTGAGTTATGGAAATGATCTAACCAGGGAAAAGTAAAATCCATAAACATATAAAAAAGTAAATTAAGTCCCTTGAAGTTACTTGATCAGTAGCATCGTTCCGCCATATAAATGTCAAAACTGATCACCATGCCAATACAGTGGATTTATAAGGCATCGTCTCCTTCAATAATTGGGCTATAATGTATTTGGCCTGCAGGCAGTACTTGCTCTGTGGGTGCGTGTGAGACCCTCACAATAATTGCATAATCTCCAAGGGGTCCCTGGGTCGTAGGTAGGGAATCACTGGTGTGCAGCTCAAGGGGGGTGTGAAAACTCAAGAGTATTATCAGTGGGACACAGTGGTTGGGTTTTTTTTTTTTTATATGTTACTTTTTAAGAGTTTTGTACTATTTCTGTTTAAAAAGTGTGTGAATGTGTGTGTATGTGTGCAAAATGACTAAATACAGCCCCCAAAATTTGCACAGAACAATTTAATTTAGTTCATGCCGTTTCAAGTTGTAGGACTGACTAACTGTCCCACAGCTGTAGTAGAGGTCATGGAATCTTTGCTAGTGGCTTTGACTTGAAAGATTTAGGCCAGCTCTTGGAAGTGAGGCAACACTTTGGGGGTAAGTGTGAGCAGGTCAGCACGCTTCCCTGCTATCACTGGCCTCCATCTGATAAGACTGAAGCATGTATGCACTAGACTGTTTATTCCTACCAACATTCATGTGGTGAATCCCTAACCCCCAAAGTGATGGTATTAGGAGGTGGGCCTTGAGAGATGATTAGGTCCTGAGGATGGAGCCCTCACGAATGGTATTAATGCCCTTATATAAGAGGCCTCCCAGAGCTCCCTTGGCCCTTCCACCTTGTCTAAGCCCCCCAGTCTGTGGTATTTCTATCTGGCAGGCCTAATGGACAATGTCAGTGTACTGGGTCCTTCAACCTTTCTCTTTCACTTTCCTTGTCTCTTGCTCCCCTTCCCTCCTCTACCCTTTTCATCACCTCCTTCCTTTCCTTTTTTACTTCTTTTGTGCTGCAGGTATTTGAGCACCGTGGAGCTGTGGGAAGTTTATAGACTAGTGGTTAAAACATGCACCTAAAAAGGGATCACAGAAATCTCTATCTGCCAACTTGCTTCAAATGCTGGGGCAAGAAAGTGGTGCTGTGAGATGCTGACAGAGAGAGAAGGCCCTGCCTGCAGGATCAGAGAACGTTCCCTTGGGACTGATGGTTGGGCTGAGTTGGGATTAGCTAGATGATGAAGAAAGGGAAAGAAGTGTTTTCCAGGCAGAGAGAACAGAATGTGCTTCAAGAATTGAAAGGAAGGATGACTGGGGTGGGTGGGGCAAGGACAAATCGCACTGAGTTTGTAGGGCTGCCTGTTTGGAATCTGGTCTCAATCCTAATCCTCAATCTTCTGTGAAATGCTTCTTTGTGCCCAGCTGATTCAGGGACCACTTTGCACCCAGCTGACTGCATATATGTGTTCTCTGATTTTTATGGGATGCCTCTACCCCTACAGCTCTTCACTGGCTGTGTTAGTCAGCTGGAGCTGCTATTAACAGAAGCTGGCCACACAGTAGGTGGCTTTAACAACAGATACTTATTTTCTCAAAGTTCAGAGGCTATAAGTTCAAGATCAAGGTGCCATTGGGGTTGGTTTCTAATGAGGACTCTTTCTGGCTCATGGATGGCCATCTTCTCACTGTGTCCTCACATGGTTTCTCTATGAGCTGGAGTGGGAGGGGGGTCGAGGGAGAGATTGATCTCTACTGTCTCTTCCTCTTCTTATAAAACACAAGTCGTATCTGATTAAGGCTCACGCTTCTGACCTCATTTAACCTTTATCACCTCCCTAACAGCCCTAGATCATATCCAAATACAGCCATGTTGAGGGTTAGAGCTTCAACATATGAATTATGTGGGCACATATTTTTAGCATGTCACACTGACCTGTCACAACCCGGAGCATGACTTTTTTTTTTTTTTTAATTTTATTTGTTCATTTGTCAGAGAGTGGGAGAGAGAGAGAGCACAAGCAGGGGGAGCAGCAGGCAGAGGGAGAAGCAGATTCCCCACTGAGCAGGGAGCCTGATGTGGGACTTGATCCCGGGACCCCGGGATCATGACCTGAGCCAAAGGCAGATGCCTAACCAACTGAGCCACCCAGGTGTCCCTGGAGCATGACTTCTTTTTTTTTTTTAAGTATTTTATTTATTTATTCGACAGAGATAGAGACAGCCAGTGAGAGAGGGAACACAAGCAGGGGGAGTGGGAGAGGAAGAAGCAGGCTCATAGTGGAGGAGCCTGATGTGGGGCTCGATCCCATAACGCTGGGATCACGCCCTGAGCCGAAGGCAGACGCTTAACCGCTGTGCCACCCAGGCGCCCCTGGAGCATGACTTCTGATGATTGTCCCCAGGATAGTACCTCATGATTTACAGTGGACAGGTATCTCGGAGGAGAACAGATGAGTAAAAGCCTGCAGCATTTGGGCTTCTCCCTTTGAATACCAGAGAGAGAACAAAACAGAAACTGCTTCTATGAAGTCAGCACGCTCCATCATGAAGCCACAGGGCTTGTGGTGGATCAACTTGCTCCGTCTCTGAAGTGGGCGTAGCTCTTGTGAGGGCAGCTGGTGCTCAGTGGCTGGGATGCTGCAGGTCAGCAGGAGAGTCAACAGGAAGCCTTAATACATGGAGAAAGGCTGACACTTCCAGATGCAACCTGCTGCCTCGTGACTTCAGATGATACCAGGTAGCTTCAGAATCATGTGAGGCTTGCCATCAGTAACAAGACCACAGAGAAGAAAATTATGAAAATAAAGTCATCCCTGGTTCTTGCCCTTTCTGTCAGATCAGTGGTAACTATTGTTAAGTACATTCAATTATAGGGCTCATGCTTTTTCTGGAACTTTTAAATTAATGACCCTTAGAAAAGTCACATTTAAAAAGACATATTGGGGATTAAAAAAAAAAAAGACATGTGGGGGAGATGAGTAGCCTGGCATCCTACACGTCATTCTCAGGGGTATTTCCTGGGTGTGTGGATATGCAATGGCAACAGCAGGACTATGAGCACTGTGGGAAGAGGAAGCCAGAGAGGCATGGCATTTTTTTTTTTTTTTGCCAGTGCATTGAAAACTATCAAAGCAAGGTTTATCATTTTCTCCTTGATGACGCGAGTCTATCGATTACATCTGTACTTTCCCTACTTGAACTCTTCCACATTCTTATTATAGGATTCTATAATAGGATACAATCATATAGAATGAATTTCACTCTATTATTGGCTGAAAGGGTTAATGAAAGAAAGAAAACTTAGAAGAGCGTAAGCCACATCCTACACTCTACTAGTAGATAGAGCTTATGTAAATATGGACTGTGTACTATCTGAAGTGTTTGACAGATTTACAGGCTTCCTAGGAGGCAGAGAAAAGTGAAAATCCGAGGAAAAGAACACTGGCCAGGAAACGCAAGGCCGAGAGAAGTACCGTGGTGGTGATAGATTAATAAACAAGAAATTATTGAACACATACTGTGTATAAGACTGTGCCTGGCACTTAAGGTCATAGAAGGATTTAAAACAACCAAGGACTTTACATTTTAAGTTAGACCAGATATAAATTTAAGCAAAATATAAAATTGTCAAGTAATTGAAAAAAGTACAAATGAGGTGTCAGAAGGTGGTGTATGATTTATTGCCAAATGAAGAGTGCTGCCAGTGAACTGATTTTCTCCAGTAACATCCAAACTCCATCACAGCGAGGACCACAAATGGCATGCTTGCAGTGGTTAGTATAGCGGTAGGCATTCATTAATTAATCAAGGTGAGGGAACACTGAACTTTTTAAAGTAAGGATGGTGTTTTTTGCTTGCTGTTTGAAAGGTGTAACTTATGTACAATAAAGTATGCAAATCTTAAGTGTAGGCTCACTTAATTCTCTCTCTCTGTGTCTATGCATAAAACCATCTCCAGATGAAGATCGAGAACATTTCTAGCACACTGGAAGGTTCTGTCACACCTCTTTCAGTCTGTACTGCCCAGTAATAGCTGCCATTCTGACTGCTGTCACAGCACTTAAATTCAACCAGTCTTTGAACTTCAGGCACATGGAATTATATAGCGGTCCTCTTTGTGTTGAGATTTGTCCACGTTATTGCTTGCTGTTGCAAGCGTCAGTAGTTCATTCTTGTTCACTTCTGTGTATTAGTCTTAATGGGCATTTGGCTTATTTCAGGTTTGGTGCTAGTAGGAATACAGCTGCTATGAACATATTCAGCTTTGTCTTTTGATGGACGTAAGCACTCACTTCTCTTGAGCACCTGTCCAGTGGGATTGGCGGGTCAGAGAGTATTACTACCTTTAGCAGATAGTGTCAGACATTTTCCCAAAGTGGTCATCCCACCTTACATTCCCCCCAGCGATGTAAAATAATTTGAATACAGATTCTAAATTGTTTTTATAGGTTTCAGTAAAGTTCATTATAACCCAAGGAAGGGAGAGAATGCATTTTTCTCAGTGTTAGTATTGCTCATATTTCCAGACTCTAAGCTCTCGGGGCCAGAGCACAACATAGGCATTCAGTCAGTATTTGAGTGGATCCTGAGATAGGTCCATAGTTTAGGAAGGAAGGTGAATATGACAGCAGAGCCTAGTGGCAACCAGTTATTGAATTCTGACCTTTACAGATATCAAGGCTCTCAGCTTTATCCCTTGCCAGTTTCATGATGTCATTCTTTCTACAATTCTAAAGGAGTCTGCTCTGTGCCAACAAGTCTTGTCCTACTGTCGCTGCTGAATAAATTTAAGGCTGTCCAGCAAGGCCCCTAGTAACACAGTTGCTGGTCCAGAATGGGTTGGTGACTGAGTGGGACAGGTTTGTGGACTACACGGTGGTAAGGGGAGCCTATGATAGGGCCTTGCAGCACAGTTGGGGGTGGGCTCAGGTCAGGTCTATACCAGGAAAGTACAGGAAGCAGGCAGGAAATGCTTTCCAAGAAATTCTTCTGTTTGGTTCTCTTATCAAGGAATAGGAAGAACCACCAAGTCTGACCAGGGATAATTTGAGTCTGGAAATATGTACAGTGTGACTGTTGGGGAAAGCTGCTTTAAAAGCTTACATTGGGGGATGCCTGGGTGGCTCAGTCGGTTAAACATCTGCCTTCGGCTCGTGTCATGATGCCAGGGTCCTGGGCTCGAGCCCCGCAGAGCCCCGCATGAGGCTTCCCACTCAGCGGGGAGCCTGCTTCTCCCTCTGCTCCCTGCCCCCCCCCCACCTGTGCTCTTTCTTTTTCTGTCAAATAAATAAAATCTTTAAAAATACATAAAATAAATAAAAGCTAATATTGGGTACCTCCTACGTACCAGGTATTCTTCTTTCCTCGTCATTATAGCCCTATGCAATGGGTACTCTTAGAGGCCCATTTCACAGATACGGAAACCAAGGAACAGAGAGAAGACATAACTCTCCCACAGTCATGCAGCTAGAGAATGGGAGAGCAGGATTTGAATCTAGAAGCTTCCAGAGGCTGGGTTCTTAGCCACTCACTGCACAACAGCTGCCTATTAGGGTACTTTAAACTTTTAAATTCATAGTCTTTATTTCTAGGAACCTCGTAAAAGTTGGGTATATGAAATGAGCATTTCACAGATTTTTACATGTCATTTCTCCCTGGGATGGCAAACTTGTAGTCTGAAGAAATTTGACATGTAGAAGTATTAGAATAATCCAATGATCTCAGTTTTTGAAAAGAAAAATTTTAACCTAGTATTAGTTGATCTGTATCAGAAGGCCTGTAAATTAGCAGCCAGACATACTATTCAATAACGTGTCTGTATTTTTGCATAAACTATGGTGTATGCCATGAGAACTAAAGAATAATTCTGAAATCCAGAAATTTGAGAGCTAAAAAACCATTTACCAGTTGAGCGTCTGCCGTGTGGTACGTGCAGTACTAGGTCCTGGACACGTATTATCTGTAATCTCCAAAGCAACTTGAACTAGGTTTCATTAGATCCCAGATCCCCACTTTTCAGATGAGGAAGTCGAGGATCAGAAAAGCCGAATAACCTGCCCAGTTTCATAGCTAGAAAGCATCACCACGGGAATTTGAACTAAGCCTGTTTGACTCCAAGACCCACGCTCTTTCCGTGATACCACGCTCTTCCACTTATGCCCAAAGGAAGCACTCAATTTCAAGGAAGTTGCTGCTCTGTGATAACATAGTTCACCGTGCTATCCCCATCCATTTTTTTTTTAATCAGTCTATGGCATCAAATTAAATTTCCAGAAGAACAGTTTTTGAATTGTAATGGCATTGTTCCCTGTCTCAACATTTTAAAATGTATTCTGATTTTACTGACAATACTATCTATCTAAATACAGGGAACTTCAGTCGTAAGAATGCTAATAGACCTGATTTAGTTGTCAGACTTTTTTGTGGTCTCATGAGCAAACAAGTAAGTTACTGTGGAAACCATATAGAAACCTAGATGAATTGATACGGTAAGAGGCCTAAGAAATGGGGCAGCTTGAAATAATTTCATCAAAGTAGCATAGGGGATAAAAGAGAATGACTTAAAGAGAAATTAGGCCAGGGTTATTCAGTTAAGTCATAGATACAGATTATACAAATCATATATTTGTTTAGAGTCTGTTTTATCATTTAAACCATTGTGTAATTCATAACGATATCACTGTCAATGTTTACCTAATTTGTTAACCTAAATTTTTAACCTTATTCTGACCTCCATTTGCATGTGGTGGTAGATTTGTACTTTAAAAGAGTATATGTAATAGTCATTTTAAAGGCAAGTCAGATAAAATGGAGTCTCCTGGTATCTGCCCCAGGGATTCAGTTGCCATTCCAGTAATCCAAGAGACGCCAGCAACATGATATTGGAGAACGAATGTTCCAAATGTCATTGATACAAAAGCCATATCAGGTAGAGCACCCAACAGAAATTTCCCATTAGCACGACTCTGAGTCGGGCCATCCCAGTGAGAGCGTTCTTTCATGTGGGGTTAGGGCTTAGGTCATGTATTCTTTGCAGGATTGGGGGCTTAGGAAAATTACTGATGTCTAGGAGTGCGTATGAGAACTCATTTATGTAACTGCTTGTAAACTGAGGAGGCAGAGCCATGTCCTCTGTGAACGCAGGACTGCAGACAGTAGGCAGCTGTCGAGTGGTCTGGCGAGAACATACGGATCGGCACAGCCCTGCGGCATCACCCCAGACTGAAGTCAGCCTCTCCTTTGTGATCCAATAAGCGTTTGAATGAATGCCATCCAAGTGGCCTGTTAGGGCTCGTGAACCGCTGCCCGAGCAGTATCAGACTGCCAGGGTTTTGGGGTTCTTTGGTTACTGTTTCTTTCTCTTGGCATTTGTGGGTTCTGTTATGGGTCAGATTTTCTGATTTTTGCATTTTGGTCCTTGAATATTTAGAGTGTAAGGCGTATTGGACATGATGATTAAAATGATTATTATATACATAGGTCTTGAGAGCTCTTTAACCAAAGCCCAGAGGCGACCAGTATTTTGAGCCTGTAAGCAGAGGAAACACAGGATCAGCGAGCCTCTGTGTTCTCTAACTTGAAAGTACATTATCAGTTGCATGAGTAGGAGGGAAGCTTTTAGCGCACCACTGTTAGTCGTCGTTGGCAAGTCACTGGATGGTAAATGTGAATGGCGGTTTCTTTGCCCTAGGAGTGGCATTAAAATTCTCATTTCTCAACTTCATGAGAAAACAAGTCTTGCTGCATATCTTTTAAACTGAAGCCTTTGTTCCTTCAAAGTCATTCTGTTCCTGTCCATTTGGTTCCCGTGGCCGGTCACAACGAGCTTTACCACACTTCAGCAAAAAGTCTGAGTGCCGGCCATTGCAGGTGTGCCCATGGTGCGGTTGGGCTTATGAATATGAGCCAGATGTGAGCATTGCCCTCAAAGAACATCCAGTCTGGGGAAGAAAAGACACATGTCTCAAGAACTCTGATCAAGATGGACTGAGGAAAGTCCATGAGGTACTGAGCAAGGATTGTGAAAGTTAAGAACTGGAGGATTCCTTCTAGCTAAGCCATAGGAAATGTCTCCCTGTCACCCACACAGGGTGTAAAGGAAGGGTGGGATTGAGATCTTGGAGATGGAAGGGGAGACTGTTTTAGTTAGAGGAAACACACACACTGGGTAAAGAGTGGGTACATCTGGGGGAAATTACTAGGAGTTCTGTTGCGTTGAAGATTTCAAGAAGCCTGTCGTGGAAGATAGAGTTAGAAAGTCAGTTGGGGTTGGGTCATGGGGACCTTTCACGCTAGGATAAGGAATCGGGGTTTATTCTCTCTTTTCTTCATTTCAAACTCTAACACAAGTGTGTGACTTTACAGTCTGATTATTAAGTGTGATTATTAGTAGAAAGTAAAGTGATCCTTTTGGCAGTTTGTGGGAAAATACAAAAATTGTGTTGCACAGTGGTATGGGTCAGAATGGCTTTTTTAGGCTGAAAATTTTCCCCAGAGGCAGTGCTAAATATATCCCATAGCCCTGTCACTACGGTGGAAGTCAGCTACGTCCCACAGCCCTTATTTTGGTTCCTCCTTAGGTTAAACAATGTGAGGATCTATATTTCATGGGCTTTTTGTTTTTTTGTTTTTTGCCAGGTAGGTGGTGCTAAAATGCCTAATACCCCATTTCTCTGGCAAGCAAGCTGGTTTGTTTGAAATATGAGTCATTAAGCTCCTTTATCTTTCCTCCCAATTTCCTACTTTGCATTTTCCCTTCATATTGGGCACTTTGTAAGCAGTGAGGTGGCTCATTGATTTGCTGCCCATAAAAGAGCAGCCCTGGTCTTTTTTCTATTCAAAAGAATTATTATAGTCTACCTGTGATGTGCCTTGGAAATATTCTGAGCTGGTATTTTTAGCTATTGGAGGCTAACAGGAAAAAAATCTGAATTTTATCAGTTAGGATAGAAACACTTTTCAATTGATAAAAACATTAGTGAAAAGGGCTATCTTTGTTAGTGCTCTCTGGCTGATTAACTCTGTTGACTAAAGCTTGAGGCTTATATGGCAAGGTCAATTAGGTCTACTCTGTGGTTATCTCTCAGAACCTCTGGTCCTGGCCATTGATCTCAAAAATAATTATAATAATAGCAAGCACTTACATAGCTTTAAGTGCTATACATATAAACTCACTTAATTTTCAGAATAATCCTAAATAGTAGGTATTATTACTGTCTCCGTCTTTACAGATCATGAAATTGAAAAGCTGTGTGATTAGCCCAGGGTCCCATTGCTGGTTACCGGCTGAGCCAGGATTTGAATATAGACACTTGGGTTCCTGAGTCTTTACTCTTGATTTCATTAAAAGCCAAGGACACCAGTAAGAATGTCCCCAGACTTAAGTAAACACAGTATGTGTCTTAACATTTAAGGCCATTTATTTTGTATGGCAGAAAGCTTTGATTTAAGAAATTTCACACCACGAGCGCCTGGGTGGTTCAATCGGTTAAGCATCTGCCTTCGGCTCAGGTCATGATCCCAGGGTCCTGGGATCGAGTCCTACATCGGGCTCCCTGCTCGGCGGGGAGCCTGCTTCTCCCTTTTCCATCTGTATGATGCTCCCTGTGCTTGTGCTCTCTCCCTCTTTCTCTCTGAAACAAATAAAATCTTTTTCAAAAAAGAAGAAAGAAATTTCAGACCAGTGTTATGATACATAGACACCAGAAATCTATTCAGCATCTTTTGTCGCCCACGCATACATAGCTAGACTCCTGGGCGAGGCTGCACGGTGGTGACATTTGAGACCTGAGCCAGGACTTCAAGGATGTTCAGGTGTTCAACAGGCAGACAAGAGCACCATAGGTACAGGGAACAGCACGTGGAAAAGCTCAGAGGTGAGGTGGCATTCAGTGTGTATGTTTGGTGGAAAATAGGGTGTCCAGGTATCTGAAGCAGGGTGGAAGCCAAGCAGAGTGACAAAGACGCAGTGTAAGGCTGCAGGTTGTACCCTGCAGAGTTCACCTCGTCCTCTCTGACGGTGACTTTCGTTTTGATCAAGGACTCACAAATTTTTATACCCAGTGTCAGAGGCTTCCCAGGTGTTCTGATGCTCACCTGTAGGTCCATAGACCCCTTTCCCCCAAGCAATAGAGGCTAATCGAGAATCAAGAATAACATAGTCAAATATATGCTTCAAGAAAGGGGAGGACTCTGATGGCCACGAAAGTGCCTGTGGGGGGGGGGGGGGGAGTGGTAGGAAGTAGAGACATCAGGAGGCAGGTGCCCGTAACCAAGGCTGGAGATGGCCGAGATGGCCGAAGAGCGATGTTGGGGGAAGATAACGTGGGAAATGGAAGTGAGCGGACTTGGGGTGAGCTACATGGGAAGGTTGCAGATGAAGTAGCTAGAAGAAACTGCAGTTTTCTAGCTTGGTTTGAGGCTAGGTAGTGATATCACTAAGGAAAGCTGGAGACAAGAAAAGGCAAGGATAGACAAAGGGGCAAGGGTAGAAAGGTAAGGGGCTTGATTTTCAGACCCACTGCGTTTCAGGCGCCCGTGATATATTCCACGGACAGTTGGAAATGCAGTCTGGAGAAGAAGTCAGCATTGGAGAGAGACTTAGCCATCTCCCTAGCAAAGGGTAGGTTGAAGCCCTCGGAGTTAGGAGTTAAACAGGGCTGCCCCGGGGGAGCCAGGGAAGAGGAGGGCACTGGAGGAGCAGCAGTGAGGCTGGCCGGGGCAAAGGGCACTGGGGAGAGCAGCAGCAGCGGCGCACCGAGCGTTTCCCGAGCGCAGGGTCTGTTCCGGACACTGTGC
This sequence comes from Ursus americanus, assembly GCF_024610735.1. Taxonomy (NCBI): domain Eukaryota; kingdom Metazoa; phylum Chordata; class Mammalia; order Carnivora; family Ursidae; genus Ursus; species Ursus americanus. The sequence continues at coordinate 55,191,062 of NC_142127.1, forward strand.
CTGTGTTAGCTTGCTTACTCCTCTGACACCCCCGTGACGGAGTCACACTTTCCACGTGAGGAACCCGAGTCACCTTCAGTGGTGAATTAGTGGTGAGCATCAGTGAGCCGGCGATAGTGAATTAAGCTTGCTTTTCTCATAACTCTTTTCTAGACTTAAATATAGATGGGTAAGCTTTGATGACAGTATTTCCTTACTTTCCCCCCTGGTTCTGTGAAGTAAATATAGTATGATCATCAGAATTCATGAAGGAAGCCTGATCTGAGACTTCCATAAATTTCTGAATTCCCTGGCTTTCTCTCACGTGAATATTCTGTTAGGATTCTTGCATTTCGTAATATATTCTTAGTTAATAGATTAAGCTTTCCCTGAAGTTTTTTCTCCCAGTGAATGAGCATTTTGGGCCTTGGATGGAGCACTTCCTGAAATGGTTTCATGAGTCACATTTTCATGTTTCCTCTTAGAATAGACATTGGGCTCATTCTTAGTGGTGATCTGAGATTTCACCAAACTCTACATCCCATTCTAATCTACCCACACTTGTCTTCTTTCCTTACGTGCATCGCTTCCTCAGAACCTCTCCACTTTCTTTTCCTTTTTATCACTACCCTAGCAGTAGAGATTTTCTTTGGAGCCCATTTTCTCAGAGTCATTTTTTTGCGTCAGTTCATCAGTTATGTACTTTGAGGAACAAAAAACAATGAAATCACACCAAGTTGCCACAGCTGGGCTATCTGCTCAGCTGGGGTCAGCAAGCTATAGTCCAAGGACTGAACACTATCCACCACTTTTTTGTAAGGGAAGTTTTGCTGGAAGGAATGTAGCCTTGCTCGTTCATTTGCATATTGCCTCCAGCTGCTTGCCTTCTGCAATGGCAAAGTTGATTAGTTGCAACTGCATGACCCACAAAACCTAAAATGTTTACGGATTTGGACCTTAACAGAAGAAGTACTAACTCTTGCTCTGTAGCATACCACTTTTGGAGGATCAGAATATGTCCAAAGCATATTTATAGTGCTTTACAGGTTTTTTCTTTTCTTTTCTTTTTTTTTTAAGATTTATCCATTTATTTGAAAGAGAGAGTGAGCAAGTGGGGGGAGGGTCAGAGGGAGAGAGAGAATCCTGAAGCAGATTCCCTGCTGAGCGCAGGGCCCCCATGACCGGAGCTGAAATCAAGAATTGACCATTTAACCAAGTGAGCCACCCAGGCAACTCCATATAGTGCTTTAGAATTTTATTTTACTCATCTGATTAATAGAACCATTGAGTAGCTTCTGTAATATTTGTTTTTTGGATATAAAACGGACATTGTCAAGTAAATAATAAAATTGAAGACTCCTTTAAGTAATATATAATCAGAATTCTTACCTGTATAATCAGTCATCTGAATTTTTGTCAGCATTGACAAAACCATTAAATTTGGAAAAAGAAATTTTCTTTGAATCTTTAATAGATGCCAGGTCCTTAATTGTGCTTGGCCTTTGGGATTTGGAAAAATATAACACTTTCCCCACCCTCAGAGAAATACATGTCAATTTAGACCAAGTCAGCTATAAACAAACAAAAAATCTGGAAAAATTGGCCTACCTCATAGAAATACAACAGATTGAGAAGATGTGCCGAGTAAAATATTTCCGTTTATTAGCATGTTGACCATATATTACTTCTTCAGTTATGTTTCTGAAAAAATGGTTGTGCTTTATTTCCCACTATTTTGCTAACACAAGAAATGCGTGATGCCAAATAGGATCCCCTTCTGCTCTATCAAATATAAGTTCTTCACATGTCCCTCCTGGATGCCGGCTCTTCCAAGTAGCTCTGCCCTCCTTTGGGGGCTGCTAATATCTTCTGAGGTCCTCTCTTGCCTCTGGGTTCTCTTTCCTCAAATTTCTTCTCCTGGATCAGCCCCACTGATGCATAATCACATGGTTCCCCTGCTCTGAACTCGACTCCTGTTCTCTACAGCCCACCTAGTGAAATCTGGTCCTGTACTAGCATTTAAGACCTTCTACAGAAGTCTTTGTGGAAGGTCTTAAATGTTCCATACCTCCTCTCTGCCTTTCCTCCACCCGACCCCCTCCTTTTTTTTGTACCCTAGACTCGAGTACTGGAATACAGTCTGTGCTTTCTCATCTGTTGATTTTCTTTTCTTTTTAAACATTTTTATTTATTTATTTGACAGAGACAGCCAGCGAGAGAGGGAACACAAGCAGGGGGAGTGGGAGAGGAAGAAGCAGGCTCCCAGCGGAGGAGCCTGATGTGGGGCTCGATCCCATAACGCCAGGATCACGCCCTGAGCCGAAGGCAGACGCTTAATGGCTGCGCCACCCAGGCGCCCCTCATCTGTTGATTTTCATACACTTTTCCTCACTGTTTGCAATGTCCTTCATCCACCTCTGCTTTTGTCCATTTCTTGCCTGAATCTACTTATCTTTCAAATTCCTCCTCGTTTGAGCAATTTCCCCCATCTACTTTCCACCTGCCTCATAAATTCTAAGCTAGAGTGAATATTTTCATGCCATGAATATCCATAACATATTTTCTGGTTTTGTAACTTAAAAAGATTATTCATATACTGTATCCTGTTATCTATGGCTAAACTCTAAATTTCTTTTTTTTTTTTTTAAGTTTTCTTTATGTAAGTAATCTCTACACCCCACATGGGGCTTGAACTCATGAGCCTGAGATCAAGAGTTGCATGCTGTTCTGACTGAGCTAGCCAGGCGCCCCTAAACTAAATTTCTTAAGGGAAGGAGCTTTATTTTTGTTGATTGTTACATTTCTATATTTCTTTAGTGTCTGGTTTTGATGTCTGTATATAATAACTGCACAATTGACGTAGTTTTGAGTGGATAAATTAATCAGTGCTTAATGGCAGATGTGAAAACTCTGTTATGTTGTATCAGATGGTGAATTTTAACTTATTTGATATATGGTAGCAATAATGAGATTAGATAAATTTCTGAATTAAAAATCAGCTGTTCAGTTATTGACAGGAAAACCGCAATAATTGCTGGGTGAAAGTGCCCACAGATCGTGTTTTTCATCTTCAAGAAATTACCCCAGAACAGCTTGTTTTCATAGACTCTATAGGGTTGTAGCATTAAATCTATTCTCCAGGGATTTAGACACCGTGTAGAAATCCTCAGTGTATTTGGGATTATCACAGGTAAGAAGAGAAAAATCAATTTCTTGTCTAAACCCTGTTGTCAGTGCAAAAAACAAAAGAGCAAAATCTTTTTACCAACTAAGATATTTAGTGGAGACAGTAGCCAGAGTAAACAAGATAATGAGAAAAGGTCTTATGCCATAGTTTAGGCTGCAGTTTTCTGGGAAAGCAATTTAGGATGTTTGACCCTAAATAAAGACCAATCCATCTTTGTGAAAATGATGTGGGCATTGAGTCAGCACAACGGGACACCTAATGTACAGAAAATAGTAAAAAATGTCTCATGTCTAAATAAAATCTTTAAAAAAAAGGGGGGGGATGCCTGGGTGGCTCAGTCCTTAAGCATCTGCCTTTGGCTCAGGGCGGGGATTGAGCCCCGCATCAGGCTCCTCCACTGGGAGCCTGCTTCTTCCTCTCCCACTCCCCCTGCCTGTGTTCCCTCTCTCGCTGGCTGTCTCTCTCTCTCTGTCAAATAAATAAATAAAATCTTTTAAAAAAAATGTCTCATCTCTTATTTTTGTTGTGAAATGGACTTTGCTATGTAGACTGCTAACTTTGTGAAAATACTCTTCTACTGGTCTTTCTGTTTTTACTATTATAAGAATCTTTTCTTATAATAGTAAGTCACAGAATGATGGAGCTTGTTTTATCTTGTCTCCATTTTGCATTCTATGCATTAACTTAGTAGCTACACGAGACAGTCTAGTGTTTGATAGAATACATCCTATGCTCTGAGGGGCCCGAATAAGAAATGAGTGGAATGTGTGGGGAGTGTGCTGGACAAGAACATGGTGTATAGTGGGCAAAATTCAGACCGTGGGAGGATTAGTCACACAACTTACAGGAAGAATTCTGTTGCAAAGATAAAGGATCATTTGCTTCCTGAATGAGCCATTCAGAAGGAAACTTTGCCAAATCACTAAACTCCCTGATGAGATTCTGCAGAGGCTCCTACCCAAGTACTGGTTGGTATAGAAGACTTTGTTTGAATCAGCCTTTCCAACCTTTATAATTTCTAATTTATTAATTGCTTAGGTGGAAGGTGTTGGGGCAGCTTTTTGGTCTGCAGAATGTATCGTTAAATTAGAACATGATTCCTTTCATGTGTTACGAAAAAAAGCAGATATAATTTTTTAAAGCATTAATTTTGGTCATAGTTTTAAAAAGAAACAACCTCTTCCCATCTCTGAGTGTATTTTTAACAAGAGCTTTAAGAATTAATCTTCGATATTTGTTGTCACAGGAATAATCAGACTTGAACTTTATAAGCTTTGTACCTTTGGACTTCTGCCCTGCACACAGTTTATGTGTAAAAGAAAAAAACCTGTACAGTTACTTAATTAAATAAAGTTTTGTTGTCACTTGGTTAAACTTCTTGGTTTCTGAATAAAACAATATATTAGCCACCTGCAAATTTGGAATTTGAATGTGATGATATAAATCTTTCTGTCCTAATCAAGTTTTTGAAGCTGAATTAAAATAATTATTCCTAATATTTCTGGCTTTAGTACCTATCAGGGATGATTGACTATATCTGAACCACATGCTGATAGAGTGCTACTCTTTAATCAGAGTGGTCATCTCCCCGCCCCCCCCCCCAAGCTTATAGAAGGCACTACACTTTATTGTGGTTGCTGTCTTTTTGAAAATTGCACAGAATGTCCATTGGAACATTCACTATAGTCTCAGAACAGGCCAAAACTAATTTTATTCTGTGACATTGCATACACAGTGTGTGAAAATACACATTTTTGTGCAAAAGGAACAATAATAGATTAATTTCTTACAAAGTACATACATATAAATAGAAGCATTGTAATTTTCACTTTTACCTCACACTGTGTGCGGGGAACTAAGGTCCAGTCCTTGCTTCTCAGACTCAACCCAGTCTGATAGGGGAGATAAGAGGTATAAGCAAGAGGTAAGACCGAGACAGCTGTGTATGCCAGTAGACTTGACCAAAGTATCAGGTGTGATAAGTTGCTTCTTTTAGCAGAGATCAGTGAAGGCACTGGGGGTTGTGGTTTTGAGCTAGGTTTTGAAGGACATGTAGGCAAAGGAAAAAGAGATGAACGAAGTGGAAAGATGCTCCTCAGGCTGAGGTCTGATATACATAGTCTGGCAACAAAACACGTATGCCATCTGGGAATTCCTTAGGTATGGTCAGCAAGATTCTGCCTTCTTCCTGCCTGTTTTCCTCTCCTCTGCTGCTGTACTGGGGAAACAGAGAGGAAACTATGATTTTACCCCATGGTCATCTGTTCTCTTTTACTTTCCCACTTGCCCTTTCAGGATGGTAAGAGGTTATGGCGAGTAAGACTAGGGAAGAGGAATGGGCGTGGGCGAAAAGAAACTCTAATGTAGTGTGGGGGAGGCGGGGCCCTTTGCCATACTTTTCTTTCTTTTCCTTTTTCACAGCTTGGCAGAGCCCATCATAGAAAAGAGCAAAGAAAAGTGGGGAGGGGATTTCCTGCAGCTGACCATATTCAGTCTGCCTATAATTATGTGGGATTAAAGAGCATGGATTGAGTGGTGTTTGCAGAAAATAAACAGGTATCATGCTGAGCATGCAAAAATAATCTTGATGGACCCTGACTTTAGTTCTAGGCCATCATCACAGTCATCAATTACATCTTATTCAGGACCTGTAAGATGCATGGAATTGTCTTACAACATAGTAGAGATTTTAAAAAACCATTTTTTTGTAGAGCTGTAGGGGGGTTTAAAACACCCACCTTTTTCCCCGGAAGAATGGTACTTACAGGAGCCATCACAGCATAGGATCCTGAGTAGACCTCAATCTTCTTGCTCTTCCGTGAGGTCATCGTCTTTCAGAATACGTGTGTGTGCATTAATTTTTTTCCTTTTCCATAAGTAAAAAGAGAAAAACTAAAACCAAGTGAAAGAAGCAGCTTGAAAAATGATCAAAGCTGGGGAGTGATTTTTAAAGCTACCTTGTGAATAAATGAACCCGCTAGAGAGGTTTATGGCTTGAAGGAAAAAACCGCTGTCATATTTCCGGATCAGAGTTACTCATGTGACTTCTACTTTGGAGTACTTACCAGGTTTTTTTTTCTTTCTCCTCCTCCTCCTCCTCCTTCTTCTTCTTTTTTATTTTGCCTTAAAGTTTAAAGTGAACATTATCTTTTCATAAAATATTCTTTGCCTTCTGAGAAATAATGTCAAGTTGAAAACTATTCTTCGATAGCAGAGTCAGCTCTTTCTGCTGGAGGATTGTTCTGGGAGTTTGGCAGTTGCACTCTGTATGGCAAATTATAGACTATTAATGAGTCTTTATCAGGGCACGGTGATAGTACATTTATATGCTTATGTGGTGAAACCACTTCATACTTACTGGTTTTAAAAACTAAGGTTTAGGGGCACCTGGGTGGCTCACTCAGTTAAGCATCTGACTTGATATTGGCTCAGGTCTCGATCTCATGGTTGTAAGTTCAAGCCCTGCATTAGGCTCTGTGCTGGGTGTGGAACCTACTTAAATAAATAAATAAATAAATAAATAAATAAATACTAAAGTTTACATTTAATTGGAGGATTAAACATGTTTCTGGAAAATATGCTTTGTCCCCTTTTAGAAAATATTTGTTATATAAATTTAGAGTTTTCTTACTCCAGACTCTGGATAAGATGTCAGTTATGAATGTTACTGATGGCTGGCGGGTTCAGTGGCTGCATCTTTGAGATTCCATAAGACTGAGCAAAGGAGGTAAAACCTGAGACACCATCCCTTATGAATTTTGTCCTCAAAAGATAAATTGGAAGGAATTTCCCGATTGGTCATCTGCAGCCCCCTGAGAAGCTCATGAAAGTTCTGCGGGGTTGTACTGTATGAGTGTAATCTCTCTTTTTCAGTTCTGCCCCTTGCCACAAAACAGCAAGAGAAAGAAATCAAGGAGCCACTCCTGTCATCGACCATATCACCCTAGACAGACTGAGTCCCAGGGAAAATAGCTGCTGGCATTTGAGGATAAACCACTTTGAACAGCTTTTACCTTAATGCTGACCTGGAAGGCTTTGACTCCTGGTTACAAGGTGAGTTAGGAGAACACAAGCTTAAGATCAGGAACAGGGTTAGATTAGGCAGTGCTTAATAACAGCAAAAGATTAGTGAGACATTACCAGATCACAGGAAGGTGTTTCTTTATATATTCTTTAATGTGTATATCAGACCAAAAAGTAATATGTAGTAATCCTGGTTGTGTTTAGGCATCTTGAGAAAAAGTTCTGCTGGATTTTTTTTTTTTTTTTTTTAAGGATAGGAAGTAGAAAAACGTATCAAAATATTTGTTAATCTTTTTCTATCTGCAGCCTGACATCATGTAGAATTGACACCACCCTTCCCTTCTGGAGTAATAAAGCTGCAGATATAAGCCTACAAAATGAAATGTTAACCCTGCTTGAATTATATACATATATTCACACACATGCATGCACGCACACATTCTGAAAATGCATCCACTTTTTATAATCTTTCATAGAAAACAAGTAGCTGATTTTCTTCTTTTCCCAAGAGATTGAAATAACTAACATGGTATCAGCAGTGCTTACTATGGGGGCCCCTTGTCATCTTTGATATTTGCAGTTACTATTTTCAGAGCCACTTCACATGCGCTATATGATATCTTAGGCTCAGTGACTTTGGTCTTCACTATTTGGACACATTCCTCCCAGTTATACAAAACTTTCTACTTTCTTGAGATGAGTGACACCCAGAGTAGGGGGGTGTACCAGTAGAGTTCTTGGGGGCTTTCACAAGCTGTGTGTCCTCTACTCAAACTCTTATTTGCCCTGGGGCGCGGGGTGGTGGTGGTGATAATTTAGACATCTGTAATTTGGGAAACACCCCAAATCTGCTGATACTGCTCCTACCCTTTCCTTGCATGGACTGGTTCCTCTTGGTAGAGCAGAAACCAAGGCTCAATAATTTAGTGTAATAATCATAGTTATATAAGAAGCTTTCTGTTTATTACTGCATTATTTAAAATTACACTTTAGAGCAGAGCTTGCAAACCAGCAGCCCATGGGTCAAATATTAGACTATAATCTTTTAACCTGTGAACATTTTCTTTTTTAAAATGTAATTAATTGCCAACATTGGACAATCTGGAAACTTCACAGAAAAATCAGACACGTAGCTTCTCTTGGAAGATTAAAAATCTGGTCTTGTTACTATGCCAAGGACTGAAGTTTGCTAATCTTTATGATGCCCGAAGTATTTAATGCAGCCAGCCTTACAGATTTCTGTTACCTGCCTCGGTGCCTGTAGGCTTCTGCCATCAAGTTTCCTGCTTTAGGCATCAGTTTCTTTTCTCCTTTCATGAAGTTACTTCCACGTGCTTTACACATGACATGCTGTTAGTCTTTATTCTTGTTTGGCATTTTATTACTTTATATAAAATATGTGTTTTTTTAAAATGGTGGTTTTCTGAGGTTAAGCTCACCCCTCCCAGACCAGCCTAAGAAGAGGGAAGACTTTTCCAGAATCACAATGGTATTGCTCTTAGTTTGGAAATCTGATTTGCATAGTGATGAGGTTAGAATCATTCTTTCTAGACCTTGAGGTTGTCATTTCAGAGTGATATTTTATGACCCCAGAGGTCCAGCTCCTGATCTTACTGTTTTCGTCCCTGGGAGGCAAAAGTGATTCAGTAATTTGGCCTCTTTTTGAATGACACGCATAGGGATTAGAGTCCATGTACTAGCCCCCTATTCAATCCAGACATCAGAGTGATTCAGTGTGCCATCTACACTTGTAGAACTTTTGACCTTGAGAAATCTCACCATCAGAATCAGATGTACCTTCAAGCACAGTCGGTTGTAGTCAATCACAAATTGTCTCTTTCTGCGTCTTTGATCGCTGTGTATTGTTGGAAGCTGAACTAGTTACAGGGATGTTCCTATTAATTTGATATTGAATCAAGCTTTTATACGGTAATAAAGAAATTTAACCACAAAGGCATTTCAAATCATAGGGTCCTTTTCTGTCCACATTAGCTAAACCCAAACACTAATTACTTGATCGGAGTTTACAGATGGAAGAAACTGACTCAATCCCCAAACAGCAGTTCTTGTACCAACAACTCATTTACCTTCTAACTAGTACTGCCTGTTACTTTAAGTAGATTTTAGGCCTCAGGATATCCACTTTTAATGTTGAAGCAGACAAGACAGAAGGCCAGCAGGTTTGGATGTTTATTTTGGGTAGTTTAGGGTCCTGGCTGCATTACTTTGCTCTGTCTCAGGAAATTTTCTAGGCCAGTGTTGCCTAGGATCTCCTGATACTTGACCACAAGCAGAGATGAAATGTACAGGAGTCCCTTTGACCATCAGATTTAAGTTCATGGGAATAAAGTAAATGGAAATTTGTTCTCACACACATTTGCTGAGTTGTGAGTTGACTACGAGACAGAAATTAAACTCTTCTTTAAAAGGAAAATGTAGGCGATTAGCATCTCATTTCCTTTACGAAACGTGTTTGTGTTGTTCTTTCAACACAGGAATTAGTTTGTATGCATGTATCCTCAGGAAATATTTCAGAAAGCCCCCTTTATCTCATTTTCTCGGAGTTCCTGTTATTACTTCCCCATTCCCTCTTACTTAACCAAGATGGAAAAAATGGAGTAGGGAGTGCTTAGAAGCCATTAAGGACCTATAAAACAGGTTGAAATGCCGTGAAAAAGGGAAACTCAGTAAATCAGCTAACCAGTCAGCAAATATAACATGGATAGAGGAGAAAGTGTGTTCAGCTCTTTGCTGATGTTTGCTCCGTTTTATCTGTTTTGAAGCTTGTGAGATTCCTCCCTCAGGTAGTAGAAATGGAGACAATATCCAATGAGAATTGGCAATGCCCATGGATGTCATTTTACCTGCCCTTTTTTTCCTCTTCTGGGCTTCTCCTCCTCTTCCGTCTCTCAGGTTGAAGGAGGTCTCTTCTCAACAGGCATCTCATTCTGAAGAGGTAAAGGGGCCAGGGGGAAGGTAGCAGGCCGGTAGCCAGGTCTTCTCTAGAGGGAAGAGGAATGAGAGGACTTCAAAATATCCTTCTCACTCCATTGGTAAGAATGGAAACAAAGGACCAGGAGAGAGTCTTTATCCAGGGATAAAGGCTGTGCCCAGACCAGTCCATCCCCATATGTTGTGTTTCTCATTCTGGTAGGTGAGGTTTTAGAAAAATGGTCACCCCCAAATCTGAAAAAATTTGGACCAGCTTTGAAAAGTAAATTGTGTGTTAGACACATATCCAGTAAACGATATGAAGAAGTAATTAAGTGAAAAAAAAAAGTATACTGTTAATATCACAGGTTTTGTAAGTGAATAGTAAGGAAGAAGGAAATTTTGATTTGTCTTGTAAGATTCTTTTCATCTTTTGCTGTTCTTTTAATCTACTTTAAAAAGATACCTTTCATATAGAAAAATTTCAAACTATACAAAAGTAAAGAAAATAAATAGTATAGTGAACTCCCATACACACACACCCAGATTAATTTATCCCTCCTCCTTTTTATTCTGAAGTTATTAGAAGTAGACATCGGGATTCCTGGGTGGCTCAGTGGGTTAAGCATCTGCCTTCGGCTCAGGTCATGATCCCGGGATCCTAGGATTGAGCCTGGCATCGGGCTCCCTGCTCAGCAGGGAGCCTGCTTCTCCCTCTCCCTCTGCGTGCTGCTCCCCCTGCTTGTGCTTTCTCTCTCTGACAAACAAATAAATAAATAAAATCTTTAGAAGTAGACATCATGTATTTGGATCAACTAATATTTGACCCTGAAATACAGTCATCCAGGAAAAGCAGAGTACATGCTTTTGATAGACAGTTTCAGAGTTGATACTTGAGTTTCTTCAGAGGGTGATCAAAGATATTTCTTTGTTTATTTTTAGGGGAAGAGTTCCCTTTTTCCTTGAGTATCATAAATTTATGGATTTTAAAAATATTTGTTATGTTTTAATTAATTGCAGTGATTTTTTTTTCCTGGATGCTCAAGTAATATCTTTTTGTTCATTGGGATTCCTTTCCAGTTGGCTCCTGTGTATACATATAGAAAAGAGAGCCTGTCATAAAAGAATCCCAATGAATTTTCACAAACTGACCATTTCCATGTTATCAGCAATCAGTTCAAGATACGGAACATCCTGGAAGCACTCCTGTCCCATTAATTTCTTAACCCTGCTTTTCGGTACCAACAGGATGCCCCAAGCTCCTCTTGTACATTTCATATCTCAGTCTAAGTATCAGCCATTCCAAGTAGCCCTGGTTCTTTTTGGTAGTTAATGGAATTTAGAAACGACAGTCTAGGTGTTAGGAGGGCTCATTCTTATGGGTTTTCACCGTTTCTCAGCTTTTTCAAGGGGAGGGTAGAAACTATATATATTTAAAAAATAAAACATATGAGTGGATACTGATTTTTTTTTCAAGTCAACTTTATGGAGTTTTAATATTATTTGATTTTATATCTGTATCTCTTTTCACTTACACAGAAATCTTGGTTCAAAATAAGATTACAAACTTATTTGCTTTATTCTTTAAGTACATAAAAAATAGTTTCAAATGAATAAGCTCAGCACTACTACTACTTATTGTGACTTTATTTTTATGCAGAAAAAAATCTAGGGTTTTATTTATCTTTTATTATCATTATTTTTGGTCTTTCAAAATTTATGCATGAGGTCAGAAAATGAATTTTTCCTTCAACTCTGTTTTGAGTATCAATGTTGATATGTTTCTTGGCAGTGAAATTCAGTTTAATAACCTTTAGTTCACAATAATTTGAGTTACTCGCCACTCGTTACATCATAAGCAGGAGATGTTCCAGAAGCGACAGTGGGATTATTGTACTCTTTGGATGGGAGATCAATGTGTGCTGTATTGGTTGTATTTATTAGTGTCTACCCTTCCTCAACAGGGCAGCTCCAGAGAGAGGAGAAAGACAAACACTCTAAATGAAGTAGAGAGCCTGAAAGTGCCCCATTTTTGTCTTCTTGCTTCTTTTTATTTGATAAGTGGATATTTTATCAATGTGTATTTTGGAATGCCTTTTTCTCCCCTTGGTTGGTCAAGCGATCAAGTGCTTTGATTTTTGGACACATTTTGTAATATTTGACCCTGGGATCAATGTGAGTGTTCATGGAGAATATGGAGATAGGTAGTCTCTCCCGCCTCCCTGCCTTCCATCCATCCTTCCTGCCAAACATCTGTCCTTCCTTTCTTTTTCCTACTCAGGTAATTTCTGGACCAAGCTGAGGGCTGAGCATGGGAAGGAAATAGGAGAACTGCATCATTCCCTGTTTTGTCTCTTAAACTTTTCACCTGTCTCCTCAAAATGTCTTATTCCCAAACCACCGCCATAAGGTTAGAATCCAAGATATGAGTTCTTTCAAATATACTTTTACATACAGAAAAATGATTAATACTGTAATTAATCTAACTTTGAGGTTAATTTGAAATTTTTCTTTATTGACTTTTCACATCAGATGAATAATGCTAGGAAGGACTGTGTGCAGTGAATCAATGAGACACATCTACTTTGAAAAGTTTGGCTTTTAGAGAACAAGAATGTATTGGGAGTAATAATTCTAAACTTTCCCCCAGTAAGAAGTGATTTCAAAGATGATGGACTAACACATAGGCTCCCCGAAACTTCACTGTGTATGTCTAGTGGTAGACTTTTTAAAAATAAACTTTTATTTATTTATTTTTTTATTATGTTCAGTTAGCCAACATATAGTACATCATTAGTGTTTGATGTAGTGTTCAACGATTCATTAGTTGTGTATAACACCCAGTGCTCATGCGTATTAAGGATGGTGGTAGACTTTTAAAGGTTTGAGATTTCAGAAACAGTAACAGTTTAAATATATGTGTGTTTAATCCTCTGCCTTGTATCACCCCTGCTCTATCTGAAGTGTTTACTCATTTATGTAGGCATTCGTTCATTCATTCAGTCATCCTTGTAGCAAAGTCTCTTGAGCGTGTGTCTACTCAGAATTCACCAGTCACTATTTTGGGCCCAGGGATTCTAACAAGGAGAGCAGGAATCATAACTGGTAAAGTCTCTGAGGACAGACAATAAGCCAATAAACAAATAATGTAACTATTGAGTAAGATAAGTGTTGTGAAGGAAATGAAAAGAATATTATACTAGAAAGTGACAGAGATGGTGCCTGTTTTGCGGTGACATGAGCTGAGAACTGAAGAACGGTTTGCTGACTACATTTTCATGTTCAGGGTACTGAATTTGAAAGCGCTGTACAATTTATTTAAACAATACCTACAAATTTGGCATGTGAATTTATTTCCAAATGTCTCATTTTTTTTCGGTTGGGACTTTAAGGTTAAAATCTCTTGTTTTGTCAGCTTCTAAAAACTGGAGGAAGTCCTCGGTGAAGAGTATATGGGAGCTTGCTGCGGTGTATTTGTAACTTCTCTGCAAATCTTAAATTATCATGAAATAAAACACTTAAATGAAGAAAACTGGTGAAGAAATACCAAAGTTTATAGTAAATCAGGTACAGTGTTTCTTTGATTTGCAAAGATGATGTCACCAGATTTACACAGGAAGGGACCGTGGGAAGGGTGGTGCGTGTTGAGAATTGTGACTTAAATGCTCTTGCCCTCGACCCATCATTCATTTTTGGACTAGACCAATTTTCTCCTTTTTCTTAATCCTTTATTTTAGCTTCTTAAATTTCAGAAATGTAACAAAACTTACAAATACAGTTAATTGACATCTTCCTTTTTAAAAATAATTTATGCGTTTTCTTGAAATACTCTTGGACTACTTAGGATGTTATCTTTCACGTGAATACGAGCGAGCCTTTTTCACACAGGGCTTTTTAATAAACTGGCATCATAGATAAAAGTTTACCCGGACCAAAGCAATCCTCTCTGTCCTTTATCTTATTAGTATTTCTCAATTCGTGCATTTCTAAACGTAAAGCATCTTCTTTTACACGTTAGGGGTGATAGAGAAATCTGAAGTTGGCAAGAAGGCATTAGATTCAGAATTTCCTTTGTGAATGCTTTGCCAGCTGTAGTGCAGATTAACAGACCTGCCGTGGGAAGCTGTTTGAGAGTCTACAATCTTTAAAAGTACTTTGCGGTATCTGGTCCCGAGAATGCTTCCTAATCTTCCATCGCGTCGTTCAAGGACCAGCAAATTGTAGCCCACGGGGCAGACCTGGCTTGCAAGCCTGGCTTTCGAAGTGAAGCTTTATTGGGACATAGCCATGCTTACTTGTGTACATATGTTCTGTGGCTGCTTTTGCACTACAGTGGCAGTGTTGAGTAGCTGCGATGAGACTGTATGGCTCGTAAAGCCTAAGATATTTTGTCTGGCCCCTTATGTAACAAGTTTACTGACCTCTGATGGAGTCGGATGGTGACCGGGTGATCTCTGTCCATTTCTGAATCTGGGATCCAAAGAATGTTATAGTCGCAAGCATTAGTAGGCAATAGGGTCCTGTTGGTTCATGATAGAGCTTTCTGCTTTATTTTCTTTTTTATTCATAAATGGAGATACTGTGTGTGTAGTAAAAATAGTTTTTTATAAGCTTTCTAAAGTTTTTCATAATAATTTTAGTAGGGTGAAGGACATTGAAATGTGAAATGCTGAATACTTCAGTTATCACTGGAGATTCTTATTATCATTCTTTTAATTTCTGAGGAAAAATGTTAACCATTCCTTTATTTTTGAGGCTTTAGATCTATTACTTGGGAGTGACTCTGTCATACTGAATTATTATTCCCTAGTGTTGGTGTTAGGTCAGTGAAGAGTAGCAGTCCTTTACACCTGCTGCCCAGAGGCCAGCTGGTTGGAACACAGTGCTGGGCCTCACAGGTTTTGACCCGCTAGTGTGGACTAGCTCAAGAATTTGCATTTGAAACAAGTTCCCAAGTGGCATGTTGGTCCTAGGACCATCTTTCAAAACCTCTCTAACAGACAGTTAGCATTGGCATTTCCTAGGCCTGAGATTTGGGGAAAAGTAACTTTTTTTCATCTCAATTCAATATCAAGTGACATATTAAAACTTCCATTGAATTCCTTAAACTTCCACTCATCATCTTTGTGACAGGACTGACTAATGAGCCAGATACTGTTTCACTACTTTTATCTTTTCCAGTCCCAAACTTCTTATTGCTGCCTGTCCCCACTGCTCTTGGGTTTCGCTTTAAGGAAAAAGGGGGGCAGGGGCAAGCGCCTGTGTGGCTCAGTCAGTTAAGCATCAGACTCTTGATTTTGGTTCAGGTCATGATCTCAGGGTCATGAGATCAGGCCCCATGTCTGACTCCATGCTCAGCATGCAGTCTGCTTGAGGTTCTCTCTCTCCCTCTCCCTCTGCACCCCACCCCCGCGTTCTCTCTTTTTCAAATAAATGAATAAATCTTAAAAAAAAAAAAGGTTCCTTTACTGTTGTTTTCAGTGGCATTTGGGGGTAAAACAGATCCTGTATTCAGTTTGCCAGCTTTATCCCAATATGCGTGTGTGTATTTTATTTTATTTTTTTAAAGATTTATTTATTTTAGAGAGAGAAAACATGGGGGTGGGGGGGAGAGGCAGAGAGAAAGGAAGAGAGAGTCTTAAGTAGACTCCCTGCTGAGCACAGAGCCCAACGTTGGGGGGCAGGGGGCTCCATCTCATGATCCTGAGATCACCGACTGAGCCGAAACCAAGAGTTGGTTGCTTGGCCGACTGCAGCACCCACGGTGTTATGTGTGCATGTGTGATTTAAAATACTTCTTTCTTTCTTGATTCCCATAAAATCCCATGGCATCATTTGGGCACCGAAGTATCTTCCCTGCATAAAGGAAACAAAGGTTCTGAGACACAAGATCTTGTGATCTGCTGGAAGAGGAAGGCTCAAGCACAAGCTGTTTGACATCCATTTCTTTGTTAATTATAACATACTATGAGATTGATACTATCCGGACCTCAAATGTAGTTTATCAAACCATTGCTATTACTTCACTTTCTACCAGTCTCAATTATTTTTGATACTAAAATAATCTTAAGTGTGTTATTTGATCATTCTCTTATATTTAAGTGTAGTCTTATTTTTAATAAGAATATGCCCCAAATCCATTGAAAGACATAAACTGGTACATCAATTTCTATTTAGTGTATTTTTGTTAAATTATGCATTTCCCCCCAAAATACTCTTGATCCTTTGATAGAAAATTAGCAAACCTTTTTCATAGGGGTTTTTAATGGAATAGTGTCATGGATCAAATCAGTTTCAAAATTGGTACTCTTGAGACTTAAGGGTCCTGAACCTGTTCATGGAGGAAACTGATGTTCTCCCGGGTACAGTGTGTCCTCAAGTCAGCTTCCCCACATGGTCATTTGTAGGAGGGGCTCAGAAGAGGAGGTGTAATACCAGTAACCATTTTGCACAAATTACGACATTTACTTCTCACAACTTCATGAAATAGATGTTTTTATTCCTGTTTTATAGATGAGGAAACAGAGGCACAGAGAAATTAAGTAAATTCCCTGAGGTTTCATAGCCAGGAAATGGCAAAGTTGGGATTGGTTTCAGACCTAGGCAATCCTTGGATTTTTCTTTCTTTCTTTTTTTTTTTTTTCGTGTAAAAATAAAAGGAGAAAACAGCACAGAATATAGGCAGTGGGGTACTGGCAAAGGTTGAAAAATCAGCTCTCTGAAAAAGGTGGGGGGTGGGATGCTGATTTACATGGCTTACGTACTCCTACCACGGCCAATTTCAAGTTCGCAAAAAGATATCTTTGAAGGCTGGTCTGGCGAGAGATGCACCCAGTCGCCTCCTGAGCCAGTATAAACCGGCTCCAGCTCACCACTAGGTGTGTGTGAAGATCGCCACACCCCAATTAAATAAGTACAGGAGGCTGAAGAGCCTGGGGCCCGGCAGTAAATCCTCCACGTTATTATCAACTGTTCCTTCTCTCCCCTGACAAATGAATGAGCAACCACTAAAACCAACACTCACGCTGAATGCCCGATGCAGATAGAAGTATGAGCACCTTCATAGGTGGGTAAAGGTCTACATAACCCTTGCTATTCTGGAGGGATGACAGTTTTGTAAGATTCTGCTTCAGGCTCCTACGCATGAAATATTTGTGATTGGGTAGATAATGGCTAGTAAATTAGGTGGGTGGCAGGTGCGGTAACTCTGTGCAGTCGGGCTGCTTCATCTGTGTTTTGAAAGAATTACACTACTGCCTCTATTCCTATTCCTAACGTATGACTCGGCACCAGGGAGAACAGAACAGATTATGCCCCAGGCCTCAAGAGTACCATTAGCAGCTTGGTGGGTCTTTTTTTAGGACAACCGAGAGGTTTTCTCTTGGGAATGTTGAACTTTGTACAGTCTTTCTCTCTAACTACTGAGCAGATAAGGAATTCCAGTCTGCAGCTCATTGGGATTATTTGGGGCTACCTTTGGGCAAATATAATAAAATCAAAGACTGCCATGAGGGTGATCGCTCAGGCAGGCTGTGAGCATAATCCACTGTGTTTAATGTATATAATAGAGGGCTTACGTCTTAACTAAAGTGATAAGCCCAGGAAACAATCGGAGTGGTTTCTGTGGCCCGTGACATCAGACTGCAATGATGAAAGTGACATTGTCCCCACCCACAAAGATTATACAGAAAAAGTACAGATAAACACCGTACAGTGCATGTTCAATCACATATGTATGCACAAAGATAGAAGTAATACCGATTGAAGTGGCAATTCTAATAGGTTAAGAAAGATTTTATAAAGAAAATGAAACCTGAGCCCAAAAGAGTACAAAATTAATGTCTGCATGTTATAAAAGTCATTATAGGTGATAGTACAGGAACGTTTTTATTGTTATAAAATATACATAAAATTTACCATTTTAACAGTTTTTAAATTCTCATTTCAGAGGCATTAAATATATTCACATCCCCACAGCTACGGTCTGAATGTTTGGGTCCCCCCCCAAATTCATATGTTGAAATCCTAATTCCTAAGGTGATAGTATTAGGAAGTGGGGCTTTGATCATGAGGGTGGAGCCCTTGTGAATGGAATTAAAAGGGATTCTGGAGGGATCCCTCGCCCCTTCTGCTAAGTGAGGACGCAACAAGAATATGGCCATCTGTGAACCAAGAAGTGGTTTCTTACCAGATACCAAATCCACTGGTGCCGTGATCCTGGACTTCCCAGCCTCCAGAACTATGGGAAATAGATGCTTGTTTATAAGCGGCTTAGTCTATGGTATCTTGTTACAGCAGCCCCAATACACTCAGACAACCACTTTTTTCTTTTTTTAATTGAAGTACAGTTGACGCACAATGTTACATTAGTTTCAGGTGTGCGACATAGTGATTGGACAACTCTTTGTGCTATGCTGTGCTCACCACAAGTGTTGCCACCATCTGTCACCATCCAACCCTATTGCAGTACCATTGATTATATTTCCTATGCTGTGTCTTCCATCCCTGTGACTTAGTCATTCCATAACCGGAAGCCTGTGTCTCCCACTTGCCTTCACCCATTTTGCCCATCACCCCAGACAACTACTTTCTTGAGAGCTTTTTCATCTTCCAGACTGAAATTCTATACTTATTAAACACTAGCTCCATTTCCCCCACTCACAGACGCTGGCAACCACCCTTCTACTTTCTGCCTCTGTGAATTTGACTACTCTAGGGACCTCATATAAGTAGAATCATACAATATTTGCTCTAATTTTACGTAGCATAATGGCTTCAGGGTTCATCCACATTGTAGCATTTTCAGAATTTCCATCCTTCCTAAGGCTGAATGATATTCCTTGTACGAATGTACTACATTTTGTTTATTCATTCATCTGCTGATGGGCACTTGGGTTGCTTCCATCTTTCGGCTATTATGAATAATGCTGCTATGAATATGGGTACACAAATATCTGTTCAAGTCCCTGCTTTCAGTTCTTTTGGGTGTATACCCAGAACTGGAATTGCTGCATCATATAGTAATTTTATTTTTAATTTTTTGAAGAACCACCATGCCATTTTCTTTTTAAAAAATAGGTTCCTTTTTATTTATTTATTTATTTATTTGAGAGAGAGTGAGTGTGAGTGAGAGAGAGAACGGAGTGGAAGGGGCAGAGGGAGAGGGAGAAGCACGCTCCCCACTGAGCAGGGAACCTGACGCGGGGCTCGATCCCAGGACCCCAAGATCATGACCTGCACCAAAGGCAGGCGCTTAACTGCCTGAGCCACCCAGGTGCCCCAAGCGTTACCATTTTCAATGGCAATTATACCATTTTACATTCCCAGTAGCAATGCATCAGAGTTAAATTCAGAAACATTTTCAACCTAAGCCATTTTATCTGGTTTAGCCAACTCTTCAGTATACCCCAGCTCAGCACAGAAATGCTTATTTTGACAGGAAATTCCTCTAGAGAACAGGACATTTGCTGCTACTCCAGTCACTTGGTACCTCAGTAACAGTTTATACACAGTCAACATGGATTAATGAATTATTATTTAAGGTCACAAAGCAGAGGCCAAATCTTTGATGTTTCCTGTTGTTGCCAAAATGTCTGCACTCTGCTGACAATCAGTACCTATTAGCAGTCATGGGATCCGTAGTTTCTAATATTATTTTTCCTGTTAAAATATGAATTATGACATTACCAAGCTTCCTTTCAAAACATGTTAGCAAGAGTCAGAAACCAAATGATGAATGAAAAAGTGGCTGACAAATCTTAGAAAATTAGCACTGGTAAAATTATCAAAGTGATGGTATCAAAATGGCCTCGTCAAAAATGTCCGTGGCACATGCTTTCATCAGAATCACGTGTCCTGTGATCTCATTATGTTAAATATGTTGCCCAGCTTTTGTGCCCATAGATTGTTTTTTAACCTGTACTGGTAACAATCCTTTTAGAAATATGAACTCCCAAGGATGTATGTTCTTAGCCATTTAATAATGAAAGCTTGTCAATATCTCCATAGGAAAATAAGATGCATGTATACCCAACACTTTTCACATCATTTCTGGGTTTTATTTTTTATTATTTTTTAAAGATTTTATTTATTCATTTGAGAGAGAGACAGAGACAGAGGGAGCACAAGCAGGGAGAGAGGCAGAGTGAGAGGGAGCGGCAGACTCCCTGCTGAGCTGGGAGCCCAATGTGGGGCTCGATCCCAGGACCTAGAAATCATGACCTGAGCTGAAGGCAGACACTTAATCATCTGAGCCACCCAGGTGCCCCATTTCTGGGTTTTAAAGAATGTGCTAAACTCACTCATGAATCCCAGGTTAAGAACCTCTATATTTGTATTGTATGCCATCAGTAATGTACCATCCTGTAAGGAAAAAAAAAAACAAACTAGACTTGTCATTTAGTTTATTCATTGATTTATTAGTAAATTAAGGGTAAATAGCAATGTAAGAATTTGTTGCATGGTCTTTGAGGTCAAATAGATTTGGAAACCAAACTGAGGATCCTATTTAATAAATTTCCTAAACCCTACCTTCGTCATCTGTACACTATGAATAACAGAAGAGTTCCTGAATGGGAAGTGTGACATCTGGCCTGACACATGGTAAGAGACTGCTGTTTTTATTGGTACTTTTCCCCTGACACAATAGAGAAAGTGAAAAAGCGATTACTACCCATCACCAGCCTATCCCATTCCCCCACCCCCCTCCCCTCTGAAGCCCTCAGTTTGTTTCTCAGAGTCCATAGTCTCTCATGCTTCATTCCCCCTTCTGATTACGCCCCCTTTCTTTATCCCTTTCTTCCCTAATCACTTTATGATGACAATGTTTTGAAGACTCAGTTCTGGGAATAGTCCAGTGCATAATGTACAAAACCCAATAAGACGTAAAATAAGAGGAAAGAGCTGGGCCATATTCCTGGAATATAAATTTCATACCAATTACAAGATTAAAACTAAATTAGAAAGAATACGTAATTATTAAATCTAGGGCATATGTCCCACTTAGAAAACACGTCGTCAGCTCAGTAAAAAAAAAAGCTCAAATTACAGTTTTCAAATAAGGTCATTGCCACATTATAATTTACTAGATTAGTGTGATATTCAAAAATGGCTGACTTCAGCTGACTTTCAGGGAAACTTCAATATGAAGTCACCAATAAGTAAGTAGAGCAATTCTTAAATCATTAAGGAAAGTTTAGGCTGGTTCACAAACCAATGTGACATTGGTTCTAGTGCTTTCCCCAAGGATTTGTTTAGATTTATGTATAGGGGGCAGTCCGTTTATTTTGAGTTGTGTACTCCTTCCTTTGCTAGTGCTTTGTGTTAAAGGGGATGTGCCTTTGCTGGTACCTCACGGCTCTCTGGATTGCTGTACTCCTACTCCATATTATACATAAGAGAGATCCACGAAGAACTGATTTTGCCTTCATGAGGCTATTAGAACCATGCACTGGCATTTTCTGGTGCTCTTCTTCTTAGGTTGCAAAAAGGAATGGAAATGCCTCCCTCCCTTTGATGACCATGGGTCTTTGAGCCTGAACACAGGAACTCTCAATGGAAAAGGCTCAGGACAGGGCAGTCCATCTTTCCAGAATATCAAGGTTCCTACAGGCCTCTCTACCCCCTTCACTGAGGCCCTTTGTTGATCCAGCAATGGGGTGGATCCCCGGCTTTCCCCACCTCATTGTCCATGGAGGCAGCTTTCAGAGTCTTCCCCCACCCTGTTCATTTTCTTTGACCTTGGTTGTGTCCAAAGATTAGTTGGACAGCTGAAGGGGGTTTTTCCTTCTCCTTGTCTGGCAGATCCCTCCTTGAGAGTGCTTTGTCAGATGCATGCAACATACTGGTGTCACTGTAATACCCACAGTGCACTTGGGTAGTCTGTATAGGCAGATTTCCGGTAAATAACATATTTGTAATCATGAAGGTTCCAGAAAGTTGGGAAAAATCTATATCAAAGTCTCTCAAGTTATAATCTTTATAATTTGTAATTTTCAGAACAGGTAAAAATGCCTATTAGTTTAAGTAGGTGGAAGAGGATATTCAGATGTAACAACAACTATAATTTTGCATCAAACATGGTTTCACAGAACCCAGCTAACTAGAACTCTCAATGAAGCAGGTCCCCCTTTACTATAAAGAAGGAATTATCAGAATATAAGCTGGTATTAAAGACTTATTTCATATAATAACCTTGAGAAAGTGTTTTCCAGAGTTAGTCCCTGCTCAGCCCAGTCTCCTGTACTTTCTACCTGGTGTGTATGGCATTTCAAACTTCTCTTGCATTGATTGGCGTAGTGTCTGTGTTCAGTTCGGTGTGAGAGAGAGAGAGAAACAGAACGTGTGTCCACCTTCCTTTTTCCCCTAACAGCCATCTTCTTTGATTCTCTACTTGAAACAGATATAAAATAGAACATTTTAGCATGTTTTATTTCTATTTATCCATAGTTTATATGTCTTTAACAGCAGCTTTTAAAAGTTGAATTATATTCTTTATCTCAAAAGAAAAAATATTTTTCAAAATGAAAATAACATTATTGAGTCTGTTTCTTGAATTAATATGTACCCGGTTTAAAAAAAAACAAATATTTAAAATTCAGAAAAACAGTCGTCTCAGATTTCACCTCCTAAATTGTTGGTACTTGTGCTATAATTTAAGTGGGATCTTGAATTGTTTTTATCTTACCATCGCTTTAGGTGATGTGTACACACACGTACACACACACACACGATATATACATGCATTTATTTATTTTTAGAAGAGATTTATTTATTTATTTTAGAGAGAGAGAGCACAGAGGGGAGGGGCAGAGGGAGAGGAAGAGAGAGTCCCAAGCAGACTCCACGATGAGTGTGGAGCCCGACGATGGGCGGCTCGATCTCACAACGCTGAGATCAGGACCTGAGCGGAAACCAAGAGTCCAATGCCCAACTGACTGTGCCACCCAGGCGCCCCACATGTATTTATTTTTAAGACATTATTTGAAGAGCAATTTTAGGTTCAGGGCAAAACTGAGCAAAAAGTACAGAGTTTCCACATATCTCCTGCCCCCCACACATAGCCTCCTCCACTGACAACATCCCACACTGGAGTGGTACCTTTGTTGCAATCAATGATGAACCTACATTGACAGGCCATTATTACCCAGGGTCCATAGTTTACATTAGGGTTTACTCCCAGTGTTGTATATTCTGTGGTTTGGACAAATGTATGACATGCATCCACCATTACAGTATCATACAGAATAGTTTCACTGTCCTAAAAATCCTCTGTGTTCCACTTATTTATCCCTCCTCTAACTCCCAACCCTGGCAACCACTGCTCTTTTCTCTGTCTCCATACTTTCGCCTTTTCCAAAGTGTCATGTGGTTGGAATTATGTAGTATGTACCCTTTTTAGATTGGCTGTTTTCACTTAAAAAATGATAGATAGATAGATAGATAGATAGATAGATAGATAGATAGATAGATAGATTTTGTAACCAGCTATGTTACTGAAAGCTTTCCATTTTTACCCCCTTGTGGTTGATTTTCATTTGATTCTCATGTGCCTTTCGGATGAACAATTATATTATTCATTGGTTAGCACTCTCAGAACAAAAGTGTTAATAAGGTAATAACCAGTATGATTATTTTGTTGCTGACATTGATGGAAATAGTACTGATGTTTCACCATTAAGCCTGATGTAGATTGATTTATGTGCCTGTGTGGGTAAGCTTACATGTTTGTATGTACAGAATAGCACATAGAAAGACAGGCATTCCAAAACTTGTTTGGAGTTCTTAAATATTTGGGGATGGATATTAAATGGTGTACTTTTAAAGTCAGGATGATTATAGAATATGTAGCCTTTGAACAATGATCAGTTTTAGTTATTTATTATAGATTGCAGCAATTATCTAATTTCGTGTCTTCTATTCCTTGGTTATATACTTTTTATGACCTTCTTTCTGTACCCCTGTTTTTCTACATATTTAGAATCAAATGTCTAAATAAATAAATAAATAAATAAAGTAAAATAAGCTGATAAATCCAAGACATTTATTTATTTATATTTTCCCTATATTGGGCTTTTCTAATTTCATGAATTATAAACTTAATGCATTTGTTTTTATTCTTTTGTGTTTAGTAATGGAAATGATTAAGACCATTAATCTTTTCCTTATAGCTTTAGGTATGTTCTACATTTCTAAATATTTTTATTACATTATTTTGTATATTCTTTGCTTGCATTTATCTTTGGTCTTTCACTCTTGAGTTAACTGGAGAATTCACTCCATCATTCAGAGAGAAAGACAGAGAGGGGAGTGGGGGGCGGAGCATGGAACAGGACTGAGTACTTTTGGTTTCTGATCTGTTTTCAAATATTCTACAATATCAGTTTTAATTTTTCTTCAACCTAAGGTATTCTTAGGAGACTATATTTTCAAACTCTTTCTAGGATTAACCCCTGCTTGCTTCCATTTTTTCATTAATATTTAACTTATTGAACTGATTCAGAGAATGATCTAAATTCAGCAATATCATTAGGATCTATCTTATTTTGGTTTGCTTTTTACCAGTTTTGCCTGATAAACATTATTTTTCCAGATAAAGGTGTTTGTTTTTATTGTTAAAGATTAATTTTCCAAGTTGAAGCCTTCCTTATGTTCAGGAATATTTTTGAATATTATTTCTTTTCTGCTTATCGCCTTCAGGGCCATTCGTATCTGTAGATTTGGGTTCCATTATCTGTTAACTTAAACTGTCCTTTTTTCCATTTGCAACTTCAACTTGATCTTTTGAACCTACCTATTGACTAGATTTTTCTGCAGAATCATTCGGTGCTTCATTAATGCCATTTTAATTACTTTAAAAATTTTGGTGTCATCATTTGTTTCCTTAATTTCTTACTTTTGCCAGTTCCCATTGCATCTAAACCTGTCTTATTTCTTATTCAGAGACTCTTTTTTTTTTTTTTTTTAATTTGTGAAAGCATGAACCAGTGGTGCTCTAAAGCTGCCCGCTCTTTTGCTAGGACTAACATTCTCGATCAGCCCTCTAATTATCTCTTGCACATAATAATTTGCTCTCCTATTGGGGCAATAATTTTTCATAGTGTTTTATACATACACACCTTTTTTTTTTTTAAAGATTTTTCATTTATTTATTCGACAGATTTAGAGACACCAGCGAGAGAGGGAACACAAGCAGGGGGAGTGGGAGAGAAAGAAGCAGGCTCATAGCGGAGGAGCCTGATGTGGGGCTCGATCCCAGAACGCCGGGATCACGCTCTGAGCCGAAGGCAGACGCTTAACCGCTGTGCCACCCAGGCGCCCCAGATACACACCTTTTTAAAAAACTTTTCTTTATGTGAAATCTGCTCCTTGTCAAAAGAGTATTTGTCCAGTTATCTTTGGCTCCCTTCATGTTTACTTGATTAGCGTTCAGATCCTCTGAAAACTCACCCTATGGGGCTACGTGATGTAGAACATAGGTCTGTCTTATTCATTTCCTTAGTAAAGATTTTAGAAGGGTGGAAAGTGACCAGTCTTCATCAGTCACAATCAGAGAACTTGTCCGTTTGTGTGTTTTTTTTCTCAGTTTTGTAAATGACTGCTTGGGAGGGGAGGCTGTATTTTGGGCAGGCTTTGGGACAAGTCCATGCTGCTCTTTGGGAGTCAAGACTAAGGAAAGTAGGAAAAGACCAGGCAGGGCCATGAATTTGTGTGCCGGTGTTTCTGCGCCTCAGAAAGCTGTTTATCTGTGGCGAGGCTTTTCCCTGTGCTTCTTGCTCCTTGCCTCTCTAATCTAGAGGGATCCCGTGGAGTTTGCCAGACTTTCTTCTTATAATGCCACTTCACTGTCTTAGAAAGGGAGTGGTAGATTGGTTTCACACACGCTGGTTTGGTTGTGAGTAAAGTGATTCCTTACATTTTATGGCATGTAGTGGCCACGATGCTTTAGTGAAAGTACCAATGATCTTTTTCTTTCTTCTTCCTTTTTTAAAATTCTTTTAGCCCCTGCTTTTCGTCATTTTCTGGGGAAATGTTTATCAAATCTTACACCCCCATCTTTTTTAGAAAACATTGGCTTCTCTTCATGAAAGCAGTCCTTGATTTTCTTTTTCTTTTTGTAGGTTAATGACCTTAGGAATAAAAAGATTCCCTACCCTCTCTCTTTAAGGAAAAAAAAATTGAATATATAATGACATTGTAATGACTGTAATATATAATGACAATAGGAATTCATTGCTCTGGTGATGATCTTGATAGAAAACTAATTTATTCCACCCAGCAGTACAATGACATTTGCATTGATAAGATCAGTTGATGGCAGGAATGCCTTCCCCTGTGACTCCTGAGGCTGCTCTTAATTCTCTGTAAATAGGCATGCAAATAGTGAAAAAGACAAACTATCAACAACTCAAACACTGACTTAAAACAGAATCTAATGTCAAAACTATACCCTAATTTTATGAAGGTTATCTCGCAAGTTGAGGAAAATCTTGATTGAGCCAGGTCTTGATTATGACCAACCTCAATTGCTGTTGCAGAAAAGGAGACTGTGAGAAAGGGCAGAAAAATTATTACTTAATTCTTACAATCTGTCCTCATACTTGGAGACCCTAGATGGCCTCAACCAGAACAAGTGGTATCATTTCCTCCCAATTGTGTTAAAATACAAAGTGTAATTCTCTAAAATTTCAGATTAAATCACCAAGATTGGGCAAAGGACTGGGAAGATAAAATTTTGATTGGCAGTAGTGTGGGGGAGGTCTTCTATTGCAGTGGAGACTAGAGGATACCATTTTACTCTTGACTCTCTCACTTACAGACTGTAGGTTCCAACAGGACTTAGAGCAACTTGAAGGGAAATAGAACATTACAAGGGGAATTTTATCTTTCACATTAAGGTCAAATATAAAACTCATTTAAAACCATGTTAAAATCCGTATTATAAGGAAAAGCCATCAAGCATCAAAGGAAACAGAGAAGAACCATAAAATGGAAAGTGTAACATGATATGGCCGAGATAAGCCCAACTATTAGTTATAACATTAAATGGAAATAGGAAAAACGTCACTAATACTAGATTTTTTTTTTAAACACCCAACATGATCATTACTGGAGGAATACATAATACAAAATGATACAGAAAGTTTAAATGTAAAAGGATGGACAAATTTCATTAATCACTTGCAAACAGAAAGAGAGCAGCTGATATCAAAGCAAAAAAATATTGAAATGAACAAAGATGATCATTTTTACCATAATCAAAAGCAAACAGAATTATTTGGAACTCTTCTGTGATGAATCTCATTGTTTCAAGATACATGGAATAGAACCTAAATGTCCCAGTAGAAGCATGGCCAAATGTATCATCGTATATCCGTGTGGTGGCCTTATATGTAGTGATTCAGAGCCATGATACCGAAGTTCCTTTGTTTACCAAGAAGGCTGTTACCAATACGTTGTTGGTTGAAGAAAGCATATTGCAGATAGAGTGGATATTCTTTTCCCACTTTGGTTAAAGTAGAATCAAGTGTTAACTGAGGTTATTTCTAGGTGATGAAGCTAGAGTCAATTTAAATATTTTCATCTGAATTTTTAATCTTTTCCTATGGTGAATATAGTAGATTATTGCCCCTAAGTATTCGTTGCCTTATATTGAATGTGTTATACTTTCATGCATCATCAACCTCAATTTGCCATGTGACCTGCTTTGGCCAATGAGATGTGAGTGAAAGTGACATGTGCCACCTACAAGCAACCAGTTTAAGAACTATCTCATGATGCTGCCATGACGGTTTTCCCTTGTCACTTGGGAGTTGCTCTTAAAACCTGGAATGAAGAGGATATAGAGTAGGGGTGCAGCTGACCTCTAAAGGACATGTAAATGAGACATGTAACTGAAGTTTTCTTGTAAGCCTTTGATATTTGGGGGTTGTATATTACCATGTCACCACTTAGCCCAGCTGATATAGTCAAGTTTCAAATGTTTTCATCTGAGTTCAGTTTCAGATGAACACATGCAATTTATAGTGCCTGTGAACAGCAGCTTCTAGAAGTCTCCCCTGCCACCTCATGCTTTAGTTAGGTCTCTGGGTCATAAATCTGAATTTTATGTCACTCAGTGTAAATGCAAATGTTAGAGCACTTAAAAACAATTGTAGTAATCCCACTGATATAAACGGGGAAGGAGACAGGAAAATTAGATGTTCAGCTCTTGTATTGCTGTTATTTTCAGCAACATTATTTTTTTCATTGAGTATAGGAATTATGTTGGCGTTGACTTTAAAATCTATGATCTTTCAAAAAAATAAATAAAATCTATGGGCTTTCCTTGGCTTAAGATTTTGTTTAGGCAATTTATGAAAATGTGCTTTTATAGAGATGAAATAATTTTTTTTAACGTCACACTAATTCTTATATTCTAAGAGTAAAGAGTAAATAAGTGTAACCTACTAACAGAATTTAGACTTACTTTCATAATGCGCTTTGAAACAGAACAGGTGATCAAACACTTGATTGATAATCAGATTGGAATGATCTTTAGAGGTCATTTCATTCAACTTAGGTACTTGAAATCCTCTTTGTTAAAAAAATTCAGAAATCAAAAGAAACAACAATAATGTCTAAAATGATTCTTGGAATGAATTAAATCCTCTTAATTGCCTTTTCTTCATTCTTGATATTTTTCAAAATATTCATAATTGTCATTCAACCAGAATGTTGCCCTTTCATCATCAGCAAGTGACCCTGAAAATGTCACTTTAAATTAAAACAAGAACCAAGATGTTAGCATTGGTGTTAATGGGGAAAGTGCAGTTGGGAGTTGGGTACAGTTAAGAAAAAAAAGTTCAAAAGAGGAAATGTTGGCTCTTGATGTAGCATGGATTGAATGTACTTCCAAATGGATAACAGTCTAATAGGTTTGATTGTTTCAACCTCATCCCTTGGGGGCACTTGAACACATCACAGAACCTCATACTCTTAGCTCAAGTGTCAGCATCTTGTACGGTGTCTTGGACCAGAAAGTACTTCAAATCAAGGACCTGAGCAGTGTTCTTGCTTTCTGTTTGCTGGCACCAGAGCGTGGCTTGAGAAATTTACTCACATTTACTAGACTCCCTTCATACAATAAAAGAATTAGATGATCATCTATCAAATGTTGACTTCCTACTGCCTTTTGACAATACTAAATGGAACCCGGTTTCCAGCCCATGAAAGAGCACTGCAGCACGTTTCTATTAATCCAAAGACCAGTTTTGTTACAAGAGAAAACTTTCCAGTTTGGAGGCTACGTGATGGTGACAATGAAGTTGAAATCTTAAGAAAGGATTACAAGTTTTATTCACTAGAGAGTCCAGGTTTCCCAATTTATAATAATTTGCCTTTTAATTATTGGGATGGTTCTTTTGAATATTCTCTATAGCCAGGTGACCATTAAAATCCTGATTAACATATTCAGGGTCACATAACTCATTAACATAATGTTGCAGATTTAGAAAGTACAACTATTTCAGACCTGTTTAAAATTTACTTGCACTTGCAGGGTTTACACGATCTATACATAAATCATGCAATACATTTATATTAGTAACATAATCTGTTAAACCTTTGTCTACAGCCTCAATTTCTCTGCGCTCTGGAACTACATTTCCAAGTGTTTGTCACCATTGGAATGCCTCGATTATACCTGAAACTCAGTGGGTCAAAACCATACTTGGGACTTTCTGTCAATCCAGGATTTATTTTGGCCAACCCTCACTCAGAATACCAGAAACCCAGGAGGCTTCCTCCACCCTGCCTTCTCCTCCCCCTCCCCCCCAATCCTCCATATCCTATTACAACTGCCAGGACTGGATGCCACATTTCCTGCCACCCCTCTAATCCATCATCTCTTGCTTCCTGATTGGGGCCTCCCTCATCTTAATTCCCCAATTTGGTTCTCCTCATGGCTGTCAAAGTATCCTTTTAAACACACAAATCTGGTTAGACCACACTCCTTTATGGCTTCTTATGCTTACGATAAAAATTGAAATGCTGAACACGGCTGACAAGGCCCCATGGGGACTGGCCTCTGCCTCTCTCTGACCCATCATGCCACTCTAATCATGATGGCCAGCACTAATTCCTTCATCATGCCAAGCCGGACACCCAAGCACCTGGTTAACTCCTGCTCGTCCTTCAGACCTCAGCTCAAACCCACTTGATCAGGGATACCTCTGACCTCCAGATCTAGTGAGTTCCTCTCGCCATGTATCTTCCTCCATCTTTATTCTTTTTTGATTTTTTGATTGACCGTCTTGTCTTCTGGACTGAATTTCAGGTCTCACTTTTCTTTAGCCTTAAGATTGCTTTCTGATCATTGCCAGGAGCTTTTTTTTCCGACCCGTGCTATAGTACGTACCCAAGTGTCCTTTGCTTCCTTCAAGGAGTATTATCATTGAGATGGGGGCTAGAATTTGGTCCTCTGTCTTCTTGGAAAAGGAAACTGCTTTAGTGGTCAGTCTTGTGGGTCACAGATTGTTGGGTAAGCTTCTTATCTTACACTATCATGCTTACCTTTAAAAAAATTTTTTTAGCGACCTGTATTGCCAGTTAACAATGCTTCTCTCAGGCACAAGTTTTTGGTCCTAGTACTTACAATGCAGGCTTTGCTTACATGAATCCAGGTGAGAAATGAAGTGGCTCTTGGCTATAGCTAAATGAAGCAATTCCAAGCTTTAACCCAGTTTCAGACAGGCCCATCCATCTGTAGATTCTTGAGAGCCTGTTGGTCATTGACTTGAGAATCATATGTAGGTATGCCATGGTCTTGAGATGGAAATAACTGTGGGCAAGTGTATTCTTGATCTTTCCTAAATGCTTGATCACACAATACAGAGAATGCATGAACCCTTTTGCCCTTTGTGTCTGTTTTGTGTTGGATTTAACCATCACATACGTGACTTGACTGAACTCAACTGAAGACAGATATGGGCTGAGCTCTTATTATAAGCCATTGGGCAGGGAATTTAACTTTCAGGGGAGGGAACTGATGTACTTTGGCATGAGGGTCCAGAACATAACATTGTAATCTGCTTTAAACAAAGAGAATGTGAGGGAACAATATGACTTTAACATATGGTTTCTTTCCATTTTCCTTGTTGACATTTATTTCATATTAACATTTTTAGCCTCCACCTTAAAATCTAGAGGAAGAAATAATGTTTCCTTATATGTCAGAGTTCTTTCTCTCATTAACATTTTGGTATTTTTTTCTAACTATAATGATTTTTTATTTGTATTTTAATTACATGAGGTTTTTGTTTGTTTTGCTTTTAGGTATTTTGGACACCTTCAATATTTGCCTTCTCCTTTCTGGTCAAGCCTGATTCATGAAATGGAACTAAAGCTGAAAAATCATCTACTTCTTTGTCTGCAAATTTGAGACACAATTGGGATGGTCTTAAGCGCATACATCTAGACTCTAACTGCAGCTATGAGTTCAGACGAGAAGGGCATATCCCCTGCTCATAAAACCTCCACTCCGACCCATAGAAGTGCCTCTTCTTCAACATCCTCGCATAGGGACAGTCGGCAGGTAAGAGAATAGTACCAAGTACATTTGTTATTTTCTGCAAATACAGTACCATTAGGATATGATCAGCTTGCTTGCTACTTAATCCTGAAATCTTGTTGTGAAGATTTTAACTCCACAGGAAAAGTCACTATGCCATGAAGTTCCTGCTCTTGTTTTTCCATTATTTAGGATTCTTTTTCTTTTTTTTTTTTTTAAGATTTATTTGTTTATTTGACAGAGAGAGAGACAGCCAGCGAGAGAGGGAACATAAGCAGGGGGAGTGGGAGAGGAAGAAGCAGGCTCCCAGCGGAGGAGCCTGATGTGGGGCTCGATCCCAGAACTCCGGGATCATGCCCTGAGCCAAAGGCAGATGCTTAATGACTGAGCCACCCAGGTGCCCCTAGGATCCTTTTTCTCGAGTGTAGACCCCAGGAAGGGTGGCTAGAGGAAACCCTGCTTTTCTCCTCATTGTGCACCTGAAGAGGGGTAGCAACTTCAGGAACTTGAACTCTGCTCTCTCTCTTTATTCCTGGAGGGGGAAAGGGATGTGAGCCTTCAGGTCTCTCACTGGCCTGCCCAGCACTAACTTCTTTCTGTTGGGTGTTTCATGGAACTTGGTGACAGTCAGATTCAGGAATTAGTATACAAATAAAATCATAGTATCAGAGAATTAAGGGCAGGGAGAGCTCTGCTAATGCTTAGAGTCCGTAGAGAAAATAAATTCTTGTTTGATTATCCCGTGGAGTCAATTCTGTCCATTATTTTTGTTTACAGAGTTACTTCGTTACTACTTCCGTGGCTGTTCTAGCTGCCAGGGCTGTGGGGGGAAGTTTGTTCTATGAATTTTCTTCATTGTCAAAGCAGGTGGTGGTTTTGCCCAGCACATGTCTGAGTATTGCTATTGGCCATTATGACATTATCTCGTGATAGGTTTCTTTGTTGTGTAATTGGAAATTCACAAGAAGCAGGTTTAGTTAACTCTTTATAAAAAGGTTCCTTTTGAGGAACATTCGCTTAGTAAGTAATTCTTGCAGTGTTTTTATGTGTTCAAGGTATATTGCCTAGTTCCCAGAAGTATGAACATCAGTTATTTCATAGTCCATAGTGTAGACGTGGCTCTTGAGACAGCCCATCCAGATGTGAATTCATTCTTCTAGATGGTGGGAATGCACTGCTGGGGTGTTCCCTTAGGGCGGCCTCAGTCGGCAGACCCTCCCAGCACTCCCTCTTCCATTTCTAGCAAAAGATTCCAAGGTTACCTGTAGGAATCAGAGAATCCTTACATGTGTATCTTTCCTAGATGCTCAGGCAGATAGTTCTGCTACCGGTATTTTGGACACTGGTGTCCTTTGTTCTAGAATTCAAACAAGACATCTTCTGTTCATGAGAAGCAGTTATATCGTTAACTAAATCTGTGATTACACACAGTTATAATGTTTACTGCATTGCATTCATATAGTAAAAGAAAGTAGAAGTACCATGAATGAAAACACATTTATATTAAATTACAACTATATGCTGAGCTGCTTTCTAAGTTTCCGATTTCAATTTATCTTTCACCTGCCTCTCTGTCCTTTCTTGTTACGGCTTCTCCCTTTTTCCTTTGCCCTGGGCATTTCAATTGAGAGACATTTTAAGCAGCCTGGCCTTTCCAGCTGCTGAGGGAAGGACGGGATCGACCCGGGTCACCCTGGAGAATTCTGGCAAATGGAAACAACGGATGATGGCCACGGGAACATCTGTCGTGCCTTGTGCAGCTGCCTGTTGCCCCCGAGCTCCGGGCTGCTGTGCAAAACCACAGGGAGAAACCAAGCCCCCGGTCCCCAGAGGGAGTTGGAAGGTAGAATATGTGATCCTGGCTGGCTTGTGAATGAAAGTCTTGTGATGACATAAAGTAGCGTGTCTGTAAATGGAGACAATGTTCAAATGGTCATTATTCTCTAAGGAGGGTTAACTTTAGTTTCTGTTTATCTCAGTGGGTTCAAACTCTCCCAAATACTTTCTCCTCCCGTTCCTTCCTGCCTCCTGTTTTGTGTCTGTTCATCTCTCTCAGGGGAGAGAATAAAGAACAATTAGAGTTCTGTTTTTCCCTCCCTATCTCCATCACTTCCTAACATCCGGTATTGACTTGTGGAAATCAGAAATCTTGAGTGATCCTGTGATATCCTATGATGCAGTGCTTTTTTATCTGCACCTATTTTTTGTGTGACTGTTTTCCTAGTGAAGGGATGTGGAGAAAGTGTGATGAATTAGTCTTCCTTGAATGTTACCGTTCTCCTGACGAACATCGATGCAGAGGGAGCCCATCCTTTCTCATATATGGGTCATATAAGTAAACGACCTGCATACAGCTGAGGATACATTGATACCTTAATGCACATCCTTTGCCTCCTTCCCAAGTTCTAGTTCTAGATCACTCATTAACTGATTGGGCATTTCTACTTAGAGGTACCACTACATCTTAAATTAAAACGTAAGTATTAATACATAAGTCCATTTGCTCTCAGGATAATCATGCTCTCACAGACCCAGGGTCAAAGCCATTCCTTTCTCATTTCACTCTCCCACATTCGGTACGTGGACAATTTTTATTGATTATTTCCTCTTCATAATGGGACCACTTCTTTCTGTTTCCACTGTCGACTCGCTAGCCCAGACTCTCCTCATCTCAGCATCCTCCACGGTACTCTGGCCTCACTGTCTCCCTTATGGCCTTGTGAGATCGAATTTCCTTAATACGGTAGATTCATTCTCACAACCTGTCAAAGACTCTTGTGTACCAACACAATTAAGGCCAGATTTCCTTAGGTGGTATCCCATGACCTCCATGATCTGATCCAACCTCAGCGTCCCGTTTTCCTCCCACCCGGTACAGTCTTGTCTGTGCGCTGTTCCTAAATCTGCCTTATCCCTGTCTCTGCCCTCATCTTTCCTACGCAGAATTCCCACCACTCTTGCTCCACCTGGTCCCTCCCTGTGCTTCAAGGACTGGCTCCTGTGAATTTTCACTGACCACTCAACCCCATCTTGCCCTCTCCCTCCTCTGAACTTTCACAGAACTTTCTGACAGCATTTGACATGTTTGTATTGTTTATCTTTTTTTTAAATATTTTATTTGTCAGGGTGAGGGAGAGAAAGTGAGCACAAGCAGGGGGAGCGGCAGACAGAGAGAGAAGCAGGCTCCCCGCTGCTCAGGGAGCGCCATGTGAGACTTAATTGCAAGACCCTGGGATCATGACCTGAGCCAAAGGCAGATGCTTAACCGACTGAGCCACCCAGACGTCCCTATATGGTTTATCTTTTTATGTACCGATCTCCTCAACTGTTTTGTAAGCTCTTTTAAGCAGACGACACACTCTAATTCTTCAGGGACAAGCCTTGCGCCTCAAATATTTTAATATGTTCCAGAAGATATAGTTAAAGATCTGCAATGGTATTAGTCTTGTCTTCTTATTACAACCTTGCCAGTCCAGATTTACTTGTCCTCTCTCCTCTTCCTTTCTCATGGATTAAGTAAAACAAAGAACATCTGCCAAGTGCATAGTAGTAGTTGGCCATCTTTCCTGTGGCCAAATTCTGTAGCACAACAGGTGAAGGAGAGAGAAGAGCTAGGAGATGAAGTGGTTCAGTGCCCCTGTGATTTCACCAAGTGTTTCTTCATCAGCACAAGAGGGTCAGGACTCCACTTAGTATTAACAAGTTGGAAGGCTTCAGTAATTGTTCCATTTACATTTCATTGCAGACTGATACTCAACCTTAGAACATCTCACAAAATTAGCTCTGTGTGTGTGTGTGTGTGTGTGTGAGAGAGAGAGAGAGAGAGAGAGAAAGGGAGAGAGAGAGAAAGAGACAGACACAGAAACAGAGAGAGAGATCAACTATGATTCATAAGCTGCAAGAAATATATGCCCTAAATTTTTCAAAAAGGAAATAAAGGAAGTGATTAAGACATCTAGGACTTATACATAAATCAGCATTTCCGAATGTATGTGCCGAAGAATGCTTTCCCCTTGAAATGTTGCATGAAAAGAGAGTTTTATTGTCAAGTAAGAGAAATGCTAAACACAATCTCTTTTTGCAATATACATTAATAGATTAAGGACACTGATAAATCCTGCAGTTAGAACTTTAACTGAGCACTTCAAGAATCTATTAGATTGTGGATTTTTTTTTTAATTCTCCTAAGATTTGGTTGTTAAATACCCAGATTCTTCTCTCTTTTAAGAAATTGGAAGATCTTGGCACCTGGGTGGCTCAGTCGGTTAAGCATCTGCCTTTGGCTCAAGTCATGATCCCAGGGTCCTGGGATGGAGTACTGCATTGGGCTCCCTACTCAGCAGGGAGCCTGTTTCTCCCTTGTCCTCTGCCCCTCCCCCTGCTTGTGTTCTCTCTCTCCCTCTCTTGCTCTGTCAAATAAATAAATAAAATCTTTAAAAAAAAGGGGGAAGACTTAGGTACACTGGAGCCCAGATTCTGAATGGGCAACACTAGACCAGGCTTAGGAGTGGCTTCCCCTTTAGATGGGGCATGTACCCTCTGATCGACCACAGTCCCTACCTTTCCTTATTGTACTTCTGTACTTATGTTTCCTGCTTGGCCCCAGAAGCATTTGAATTGCCAGCCCTGATCCTGGATGTCAAGTCAACCACAGTAATATTGAGGTTACCAAGGGTGATTTCCACTTGGACATTAAGAAGGCATCTCAAACTTAACATTTCCCTCTCAAATCTACTCCTTCCCAGTCCTCCTTATCTTAGTAAGCAGCAAGTCTGTCCTTTCTTTTGGTACAACCAGAAACTTCACCAGGAGTCATCCTTGACACATTTTCTCACACCTGCTTCCAAACCCTCAGTGAATCCTGTTGGTTCTACCTTCAGATGTACTTGGGGTCTGACCACTGTTTACCACCTCTTCCCCCTCCACCCTGGTCTGAGCTACCATCGTGTCTCACCCGGACGATGGCCATAGTCTTTTACCTGGTTTCCCTGCCTGTAAGTCCCTTGCCCGGCATACAGGCCATTTTCACAGAGTGGTTGGAGTGATCCCTTCAAAACCTACCTCAGAACAAGCCACTTCTCTGATCCAAACCCTCTACTGGTTCCCTTCTGTCTCTACATAATCCTTGAATTGCTGACCATTGTCTACAAGGTCATTCATCCTCTGGTTCTGCCTACCTCTCTGATCCCATTTCCTGCCTTGTTCTCCTTCACTTAGTTCTCTCCAGCATTTTCCCAGTTGTGCTCCCACCTCAGGGCCTTTGTGTTTTGGACCCCTTTAGCCTAACTTGCTTCTCCTCCAGGCATCCCCACGTTCGCTCAGATACTTGATTCATTCTCCAAATGCACCCTTTTTGGATAGCCTTCTCCTCTCTGCCCTGCATACGCTCATCATGCATTGCCTACTCACATCTTATCTGTCTTCAAAGCATTAACCACCACCTGATACGTTACATATTTACCTGTTCACATCGTATCCCCTTCCTCTGTTGCCTGTCACTGACCTGTAAACTCCCTGAAAACAGGGATTTTATTAACGTCAGTAATGTATCCCTAGCACCTTACACAGCACTTCACATAGGGTATGGCACAGAATATATCTGAGTGAATACATGAATGAGGAGTCGGCATGGAGAGAAAGATTGGGAATCAGGTTCCAGAGGTCTTGGTAGCTGTGAACAAATAGTCCTGAGATTGGGAGATGACAAAGAGAGAAAGTAGTGTGGTGGGGAGCTCTGTGTCTCCCAAGAAGAGTGGATTTTGAGAGTGGAAGAGGGATCATTCAAAGGCGGCCGAGGGGAGCTGAGAGCACAGACCTTTCTGCTGGCTGCTGGCAGTGATTATATGATGAAATAAAGGGTTCGTGGCTTGTGAAGGAAATGGTGTCAGACAAAAGCAAAGTGTTGGGAGCATTCTGCATAGGTGTTAAAAATATTGGTGGGGGTGGGAGGTAACATTTATTCGAATATAGTTGACATACAACATTACATTAGTTTTGGATATACAGCATAGTGATTCCACAACTTTGTACACGATGCTACGTTCGCCACAGCTGTGGCTACCATCTGTCCCCATACATTGCTATTAAAACATCACTGACTCTGGTCCCTATGCTGTGCCTTTTATCCCCGTGACTTACTCATTCCCTAACCGCAAGCCTGTGTCTCCCACTCCCCTTCACCCGCTTTACCCAACGTCCCATCCCCCTCCCCTCTAGCAACCATCAGTTTGTTCTGTATATTTGTAGGTCTGATTCTGCTTTTTGTTTGTTTATTCATTTGGAGTTTGGTGTGTTGTTGTTTTTTTTTTAAGATCCCCCTTATGAGTGAAATCATGTGGTATTTGTCTTTCTCAATCTGATTTATTTCACTTAGCACAATACCCTCTAGGTTCATTCGTGTTGTCTCAAATGGCACAGTCTCCTCCCTTTTTTGGCTGATTGTGTGCGTGTGTATGTGTCTATATATATGTATATATGTAGACACACACATACCACATCTTCCTTATCCATTCATCTATCGATAGACACTTGGGTTGTTTCCATATCTTTGCTATTATAAATAATGCTGCAGTGAACATAGAGGTGCATATATCTTTTCAAATTAATGTATTCATAACTTTTTTTTTTTTAATTATGTTCAGCTAGCCAACATAGTTAGTCATTAGTTTTTGGTGTAGTGTTCAACGATTCATTAGTTGCATATAACACCCAGTGCTTATCACAACACATACCCTCCTTAATGCCTATCAACTGGCTACCCCATTAACTTTATTTTTAAACAGGAGTTACTATTTCCCAGTCATAGTACTTATTTTATGGTAACATTATATGATAGGCTGAAGTTATGAGCAGCTGACTGGATTTTGTTTTTGTCTTGATAATTACTCTTACATTTACATATTTTAGAGATTTTTTTTTTTTTTTGCAATATACAAGACTGAGACCACCTGTAGAGTTCTGGGATTAGGGCCAAGGATCTGCATTTAAAAAGTGAGGCCTCTATTTAGAGCCATTGTTTATTTTTATTTGTATCATTATCAGGTCATTTCAGAAAATCAGACACTATTGCTCTAAGAATTTAGGATTTGCAATGCATAATTACCAGATAATAGTGTCTATTATTAGTATTAAACACAATTAGAATTGTTATAGCTTTATCAGGTTAGACTTTGCAAATGCTTCAATGAGTCAATCTTTTTAGTTTAATGAAAAATCAAAGAAAAAAGTATTAACCATTCCTCATAATGATTTTAAAGCTCACTGAAGCTCAGAGATAATAAAATAAATAATTTTTAAGGAAAAAATTATATTATGAATAAGTCATAAGAGGCTTGTAGTTAATCTTCTTGCCAGTTTTTTTTTTTAAGATTTTATGTATTTTTTTGAGAGAGAGATACAGAGACAGAGAGAGTGAGCAGGAGCAGGCAGGAGGGGCAGAGGGAGAGGGAGAAGCAGACTCCCTGCGGAGCAGGGAGCGCGCCTCCCAGAACGGATCCCAGGACTCTGAGATCATGACCTGAGCCAAAGGCAGACGCTTAATAGACTGAGCCCCCCAGGCATCCCTTGCCAGTTTTTATAAAATATTTATTTAGTATCTAGTCAATCTTCAACAACAAATAGAAGCTTTCAATTACATGGGTATCTAAAAACGTTTCCTGCACATTATCAACGGCAGTACATTCCGAGACCAACCATGGCCTATTCAATTAATGTTCACCGATGACAAGTGAAAGCTGTCCCCAGCCATGATTGTGTGGGACTCCTGGAACCCTGGGCTGGCGACATAAGCTCCCCGTTCTGGTGTCAGCGGCGTCTGCAACACATGCAGCTTTCATTAGAAGTGAGGAAGGTGCCTAAAAACCCAGAAAGTAGAAGAGTTCCTCATCAATGTCTATACCTTATGTATGGGGTTTTCATACAACATTTCTTCTTGGACAGACAGGCTGATAAAAATATCCCCAGCATATACATGGACTGAATTGGAATATGTCTTTTCCAGTCAAACCTCTGAAGCATCTAATTCAAATAGCTTTGTTAAGTGAAAGAACCAGATCACTGCTTTGAAGTACAGTGTCTATCTTCTGAATACGAAACCTATTTCCGTCTTTGAGTTGAGAAAAATAAAATGTTACCACAAACAAAAACATTCTAGTTTGTAGAGGAAAAAAAAAAGCCAGCATTCCTGATTTAGTACCAGACCTCCAGTTTAAACTCGACCTGCTTCCAGTGGGACCTCACTTTTAGGCCTTAGGACCAATGTCAATGTGGAAGAAAAAAAGAATTGCTTGCAAAAAAGCATTATGACCAACTTCTTCTTCCTCTTCTTCTTCTTTTTTTTTTTTTAAAGATTTTACTTATTTATTTGACAGAGAGAGAGAGACAGCCAGCGAGAGAGGGAACACAAGCAGGGGGAGTGGGAGAGGAAGAAGCAGGCTCCCAGCAGGGAGCCTGATGTGGGGCTCGATCCCAGGACTCTGGGATCATGCCCTGAGCCGAAGGCAGATGCTTAACGACTGAGCCACCCAGGCGCCCCCCACTATGACCAACTTCTGTGCTTTAGATGCATTGTGTAAATTGGGTGTTCTGAAAAATCTAAATATTAGGCCAATTTCAAGAATAAACAGAACAATACCAGCACCAGCTAATCTTTCATGAGCTCTCACTGTGGAAGGCTGGAACGACCTTCACCTTTTTCAGAGACCTAAACTATGGCATAAAGTGGCAGAATGTCTTCCCCACAGCTAATGAGCCACTAAGACAGGATTTGCTCTGTGGACACCTGGTTCCAGAGCCCCAGTTCTTGGCCGCACCACTGTTTGCTTCATTGTGAGGCTCGACAAGCTCAATGTCCAGGAGAAGGGCCTTCTGTACACTGCGAAGCAAACTTTGTGAGGCAGCATTTGTCAATTATTTCTGAGTAATGTTTTGCCACCTCATTTTTCTCCCTCAGCGATAACATTGATTCATTTACGTCCTCATTGGCCAGGGGAACAATAAACCCAGTGCTACATGGACCAACATGTTAGTAATTTTTATCACGAAATACTGTTGCCAAAGGCAAATCATGTTCTTCGTGCTTTCCTGAAGTCTCTGTATTTGCACATACACCCTATTGCTTTGGTAATGGAGAAGTTTTGACCGTTTGTTTGTTCATTGAAAACTATGATCAGCCTTTCCTGTGAAATGAAATGAGCAGCCCCGTAGTTGTCTTACTGTCCCCACCGTTTGGAGATCACTGTCACTGCTGCTTGGTGTTTACAGTGTGTATTCAGTCCCTGTCAAATGTGCTGCAGTGGAGACCCCTGGAAAGAAATTTGCCACCTGGCACTCGATGCTCGTTATCCACGAGTAATTCAGAACGTGACATTATTGGAGAAAGAATCTGGCCGCTGCTTTCCCTGCTACGTTTGCAGAATCCTCTGGTTCTGTATGCCTGCTTTATCAGTTTCTCACTGAGGAAGTTATCTCTTACTACTTGAGCTGGCTTGTTTGGGGTAGCATTTTTAGAGCAGCAAATTTGTCTGTCAGACCCAAGATTAACGCTGCCTGTTCAGTTCAGCATAACACCAAATGGAAAGAGCCGCAGTATAATCAGTTAGTGAACCCCAGAGGGTCTCATTCATAGGTCATCGAGGGGACCTGGGAATCTGTCATTTACAGAAGCTTCCCTGGGAGACTGTTACTCACCCAGGTTTGGAAAGCATCGCTCTTACAGAATACATTTATAGGTGTTTCTCAAGGACTATAAAAACATCATCTCCAAGGACCATAAATTCTACAAAACTGCTTTATTTGATTTTCAATTTTGACCAGTAGAAAAACGTTACCATCCCTTTGCCCAGTAGCCACTGAAAGTGGCTAGGCTGTAAGTAAAATACTGTCACAGAGGTAAAGGAAAGCCCCATGCGTGTTGCATACTTTAAAGTACCAGACTTCTTGACTTCAAATCCTGATTAAGAGCTGATTTTGTAATAATGATAATAGCCAGTGTTCGTGAGGTTTCAGGGAAATGGACATTCTCCTGCGCTACTGCAAACTGAGCATGTTAACTGATCTGGCTTTTCTGGAGGGAAATTTTGTGGTACATATCTAAAGTCTTTTAAAAGTTCGTCCCATAGAACACAGTAACTCAGCTTCTAAGAAATGTATTCCGAGGATGCACCAAAGATACATGTAAAGATTTCTGTGCAAAGATATTTATGAAAGTATTTTTAATGTTCAACAAGGAGTTATGTAAATAACCTATCTCATAGTCATGCACTGAAATATTGCACTGCGCTAAAAATGTTTTTGAACAATGTTTCATGCTGTGGGAAAATTGTACATTGTTAATTGAAGAAAACTGGTTATTAAGTTGAAAATATAGTATAATTCCAATTTTATTTTTAAGAATT
Source organism: Ursus americanus (assembly GCF_024610735.1). Classification (NCBI taxonomy): domain Eukaryota; kingdom Metazoa; phylum Chordata; class Mammalia; order Carnivora; family Ursidae; genus Ursus; species Ursus americanus. The sequence continues at coordinate 55,233,123 of NC_142127.1, forward strand.
AAGTGTAGGGGCACCTGGGTGGCTCCGTCTGTTAAGCGTCTGCCTTGTGCTCGGGTCATGGTCTTGGGGTCTTGGGATCAAGCCCCACATTGGGCTCCCTGCTCCCTCCACCCTCTTCCGCCCCCGCTCGTGTTCTCTCTCTCTCTCTCTCCCTCTAAAAGAAAAAAAAAAAAGGATTAAGCATATATAGGGACATCTGGGTAGTGCAGTCAATTAAGCGTCCGACTCTTGATTTCAGCTCAGGTCATGATCTTTGGATTGTGGAATTGAGCCCCCTGTTGGGCTCCACACTCAGCACGGAGTCTGGTTCAGATCCTCTCTCTCTCTTATCCTCTGCACCTCCCCCTTGTGCTCTCTCTCTCAAAAAAATAAATTTTTTTCCTTTTTTTTAAATTGAGTGTATATATGCATTGAAAAAAAGCTGAAAGCAAATGCAACAAGATATTGAAAGAGTTTGTTGCTGGTGTGATAGTTTTAATTTCTTTTTTCTTTTCTGATCCATCCCCCTCAATTTCTACAAAGAATGTTAATTGCTTCTATAGCAAAAAAAAAAAAAAAAAAAAGTATGTCATATCTTTTGAGTCCTATTTTGTGAGTTAATGTGTGTATGTAGCTTTAAAATGGTATTTTGAATATAGTAAATATAAATGTCAGCCATTTTAATAATGAAATTGTAAGCCTTAACACCTTAAGTAAAAAATTTAAAATTAAATGAATATATAGGATATGCCATGTGGGAAAAATGCAGCAAGGTTTTTAAAACCATCTTTGAGGTGCTGATGCAGCAGCTGGCCTACCAATTCTCCTCTTAACTACCTACCTGTATTTATCTCACGGCAATTTAATTTGTTTGTTCTTTCATTCAGCAAATATTTATGGGTACATACCGGCAAATCATAGATATATCTGCTTTGAGTTCATGCAGGTGATCAAATGAACTCTGCTGTAAGTACACATACATAAATGTTAAACAGATGCATATAGGATTTTTTTTATTTTTTATTTATTTATTTTTTTTTTGCTTTTATTGTTAGTGAGATCGTGTGAGTGATTGTCGTACTGAAAGCATTTGTCTGTTCTGGGTTGTTTGAGTAGCCTTGTGGAAAATTATAAGTAATCTTGACTTTACTGTTCTGTTCAAGTCACACATAACTGCTGTCCTGTCTTTTAAATTAACTCTGCATGTTGCAGAGCCTTTGCTCTTGAAGTGACCTAGTCTCTGTCCCTGTTATTTGCTGTTGGTTTATAATTGCTGCAGTGAAGTATGATCCAAGTTGCTGGGGTTTTCAGTGATTTTGTTAGCGTGTTTGTGAGTGTTGAGAGTACAGGTAAGAAGCAAACCCACCAGGGGCGCCTGGGTGGCACAGCGGTTAAGCGTCTGCCTTCGGCTCAGGGCGTGATCCCGGCGTTCCGGGATCGAGCCCCACATCAGGCTCCTCCACTATGAGCCTGCTTCTTCCTCTCCCACTCCCCCTGCTTGTGTTCCCTCTCTCGCTGGCTGTCTCTATCTCTGTCAAATAAATAAATAAAATCTTAAAAAAAAAAAAAAAAAAAGCAAACCCACCAGCAAGTTCTGGTTCTACTGCTCCTTGAAGGCAACCGTGGAAGTTAAAAAGCTGTTTATTCACATGCCTTTTACCACTTCATGGTCAAGACTGCTGAACTGCTCTTGGCTATCAGTGAACCACTTGATGGAAAAAAAAAATCCTGATGGTATTTCTTACGATGCACTGTTTCCAGCCTTAGGCCAAGTTCAGTGTGGGGCCATGGCTATTGGTTCTTAGTAAGTTTCCTGTTTCTACGCAGAAGGAGGCAAGACTGTGAGGACTGCTACATCTCCCTTCAGGTTTCCCAGATGTGCCTTGTGGAATTTTCCCAGCCACTATTTCTAAAATTTTTTACTTTCATTCATTTCAGTGGTGCTTATATGGAGATTTTTTATTAATGCAATTCTGCCGTCTTTCAGTGAGAGTAAGACAATTATTACTATAAAGAAAATAGTAGAATTACTGTTTATTCAGGCATGGCCTTCTGGCTTTGGTGATTTTAACATTTTATGCTATTCCAATAATAGTAATAGTAATAATAATAATAATAATAATAATAATAATAATAATAATAATATTTCTTTGCGGGAGTTATTAAGAAGACAGCAGGCACGTCCACATGCCTCTGCTGCTTAGAAGGGGGCGGGGTCTGCATCACCGCCCTGTGCTCCTGCTCTCTACCACTAGCAGGCATCTCGGGCATCTGTCTGCACTCACGTTGTCAGCTTCCTCGGTGAGTTCTGATGCTGTGGTCACGAGGTGCTGCTGCTACTAGGTTGGTCATATCAGGTATGGATTCTTCACTTTAGATGTCCTACCCCGGCCAGGTGTTTGGACACCTGTTTCTGTGGCAGTAAAAATACACGGGATTCTTAAAGATTTATTCATAGAGCATTTACTGTGGAAATGTCAGCTCCCATTTCTAAATGCCCATGGTATGCCAGGCCCTGGCAGCACTATTGTGTCCACTAGGTGCCAGCTCTGTGACTTACAGTGTCTTCTAAGGTAGACATGACCATCCCCATTTTACAGCTCAAGGACACTGAGGCTGAGAGAGGGTCATGATTTGCCCAAGTCACGTGGTAAATAGCAGTACAAGGGTTGATGTGCTCATCTGTGTGACTACAAATTTATGTTCTTTTCTCTGCTTCGGACGCTGCATCCCTGAAGAAAAAGCTGGCTGGCTTGCTCTTAGTTCTTGACTTGGAAACGAACCTTAAGGTTGCACCATATTGAAGAGTGCTATATCCTTTTTTGTTTTGTTTTGTTTTACCCATTTCTGCCTCTCTGCTTCCACAAAACGTTGTGGTCGAGGATGGCCTTTGATGCATTCAGTTAGTCTTGAGGGAATACACTGCTTGAAATTGCTGCTGTTTTGCCATTTAACGTTGGCTTTAATTTCAGTAGAAGGCAGTGCTTAAAAGCTTGGACGCAGAGTAAAATCCCGATTCACATTCCAAGTCCAACACTTACTGACTCCGTGTCATTAATTTAACCCCTCTGTGCCTCTCTCGGTTCAATCAGCCGTAAAATAAATGTCATAGTCATTACTCAGAGGCTTTTTGTGCAAATGGAATGAAACAATCCACGTGAAGCCTAGAGACGGGCATGCAGAGAACACCGAACGCCGCCCGCCGCCTCCGCCCTTATCATCAGCGCTATCACATGGAGGTTATGAGCATCCCTGAAATAGTGTCGCCGTGTTAAAATTAGATGTAACTAGAGGAGACAAGCCTCACAGCCAAAAACCTGGAGAAGAAAATACTTTAGAAGTTTATAAACTTAGGTATTTTTCTTTGAAAATATTTTACATAATTCACAAATATCAAAGCAGCTTAGGTGTGATCATCCGATGAACGGTTTCAGTGGCGGTAACGTTCAGAGAGCCGTGGGCCCGTTCTCCTTATCACTGTCCTAAATTTGTATGAAAAGCGAGTCTTTGCAGAAATTTGTAGCCACAGCCCGAAATAGTCACAGCAGTTCCTGTATGTCTTTGAAATGCGATGAGAATAAAGACAGACCTCACAAACTCGCAGACCCGTTCAGCGGATCTTGTGTGCCCGCATTTTGGGAATCACGTTCCCCCTCCGTGGGAGTTGCACCACATGAACTCTTACGAAATCAAAAAGCTGTAGTGACACGTGTGTCCTAGACCCCTGGCTTTATGCTAAATACGCATCCGTTTTCTCTGAGTTCCTTAAAAAACTGACCTGTAATGCAGCTGGGTTCATCGCTGTCACAAATGTACCACTCCAGTGGGGCACACTGATAATGGGGGGAGACTATGCCTCTGTGGGGGCCAGTGGCATGTGGGAAATCTCTGAACTTTCTTCTCAGTTTTGCTGTGAACTTAAAACTGCTCTAAAAAAAAACGTCTTAGGGAAAAAAAAAAACCACTGACCTGAAAAGTTGTAATTTTAGTATTTGAAAGGAAACTTGATTTTAGAAGAATAATTAACAGGTTTATGTAATCCTTTATTTAACCTGCTTATATAATATGTATAGCACCTTGAAGATATTTGGCATATGTTTCCACATCACCGTGAAAGAATATGAAAATAGCCAATTGGTGAAGAAAAGAACACAAAAGTATAGCACAGATTATGATCTTAAAGGAAACCTTGTGAAATGGATTCATTTTTGTTACTGAAGGTGTTGCCACATTAGATTTGACCCAGCCATTAACTTTAAGTCTATGAAACAAGAGCCCTGTGATTAATCCACTGGATGTTTCACTTTTACAAGTTAAGTTCTTTAAATGTTTTCAAAAGCTCTATCCTATTGGAGCTGTGATTTTTTTTATAGTTCCAGTATGAAGCTAGAAGGCAGTTGTATGTCTAACCATGTGTCAATGATTGCTAAGGGTCTCTACAAACTAATCAGCACTCACTGAAAAACTCCAGAAATTTTTGACTGGCCGCCGTGTGCAGGGTCTTGTGCTAAGGGTGGGTTGGCAGTAGAGGAGGTGGGATGCCAAGGTGAAGATGAGCTGGTCTTTACCTTCAATCTAACTAGAGTCCAAGGCTGAGTCTGGTGAAGTTTGAAAACTGTCTTCTTTTTATTCGCCGATATTGAAAATATAGCATTCAAGTATTTAGATATTTCATTACAAAGTGTGAATGCGTGGCTCAGTCACTTAAGTGTCTGATTCTTGATTTTGGCTCAGATCATCTCAGGGTTGTGAGATCAGGCCCCGCATTGGGCCCTGAGCTGGACGTAGAGCCTGCTTAAGATTCTCTCTCTGCCCCTGCCCCCCTTTAAAAAAGAACAAAAACAAACAAAACAAGGAATCAAAACAAATAATGAATGGTTATGTGTATGATTAAATAACCTCAGGGTTATGCTTTTGGCTTTAAACACCATCAGTGTGAAGGCAGTTCTTAAGGTAGTGGATAACTTTTTTAGGACTGGATAATAAATAGTTGGATAGACAGTAATAGGTTCTAATAATACGTAAGACCGCGCAAGTTTGCATAAGAGCCTTTGGCTCCTGCATTATCATTACAGAGTTTAAATGAAATAGCTTATTTTTTGAAGCTAGTTACATTTATAATAATGAGTATCACCTGGTAGTTTTAACAGTTATGCTTTCATTTTTTAGTAAAATATATACATACATTTGTGATAATAAAATATTCATTTATTTACAGTTTCTTAGTAAACTTTTTATGATTATCTGTGACTTGGCAAATGAACATTTGGAGCTTGTATTTTTCACTCAGCTTGAATGTGTGCTATATTGTACTATGTTTGAAATAAACGAACCTCTTTTCTTCTATAATATAAACTGTTTTGTAAAACCAGGTGGAAAAAAGCTAACATTGTGTTATTTGTCACAGATACTGCAGTAAGTATTTTGTAGACTCTTCATGGTTTGGTCCCTAAGCCTTTTGATTCACAAAATCCTGGCAACATTTTAAATATTCCCAGGTATCTATAGAGACAAAACTCATTTTTATCACACTTTAAATATCCTTAATTGATCTTCTATGTCTGTGGTTTGGTTTAGAAATCAGAGGTTTAGTTTCCTTCCTCTGGCTAAATTCCTGAGTTAATCCTTTATTTCCTGCTACATAGTTGCTAAGATCAAGTTTCTTTCCAAGTTTTGCTTTTCTTACCATTTGTCTGGGGCAGGGCAGGGGGTCGATGTGTGTATGTTCCGTTGCCCAGCAACCCTCAAGGATGAGGGTAGACGAGGGCCCTTAAAGAGAGGCTTGAGCCAAATATATTTCACTGGACAATTTAGAGAAGTAAAAGCAGTAGCCAAATGGAACAGGTTTAAGATGCGGGTTTGCAAAAATTTGTTCAGCCTTATTTGGTCTTTGGTTCATGGGCTACCTTCTGAGAGTCACTGCTCCAGAAGCTGGGGGTGTGGAACGATGAGTGGGAGGTTTGACCTTTCCTTTTCTATTTTCTATGTTGTATTTTGAATCTTTTATAATGAGCATATATTAGCTTTGTCATTTTAAAGCATAAGAAAGAACATGAAATTTGGGAGGAGGGACGATTACCTCCCAGAAAAAGGTAATAATGTTTTTGTTTCAACAACAAAATTCTCATTTTAGTTTCTAATTATGTGATCTCAGAATACATCTAAATTTTAAATGTAGCTGTTATGTTTTGAATAGGATCCTATCCAAAGTGCCAACATGAGCAAACAAATAATGCAAGTTCTGGGTCCTTTGCTCCCTTCTTGTCTGTTAAAGATCTGAGCACATACCACCAGTTTTTACCTCCGTAAAATGGCTTTGCTTTTTCTTTTTTTAAGGTAAAATGAAAACAGTGGATAGAGTCTGACATATTTATTTGATAAAATATCATAGTTATAAATGGCACAATATAATTCAGTTTCCACTAACGTTTATTTAATATCACAATCATATATCTCACTTAACATTTACATTAAACTTGTAAGTTAGCTCTTACTATTCTCTCCTTTTCCTGAAGACAAGAAATAGGTGTGGAGAGAAATTAAATTAACTAATAGCCCCAAACAAGTACTTAGTATGTGTCAGAACCCAAGTTCAGTTCTTGTTTCATCTGACTGTAGGCCAGCGGTTTTTCTTATTTTGCTCATTTCTCATCCTTTTAGCAGATCTAATGATTCCTGCCCAACAGTAGCAGTGTTCCTTTCTGGGGTGAAGACGGTGGGAGATTTTCCCTGGGGGGACCATCAGAATCTATGTGTGGGATGATATGTGTAGTTTGGAAAAGATGCCAGAGATAATTCAACTTCCTTACCACCTGCCTTGATTGACACTCTCTGCACTACCCCACACTGTACCATGATGGTTTGATTTTAGTCTATTGACTTTAGAATAGAACTTCTTTCAGCTCTTCTATTTAATAACTGTAAAAAGGTTTTTTTCCCCTCCCACAAATTTACCAGACAGTTAATTTCATGGAATATTTCTGGGTTAGTGTATTTCCTTCTCCCAGAAATAAATTTTGCATTATGTGGGGTAAGGAAATTTTTTACCTTTTTTTTTCATTTTTTTTTTAAACATTTTATTTATTTATTTGACAGAGAGACAGCCAGCGAGAGAGAGAACACAAGCAGGGGGAGTGGGAGAGGAAGAAGCAGGCTCCCAGCCGAGGAGCCCGATGTGGGGCTCGATCCCAGGACTCTGGGATCACGCCGTGAGCTGAAGGCAGATGCTTAATGACTGAGCCACCCAGTCGCCCCTTTTTTTCCATTTTTTTAAACCTAAATTCAATTAGTTAACATATAGTGTATTACTAGTTTCAGAGGTAGAGGTCAGTGATTCATTAGCCTTATATAACACCCAGGGCTCATTATATCATGTGCCCTCCTTAATGCCCATCACCCAGTTACCCCACCGCCTCATCCCCCTCCCCTCCAGCAACCCTCAGCTTGTTTCCTATGATTAAGAGTCTCTTGGTTTGTCTCCCTCTCTGATTTGGTCTTGTTTTATTTTTTCCTCCCTGCCCCTATACTCCTCTGTTTTGTTTCTTAAATTCCACATAGGAGTGAAATCATATGATAATTGTCTTTCTCTGATTGACTTATTTCACTTAGCATAATACCCTCTAGTTCCATCCATGTTGTTACAAATGGCAAGATTTCATTTTTTGATGGCTGAGTAATATTCCATTGTATACATACATACACATTTTCTTTATCCATTCATCTGTCAATGGCATCTGGGCTCTTTCCATAGTTTGGCTATTGTGGACATTGCTGCTATCAACATTGGGGTGCAGGTGCCCCTTCGGATCACTACATTTGTATCTTTGGGATAAATACCTAGTAGTACAATTCCTGGGTCATAGAGTAGCTCTATTTTCAACTTTTTGAGGAATCTCCACACTATTTTCCAGAGTGGCTGTACCAGCTTGCATTTCCATCAACAGCGTAAGAGGGTTCCCCTTTCTCCAAAAATGCCTTTGCTTTTGACTATCGCACAAAAGGCACTGGCACACATATGAATACTCAGCTACATTTATCATTTTTCTCTACTAATTTGGGTAAATCCAGGAATGGAAAGAGCAGAGTCGCAGTTAATACTTAATTTGTTCTTGGACACTATAGCTGTCAGATTAGGAATTCTTGCTAATCCCTGACCAACTTTATATTTGGCCCCAAAATATCTGTTCTTATTTCTTCTGTTTCCTCACAAATTGGAGAAATGGGAGCAATTCATAAACTTTTAACTATAATGATTCTCTTTCTAATAAATGACTTTAAAAATACATTTGGGTGGGATTTTAAAAATCTATGACTGGACCCTTTATTTTCAAGGTAAAAGAAATAACCAAAAGCTTAAAACTTACCAAGAAATTAGAATAATTTTCTCAGGTAAAAGTGTAATTTTCTTCTTGAAAAAGCAAATATTAATCTAATAGTTTTCCAGCAAGATATCAAAAAGAGAGTCCTCAATAAGTAAATGTAGTGCTTATCTTGTCTGTTGAACCAATGAAATGTTCTAACTAGAGTAAAAATGTTACATTTCATTTTCAGCCTATACCTAAATATTAACTCCATTGAGTTATTTCTTTGATGTCTTTCAAGTTTATTCCCCCACAGAAAATATTTAATTTTTCCCAAATATACAAGTAATACCTACTTATTACACTAAAAAATGAAAATATTAAGAAAAAGTTAAAAATCCCCTATAACCCTACCACCTTCCTGTAGCTACTGTTAGCATGATGGAATATGTTTCGATTATATGTATAGCGTCATCATATTCTGCATACTCTTTAGAGCCTGGTTTTTCAGTTGACAGAGCATCATGTGGGTAGTTTTTCCATGTCAATGAATATATATCCATATTGTCATTTCAGATCACTGCATGGAATCCCCTTATAAGTCATATGTATTAGTTATTTTTACTATAATAAAATAATAAACTATCTGTCCTTATATCTTTGTATACCAGTCTGATTTCCTTAGGGTAAAGATTTAGCTGTGGGATTGCTGGGTCAATGAGGCATGTTCTTCTTTTTCCAAAGACTTCGTAATAAAATGGCTCCTCTTTAGAAAGGTTATACCCAATTTATACTCCCTTTTCCCCAGCTGATCCATTCTTGAATCTGATGGTTTAAAAAAAATCATTATTATTTTGGTTTCATTTCTTTGAATACTTCTGAAGTTGAGGTTGAACATCTTTCCAAATGTTCTGCATGAGTTGCCTGTTCATGTACTTCGCCTATTTTTCTGTTGGAATGTTACTTACTGATCTGTGAGTGCTTTTTATAGTCTGTAGAACACATCTACTGTTCATTGTATCTGATGAATTGTTTTCTTTGTGCATTTAAAAATTATTACAAGATATTACAATTATAATTATTTCCTAAGGATTATAAGAAACTCTAGAGACTGAAGTGGTATTAGGGCTCTGGGCTTTTTTGATACAGACCTTCCTTTTTGTCTGTTGCCCTTGGAGAGGTAAGCAAATATTTTTATGTAAAGCTAATTGCCTAAGTGGTAGATATACATTCTCATAAAGTTATAAATATGTTGAGACATGCTCTGTGGTTTTTGCAATCCGTGTGATCTCTGACCTTTTCTCCGAGCCTGAAAGCAGCACTGTGGCGGCGGCAGCCGAACCGCATATGCAGAAGAGGGGAAAACCAAATCCTGGCTGACATGTTTCTGACTGTTCCTGCTGCCTTTGGTCTCCCTCAGGAACTTGCCATTGTTCACATGGCTCACTGGTCTCACTGTGATCTCTGTGATCTCACCCCCAGGTCCATCGCATGAAAAATGGGTTGTCTAATCCTGGGCTGCATTTCCATCTATTTTCAGAGTATCCACGTACTGGAGAGGACTGCTTCCTCCAGCACCGAGCCCTCTGTCAGTCGGCAGTTGCTAGAACCAGAGCCGGTCCCCCTCTCCAAGGTCAGTGACGGGATGTGGTGTTTCTCAGATGGCGTGATGCCTGCTCTGGGACCAGCGGAACTGTAAACAGGTCTTCCACCTGACTCCCCTAAGGTAGCTGTGATTCCTCTTGTAGGCCTGCGCTGCCACATCTTTCTGCCCCCAGTATGTAGGCTTTCTCTGCCCGGTGCAAGGGAGGAATGGAGGAAAGTATATTTTTCTGGGAATTGCAGGAGTACAAAGATCCAAACTACTCTTTAGTTTAAAGGAAGAGAAACTATTGTCATTATCCTGTTGGAGACATGAGCAAATATTTCTGCGTCAAGCTAATAGAAAAAAAAAAAAACCTGCAATACTAACAGCAACAGCTACCATGATTGCCTGTGCACTGTGTTCCAGGCATGGTGCCAGGTGCTTAAATACATGATCCCATTTAACAGAACCCTTGCTAACAGCACCATGCAGTGGAGGTATCTATTACGTTTACAAATATGGAAACCGAGAATTAAGAACTTGCTCGGGTTCTGAAAAAGCTGCTAAGTAGCAGGGCAGGGATTCAGACTTAGACTGTTTCAGTTCTACCCCACCCGCAGGTCCAATAGCGCCTGCCTGGAGGGGCTGTTGGATAGTCAGTCCCAGGCTTCTCCTCCCATCTGGCTTTCCTCGCTGTGAGCTCCGAGAACACCGCAGACTACTGATGAAAACCTCTTCTGTTTAATGGAAGCCAGCGTTCCCTTCCTTCAGCCTTCTCTTTCTTGGACTGGGGAGACCTCTAAATTCATTTATGTCTCAAATGCAAAAAATCAGAAAGAAAATCCCTACCCCTTGCTCGAAACCCTGCAGTTTTTTTCAGCAGGCTGCCTCTCCTATGGAGAAACTCAGAAAATAGAATGCATGGGGATTTGGAATGCAAATATAAAAATAGCACTTTATTTCCCCAAAAAGACTTTGAAATATGTATCACTGATTCTTCCACTTTGCTTTTCCTACATTAAATAGAATCCTTTAAGGAAAGAACACATTTTATGGTATGGAATACATATGCTTGTACTCTTCATATTTGGAAGATATTGCAAGCTATAAAGTTTGTGTTATTGGACAGGAGTAGACTGCAAAACTAAGGAAAGGGGGTTATCAAACTTAAAAAACAAATTAGAGAGAAAGAGAAAATGATCTGACTTCTATTTGAATGGCAAACAGAGAATGCCAACTTGGTAACTACAACTAGTAATCTCTTTGAAAACATCAGTTCTCTCTTACCGGCAGCTATTGGAGAGAGACTCAAGAAACACTGGGGCAGTGGGAGAGGCCCCTAACATTTCCTGAGCACCTACTTTGTCCCAAGCATTGGATCAGCACAGATATTCTCTCACAGAATCAGCCTACTGGATGAAGTGACTACTGATGTTCTATCATTTTACTGATAAGCAAACTGAGAGACTTGGAGCATAAGTAAGTTAGTTGTCCAGAGTCAGGTAGCTGGGAGGTGTGTGCCGAAGACCAGGATGATGAGAGAGACAGGGTGAAAGGAGACCTCTGAGACTGACATGCAGAAACGGAAAGGAGAGTTGCTGGTATTAAAAACACAAATCAGGAGGAACCTCCTGGTTGGCAAACATCGGAGGCATTGGGGAATCGGTGCCGTTGCAGAGGGCACGGAAGCTCTACGCCCTGTGCCCTCTGCGTCTGTCCCACCCGGCTGTTCCCAGTTAGGTCCTGTAATAAACTGGCGATCTCGTAAGTACAGGAATAATAATAAAGAGCTAATGCGCACAGGACTTGCTTGGTCCCCGTCTCCCACCCAGTGCATCTCTAGCGTCCTTGGCATCTCACGGTATACTCCGGCTACACCCGTCTGCACACAGTTCCCAACCCTGGCCGTGCTCTTTCTCTGCTCCACGGGGGCATGTCCGTTCCTTCTGGAATGCTCTCCTGCACCTAGCTAGAACTCCGGCTCTTCTAAGTCAGGCCCACAGGAGCCCTTCTTCAGATGCTGCTCCTCACCTCCCTGCCCCGACCCACCGTCGGCCCCAGCCTCTCCCTGTGCTTAGGACATCTCTTACTTTATCTTACATTCTTTCTTCCATCAGGTCCTCTAGAAGGACAACTGGCAGTAGGGTGTGTGTGATTATGGAGGGAGAGCCCTCAGGACAAGGGTAAGAGAAGAGCTTAGGGCAGTGAGGTGCTGGCAAGATGGGGTTTGGGCTGGCGTCCCCCCTTGAGCCAGCTCCCAGGGTGAGCCCCGGAGCGTGAACTGTACCGCAGAGCTGCTCTCACCCCGAGGCAGGGACTTTCTGTTCCCTCGGCTGTTTGTACTCTTGCGTCCTTCAGTGGCTGAGAGTCTGGAGGGAGGGAGAGGCCGAGGTGTGGGTGCCCCAGCTGTGGAGGAGGGAGGTTCGTGCCCAGGCGCGAAGGCCCCAGCTTCCGCAAGCAGTTCACGGGGAAGGGGAAGGAGGGCGCGTCGGCCGTGCGCAGGCAGCTGGCGCCTGGATCCACCGGCCTGACGCAGGCGGTGGCTCGGGCGCCAACAGCGCCCACTTCTCATTGCTCCCCCGAGCTGTTGCCCGCCTGCCCCCGCTGTAGGACTCCTGCTCGTGCTGGGCTGGTTTCGTATTAACAGATACCACCTCTCTCGGCGCCTCCTGAAATCGGAGGATCCCACCCATTCCAGACACCAAAGCATCTCACCATCCCCCAGTCCCTTTGAGAGAAGACGGACACCCCGGCACTGGTTGGGGGCAGAAGAACACCGTGTGAAGCACCCATCGTCCTGACTCAGGCTTTGCTGGAATTCTTTGTTTGGTGTTTTCGCCTCCTGAGGCGTGTTCCCGGACCACCCGCCCTGCCCGCAGCCCTCGTGCCCCTAGAGCATACCCTTGAGACAGGAAAGGCCTCAAAGGAACAGACTAGGGCTGTTATCAGATCACTTTCTGGTTTTAGTTGTTATCGTTAGATAAAAAGTGTATTTAAAATTTCTAGAATGGCAAAAATGTTTGTATTATCTGACTCAAGTCCTGATTAAGTTTCTATTATAAGTAAACCAACAAAAATTGGAGACTTTAAAACAGAAAATTAGTATCCATTGAAATTACAAAAAAAATTCTTCAGTTTTCAGAAAGTGATTTTAACTTTCCTAAGGTAGACCTAGTCTGCTAAGCATGGAGGTGGATCGTATTGAGTACTGAGATGGGCTGTTTTCATATCTTACACACCTTATTTATAAAATTATCATCGACATTTATCATTGAAATAGGGAGGGTGTTGTTTGCTCTGGATTTACCTTGTTGCCTGTCAGTTTGACAGCTTATTTAACGGTAAGAACTGTATTAGGATTCTTTTCAATTTCTTTTGGCTTTAGTAACATCAGATCAGAGCAAAAGGAGTTATTTGTTCGGAGCTACTGCATTTATGTTTAAGAAATACATTTTAATTTTTTGCCTTCTCTATCTTACCCTTTTTTTCCCTCCTCTGTAGTTAAACCAAGAAAAAAACTACTGTGATAGAAATCAGTAGCCATAGCGCCACAGGCATAAGCTGGTATTTTAGTCGGAGTTTAATTAGAAAAAAATCCAAAAAGCACTGTACTTTTTATTAAATATTTCCACTTTTACAAGTTATGCAGGGTATTCATATAGATATGACTACACACACATATACACACCACACATCATATATGTATGTACACACACATCACATATGTGTACACATCACACACACAGAATAAATCAAAGATGAACACTAGCCTTCAGATAAGATCTAGCTGAAAATGAAAATGTTATTCTAGAAATGCTATCCGTGGATAGGGCTACTAAAAATAGAAATGTCATTAAATACAGCTGCTATCTAAGAACAGAGAAAGCTCTAATGAATATATTTACACATATACGGAGAGTTATTCTTTACTTGATTGTATCAAACTTTTTAAAATAAATCAGTAGAAATCCATCATTTTTATGAAAATTTTTATCTACTTTTCTGGTGATGGTAGAACCTAGTGTTTTCTCTGATTATTCTGTCATTCATAAGCAATGCTTACTTGTTGAGTTGCAGTTCAATATATTAAAATGGGAATACCAGAGCACCCCTCTCTGTGCTCCAGACCATAATGCCACCTGTACTTGTATTGTACAAAAAACATGGTATACAGCCTGAAATTGTCTCATCGGAAACATTTTTTAAAAAAATTATTTTATCTAGGGGCACCTGAGTGGCTCAGTCTGTTAAGCATCTGACTCATGAATTTGGCTCAGGTTATATCAGGGTCATGAGATCAAGCTCCACGTCAGGCTCCACGCTGGGCATGGAGCCTGTTTGGGATTCTGTCTCTCCGTTTCCCTTTGCTTCTTGCCCCAACTCACGCTCACTTGCTCTCTTAGAAAAAAGAAAAAGAAAAAAATTATCGAATTAACAGTTTTGACCAGCTTAGTCACGGTTCCTGACAATATTATCTTCAAATAGAAAATTACTTCTTGGGCTGTTTGTAAGAAGATACTTACAGATACTGTAATGGGTTCTTAATGTTGATGAATGGATAGCAGTAGGTGTGTTCCGTAAGGTAAATAGTTCATTCACTGGGGACCCCTCAGGGATGACCAAGTAGACAAAGAAATGACACTGGTCTCAGATTGGTGTTCCTCATCCAGTAGGGGGCATTTAGAGTTGGGTTTGGGAGAACAGAGGCCCAGTGTTGGCTGAGAGGGCTTTTCATAAGCCAGGAGTATCACCTGGGCTTAGTGATGCTCCAATGAAGCAATGTTCAGCTGCATCTCCCGGAAACATAACTTACTGTGAAAAAACACAGCCCCGTTTATACATACTTGACCTTAAACATAGATTTCACTTGGCCATAGGGCAAGCAGCTTCTGGAATGGAAGGAGGGAAAAAGAAAAAGGGGAATGGAGGGTAAATACGTTAGCCTCAACCTTTCCGTCCCCGGGGGCAGCTTTAGTAACTGATGATGGCACCTGGGCCTCTGGGCCTTGTCAGAGCTTCGCGGGCCTTCAGTAGGCTCTGGGCAGCCACCACCTAGACCTTTGCACCCGCAAGTCCATCAGCCATTCCTGTTGAAGCCTCTGTTTGTGATTGAGGGATGATTCCTGATAGAATGTATCTCTTCAGAAGGCGATTTCCCCAGTGAGCTTGGGATGGGGCATTCTGCAGAGAGGCCTGCCCCCCTCTGTGGAGCTGCATCCAGCTTCCGGAAGCTGAGCCAGCAGAGCGGTTACCCCGAGAGGTTGTGCTTCCCTGTGCCGTGGGAGGGGTTGTAGCTGTTGCACGTGACCTTGTTGCTCGTGCCTCTACTGCTTCAGCGCGCCCCACGCCTGAGATCTAGAATACCAGTGTTTGCCTGGTCGGCAGGTACTTTGGAACTGCATAGGCCCGTAGGAATCACCTGGTCCGGTGATTTGAAAACCCGGGATGTTGCTAAGGGCCAGGTATCTAACATGGGGGCGGGCCCAAGGGGCACTGGTGCAGACTGAAGGCTTCTGGGCCCCCTTCCCTCTGGGCAGGCCCACTGCTGCCGGATCTTATAGACTTGAACAAAACTCTCGAAGCTCAGATTTTTTTACATCTGAGATCTTCTGACTTTTAAATGTTGACAACTCATTAAAAAATTTAGACACCATAGACACACAGAACGTGTCTTATAAAAGAAGAAACCATGATTTGGAGGGTGATCATGTAGCCTCTAGGATCCCAGATTTCTGGCCTTGAAGTACAGGGCTCCCAAGGGTGTGTGTTTCAAAGGATGTGTGTCTTCCAAAGCATGGACTTCTGGGTGATGTGTGGCAAGCAGGGCATGGCCTGTGCCTGTCCCACTCTGAAATGCACGCAGCCCGCAGCACCGCCGTTAGTGAAGTGGGTGATGGGCCACTCAGAACACCGAGGCCTTTCCATTTTACACAGAAGGCCAGCACTCCACCCTAATTGAACATTTGTCATCAAAACAGCCTTACTTTAAAACGTTAAAGTGCCTTGGTGCCCAGAGATGAACTGTCTGGAAAAATGCATTTTAAACCTTCTGAGTACATGCCATCAAAACTCCATTCTGCCCTGCAGTCCCCCCGCCAACCATCTCCGATGGTCTACCTGGAAACTCGTTTTAACTTCACTTATAAGCACAACGCTGTGTCGGGTGTTAGACTTGGCTCCAGAACGTGGTTCATACTTCTGATGTGTCCAGTGCTGCTTCAGAGCAGCTTCCACTTAGGAGTCCACTCTGACTGTGTCATCAAACACTGAAAACATGTGACTCGTTTTTCTTCTTTTCTCTCAGGAAGCTGACAGCTGGGAAATTATAGAAGGGCTGAAAATAGGCCAAACCAATGTCCAGAGACCAGACAAACATGAAGGCTTTATGCTGAAGAAAAGAAAATGGCCTTTAAAAGGCTGGCACAAGGTACCATTTTCATCGTATTCGTCTTCAGATCGTCTTCGTCATAGAGAGCCTCTTATCTGGTGTCATTAGGGGGAAATTGAGGAGTATGATTGCATGTATAAAACTAATTTTCACAGCCTTTTTTTTAACCGTATGGGCTTCAACCTATTATACCTATTTAAGCCTGAGATCTGTAGTACCTGTATTCAGGGAAACCGTATTTTACGTGATATTTAAAGTCCAGCTTGTACGTGTTGTCTACTCTGCTTTTTTCATTTAAAAATAATATGAATATTTAAAAAATAATAATATGAATATGTGCTTATTAAATACTCTCTGAAATAAGATGTTTTTAAATGCATATGTATGTTCCATTGGATGGATTTTTATTAGATTCCACCATTATTGAACCAATTCCCTGTTGCTGGACATGGAGGATATGTCTGATTCTTTTGCTATTATGATGTGATGAGCATCCTCATACACAAATTTCTATGTAAGTCCTTGGGATAAAGTCTTGGAATTATTGTTACCACTGCAAACTAAAGATGTACAACCACTGATCTTGGAAGTTTGTTTACTGCCCTTGAAAGTATGTGGTTTCTTCTTCTCTGCCCTACCCCACATCCTTTCTCCATCTTCCAGTTTTAATTATGGAGAAAATATTCTGTACTACACTGTTGCAATTACCTGAGTAACAAGAATACTGTAATGCTAAGAAGGAGAAAATTCCTCCATTTTCAGCATAAGCCCCTCGATAGACCACCTGTACCTTCTCTGAAGTCACTGGAAGAACAGGTTCATCTGCTTGACACGTTTGCCAATGGATTTCATCTCAGGGCAGATGGATCTGTTGGCCCAAGTGGCTGGGTGGTGGCTGTCCAGTTGCCCAAAGCAGGGACATTATGGATTAGGATCCTTAGGAAATACATTTTTTGCAATTTTAGGGAAAGACTTAAAATTAATGGACAGGAGATGTTGCCCCACTCCCCTGTCTCTGAGGGTGAAATAAAAACAGGTCCAAGAGGCTTCTGACTAGTGTTTCTTCTCACTTGTCAGAAGCATCCTCAGTCTCTCCTGAACCTATAATATTATCCCAATACTAGGAATTTCTCTCTACCCTTGCTCTTCCTTGGACTTTGGTCTCCTGGCCATACTCCTTCCCAGAATCACCTTTCCTTTTCATTCTGGCCTCACGACTTCGCAATTCCTCGAATCAGTGGCCTTGCTAATCTCTTCCCTAGTGATCACACAATAGATTATCCCTGCTAACTTCTTTGATAGGTAGAAATGGAAAAGTAGAGAAAAGAAGTCAAAGAAACCGATGTTATGAATCTCATTCTCAGGTCGACATCTCA
The DNA here is from genome assembly GCF_024610735.1 of Ursus americanus. Classification (NCBI taxonomy): domain Eukaryota; kingdom Metazoa; phylum Chordata; class Mammalia; order Carnivora; family Ursidae; genus Ursus; species Ursus americanus. The sequence goes on from NC_142127.1 coordinate 55,250,751, forward strand.
GCAGCCACTCTTTCTGGGCCATGCCTTTGAGTGTTTTTCTATGTAAATAGTGGGAGGTTCACACTTGTATTGCCTTTTCTCCAGATCTCTAATACCATCAGATATTTATTCAAGCATCAGCATATTTGATTGCCCAAGTCTTGGGTGATTAAGTAATCAAGTGTTTTTCAGCCATGGAGATGCTTTCTTTCAGTGCTTACTTGTCACCCCTAGGACCTGTGTTGAAGGGGTTTTCATGGCCTTCTGTGAGTTCTGGCAGAGTATACCCGAGCCTGCCCGCCTGCCACTGCGGCAGCTAAGTGTTCCCGAATCACATAAAACCTTCCCAGCAGACCAATTTTCCAACAATAGAAAGACTCCTTGCATCTGTAGAGACTGTAGGAGGGCATTGGACCCGTTGTTCAATCGAGTCCTAGAACTGTTTGTTCCCGTGTGAATTGCCCACGGAAAGGAAATCAACAGAGGGTTCCTGGGTGTTTGTGAAGCAATGATGGCTGAATTCATTTGGACTGGACCAGGAGCATCTTGGAGGAGACAAAAACTGCCAAAAATCTCTGTCTCTCTCTTTCTCTCTCTTTTTTTTGCCCTTAAAGTAATTTAAAAGCAATTTTTAATCTCTTTTACTAATAGTGAAATGTAAGCATTTTGCTAAGTAGAGATGCAAGTATATTGCTAAAGCTGCTTCTTAAACTTTCCAGATAATTTATTACTCGTAGATCTAGTTCATGGACTCCTGTAACAGACGTGAGCATTTTCAGGAATTTTCCATGGTATCCAGGGAAATGTAGGAGTTTACATCCAGGGTGAAAAATTCCCTGTAGAGAAGCTCCTCACAGAATCACTGTGACCTCAACTGAGTTATTCTCATTTCTCACTTTCAAAAACCCCCCAGTGTGATTCATTCAGAAAGTCCCCGCTGTGGACGCTGAGATTGCACCTCCCCAACCCCACTCCCTCCCAGGAAAACCATGGTGAAAGATTGCATTCCCATCCGAGTATGTGTAAAAGAACCCAGTAGGCTGATGAAATGAATTCAAGCTCGGATTTCCTGACCGTTTAATGTGACTGACGATGACCACGGGCACTGAATTCAAATATATGAAAATGATCAAACGTATAGATTGCTAAATGCCAAGCCACGTTAGATGCACACTTGTGAATGTTTTATATAATTCAAAATGCACACGGTAACCGGGGGTTGTTTGGTTCTTGCAGCGTTTTTTTGTCCTGGATAATGGAATGTTAAAGTATTCAAAGGCACCACTTGATGTAAGTAGCACGCAGGACATGTTTCAAAGATGGTTGTAAAGTGAGTAAACACCACCGTTGTGCAAGCCTTGTGACGTAGTTACCAGCTTTGTGCATTTGTGTGCCTGTAAGATGTAACAAGCTACCAAACTTCCATGTTCCGGGCAACGTGTGTTTTATGCTTGTGCTCACACTAGCATAACAATCTCTAACTGGCGCATGAAGACTGAATTTAACAATTGTGATGGATGTCGTTAAGAACAGAAGGTTAAACCTACAAGCGATACACTAATAAAATGACCCCTTCTGTCTTGGAGAGAAAACCCAAAGAGACTTTTTTCCTGCATCTCTCAATAAACTATGCTTTATGTGCTTTTTTTTTTGAGATTTAAAGCAACCTTTGTTCTTATCTATATCCTTTTAAAACCTATCTTATGAACTTCATTTCTGTTTCATGTATCCTTTTATCTTGGAAATCCTAACTCACTAACATTACTGCAAATTACTTTTCTCGAAGAAGTAGTTGTTTGCATGTAAAACTAGAAGATGCCATCCGTCTTGTCATTGTGGCATAGAGAAATAACTCAGGTTTCCGTTTTGTCCCCATGTCTTTCATGGAAGCAGCTGTGTGTCCTTGATCAGACAAGGGCAACCAGAGGAGGCACTGGCTGCTCTGTGCTCTCAGTCCCAGCTGCCCACTTCGGCCTTAGCAGCTGTCTTCTCGTTGATTACTTGGGGGATGTTCTGGGTTGTGGGTCAAAGATTGATCATAGTTATTTTAGGAACCACTAAACATATCTTTTTTGGGTTATAAGCTGTGCAATCTAGTACTGTGAAGATTAGCATTATAAATTATGCCAGAAACAGGACTAAGAAATAAATAGTCTTGGGGCACCTGACTGGCTCGGTCGGTAGAACATGTGACTCTTGATCTTGGAGTCGTGAGTTCAAGCCCCACATGGGATGTAGAGATTCCTAAAAACAAGTAAACTTAAAAAAAGAAACAAATAGTCTTGTTTATTGAAATTGGTGTGAAGTCACAGCAACTTCAACTGTCCTCAGATTAAGGACCTTAACCATTACCTCTTTGTAAAGGAGGTGTAGTATTCCATCCCCCATAGATAAGTTAAAGATTACATTACACTCACTTCAGTACAGAAACACATCAACTCATATATCCTTCTAGCCTATTTACTAGTCTTCTGACTTCAGATTCAAAAGGGGAAGGTCCATGGAAGCATCGATGTCGGACTCTCGGTCATGTCAATTAAAAAGAAAGCTCGGAGAATAGACCTTGACACAGAAGAGCACATCTATCATTTGAAGGTAAAGTCACTTTTCAATAGTTTGAGAATAGAGAATAGCTTCTCTGCCATTAGCAGGGGAATTCACTTGCCTGTGTCAGTGCTAAACCAGAGATTGGTTTCACCATTACCGTCTCCTCTTGTTCTTTGTTTTAGGTGAAATCCCAGGACTGGTTTGATGCGTGGGTCTCCAAACTGCGCCATCACCGATTGTATCGGCAGAATGAAATTGTCAGGTCACCGAGAGATGCTAGTTTTCACATCTTTCCTTCAACCTCCACGGCTGAATCCTCACCAGCTGCTAACGTTTCTGTTGTGGATGGAAAGGTATGACTTTTGTTATATGAAAATCAGCCCAGAAATTGCTTGGGAAGTTATGTAGGCACGTAACTGAGTCTCGTTTGACAAACCAGAAAGAGAAAGTTTATTTTGTCAACTAACCCTCAAGACAGCAATGACATTGGGCATCAGAGTTAATCACAAGGACAGATTAGGTAGAAATATGGATCACCAAGAGAACTAGCAATTACTTTTCCTTTCTTTGAATGGACCACATCCTAACTTTATATGACTTTGTACGGAGACTAGGAAGTAGAGTGAACATTTGGCTAAGCAGCACCTAGAAATTGGTATCTTCCTGGGTGGTAATAAGAAGACCACAAAGTTTGAAAAATGAAACTTGCTTCCTTGCCTTGAACTGTAGTGTATACATGACCCAGAGAGAGACCATTGAATTTTCCCATGAAGTTAAGGTAAATTGGCTAGAGGATGTGACCATAATATACACAGTAGACTGTTTGAATGACTAGGTGCTGTGTTAAGCATTTGACATTCACTCATCTCTAATCTTTAATATAGCCCAAGCTCAGAGACAGTAAAAAAATGTTTTCAGAAGAGACAAGGCCATTAAACAGCTGAGCCAGAATCAGAATCCTCATCTCTCTCTTCCCCAAATCCATGCCCTTCCCATTATACCAGGTACCAGATTAAGGGAGGCTGAAGTTGTTCTTTGGGCTATATTAAGAGTTCATTTTTTTATGTGGCTGAAAAGCTAGAGGTGTTGCCTGTTAAAAACCAAAGTGAAGACAAGAGGCAGGGAGACCGTTGTTTCTGCCTTTGATTTAGTAATTAAGTTTTCTGAACCATGGCCACATTGCGGTGCCCAGGGTTGTTCCAGCTCCCACTTGGTACCTGACATTGAGAACACAGACATCTGTGAATAACTGGCTGCTATAAGGAGCTGGGTTTAAGAACCTTTCAGTGAAGATTCTGCTTTTCTCTGTTTCCTTACTTAGGGATATATATATAATATATATTTCCAAGTGTTTCCTTAGCATAACATTGAAAGACCTCATGGAATCTGCAAGACCAATCTAATCAGATTAAATGAAATACTATTGTATTCACTGTTTACTATTTCAATGGGAGTTACCTTAGTAATTTTTGTTAAATCCCATTAATTGTATTTCACAAGGCTCTTAAACTTTATTTCATTCTGGTTATAGCCTTGCCAAGGATTGTTCAACCAACGCCATCCTCCTAGGAACAGTGTATTGGTTTAACCCTAGTACTAACCAGTTCTGAAGTGAAAAAGAAGGAACCAAGAGGTCAGAGGGTAGGAAGTAGGGCACTTACTGAGGGACCCAACATGAGATGACTAAGATTGTCCTCCAGTTTCTCTGGGCCCCCTGTGCTCTCACCACAGAATACAGTGAATCCCAGGATTCATCCAAGCTAAACAAGAAATATATCCCAGATGGATATTTTAAAAATATGAATGTCTCATCCTTTGCTTCTTCTGCTTCTCCCTGCATGTTGATAAAAGACATATTATTTTCATCCCTTGTGTTATTTATTAAATAACTTGGGTGATAGCCAAGAACAGAGAACTGAAACCAGTTCCTCCCCACTGTTTGCCTTGGAATAAGAAAGCCTTTCAACTCTGGTTTTTGTAGAAGATCTGTTGCTGTAGTTATGAATGACACACCTCTAAGATCAAAGTCAGTGAAAGATTTCCATTACATTTCGCAAAATACAGGAAGAGCGAAGAGAGCTTTCTATCCCTTGCCTTGCATTCTAAATACCAAATTATGAGACTCCTGAACGCTAATTGGTTTGTGGCCCTGCATGGGTAATAAATAAATCTGGGTTTGCTAAATATGTGTATCATTCGCTTCATGATGATTTAGAAGAGACACGATCAATTATAATTGAATATGAAAGTCAAATATGGAGTTTTAAAGTTGTTTCAGCTTTTTCAGAGGTAATCTTCTGCTCTTTCAACTAAGTGTTCACGGAACTCACTGCATTATCTCCTTACTTCCTGCAACTTTATTTCACGTAAAATCCCTTTACTGGAAAGTCTGTCGGCTGTAGGTAATAATTATTTGCTGAGACTGCCTTTTTATATATTACCATTTTTAATATGCATTCAAAGCGTTGCAAGGTTGCTTGATGGTGGGTAACATATTTAAGAATCTCATGTGGCTGACAAGTCCTTGAGCTGATCGTAAGGGAACAGAGAGCTTTGGGGAAGGAAAGGCCTTCAATCATGAGTTAAAAGTGCTGCAATAAGGACGCTGTGTCTAATACGCCCTGCTGAGCAATTTAAACTCCTTGAGCTGGCAGGCCCTTAAGAGTGGGAGCTGTGACATACTTAAGTGTTGTCCCCTTCCTTGTTCGGTGGAGATGGCCGCCTACAGAGTGCTGTTCTTTATGAATTTGGGCTTCGCTGACCATGTCCAGGTTTAGCCTAGAGCCTTCTTTCGTATTTTGAGTCTGCCCTTTCTTCCTCTTTTCTGATGTCACTTTGAGGATACCTCAAAATATTTTTTAAAACTCACCTAAGTATACTGTTTCTGCTCACCCATACACTCCCCTTTGTTCACTGCAGGTGCCACCAAACAGCTTTCCGTGGCAGTCCCCTTTGCCGTGCAGCAACAGCCTGCCCGTGACCTGCACGACCGGCCAGAGCAAAGTGGCAGCCTGGTTACAGGACTCGGAAGAGATGGACAGGTGTGCAGAAGGTTAGTTCTTGGCCCGCTGGGCTCCCAGGAGAAGCCGACAAAACAGAAGCCAGAGCGGTGAATCGTGGCCGCTGAACCTCGCCCCCTCCAGCCTCCTCGATTGCCTCCCCCTTTCCTTGTGCTTATTTTTCCACACCAGACCCTGCCCCTTCCCGTGACTCCAGCTTGCCTTCTCCTGCGCCTTACCCCTGCTGCATCTGCTTTCACCCTTCCCCTGCCCTGCACCCCACCTTCCCCCCTGAGCCTCCCACTCCCCGGACCCTGCAGGCGGGTGATCTCACCGGCCCAGCGCAGTCCGTAGAGCGCCCCCACCCTGGCTCTCCAGTGTGGCCGGGTCCTTTCTCCAGCTGCCTTCTCTGCTGCTTCATCTTGCCCTTGAACAAGTGTCTCCTGACAGCCCTCCAGAAGCAGCACAATGATGTGGCACCTGCTCTCCACGGTTCCCTGTTACCGGTGTCCCATTCTGCGTCCGTTGTTAAATATTCTGAACTTAGACACCATGCCCTCACTCTGCCATCTCTGAGCCTCGTACTTTCTAGAAACTTTGCTGCTCCCTCGTAATTAGCCCAAGCATTTTGGTCCAAACTGCCACAGACCATGTCCGTTCTAGGAGATAGTTTTCTTTTGACCTTTAAAACTGAGAAAACAAGGATAGTATAACAAGTATTTTGTGAAGACATTGGGCCTAACGTATTTTTATTAATTTTTTTTCCTTTATGAAATGATGATGAAAGTAGATGTGAGAATATTTTCTTATGTCCTCACTTAGAAAAATTGAAATTGTAGGGTGACTGGGTGCCTGGTTGGTTAAGCATCTGCCTTTAGGCTCGGGTCATGATCCCAGGGTCCTGGGATCGAGTCCCGCACCCGGCTCCCTGCTGAGCGGGGAGCCTGCTTCTCCCTCTGCCCCTGCTTGTGTGCTCTCTCTCTCTTGCTCACTCTCCTCACTCTCTGAAGTAAATAAAATCCTTAAAAATAAGTAAATAAATAGTAAATAAAATCCTTAAAAATAAATAGATAGATAGATAAATAAATAAATAATTGAAATTGGGCAATATATGTTGATCCCCACCACAAAAAAATATATTTTTTTTGCTCTACATGTGCGTGAACTCAAAGCCTTCAGCGTTTTGCTTAGCCCTTGCCACATCCCAAACTCAATCTTTATGTGAAAATACGATTTTGAGAGGGATGTTATATGCATAAAGCTGCCATTCCATTAAAAGGGTTTTACTTGAATGTATTCACACAACATGCAGACATTCGAGTATATGAACTTAGGGTTGGGGAAAGAAGCTGGCCCTCACTTTCCTAAAATGCTGCCATTTCGCCTCCGCAGCGGTTCTCGACAGTTCAGCCTCTCCTCTAACATCCGCCACGTTCTACACACTCACAGCATGGAGCCTGGCTGCCTGCTTTGCTGAACAGATTTGGGACCACAGATGGGGACAAATCCATTCTTCTGACCAAAATGAAGAGACATCGGCTTTGATGCTGGGAAAGCCCCTGGCTGGTGGGGGAGGGAGGGAGGCTTTGACTCCGTGTGTTCAGAATACTCTGTGGCCCTCGTGCCTTCGGTCCTATCTCAGGGGTGCTCCTCCTTCTCCCCGTCCTGACTACTCTACCTGTGTCCTCCGTCCTGCCTTCCCGTTTCCTTCAGCGTTAGTGCAGTCATTACCCCATCTCCCGGGGATAGCCTCTCTCGTTCATTCACTTCTGCTCTCTGCCCCTAGACTCCAGCTTCTCTCCGTAATTTGATGTTTGCCCTTCTGCTCTATGAAAAAAGCGTTCTTGGTAGCCAGGGGCCATCTGATTTCCACTCAGTCCTCAGACGTCATCCTCTGACCTGCCCCGCGGGACCTTCTCTGATGGGACTTCTCCCGTAGGCCCCATGAAGTTTTCCTTTTCTCTCCAGCTGCTCCTCCTCTGTTCCACTGGATTCTCATCTGGTCGCCTTGGCTGTGGGGATGGTCAAGGTTCAGTCTTCCGCCTTCGGCTTCAGCTAACAGTGACTGTAGTTGCCTGGGTGCTCACCACGGGCCAGACACTGAACTGAGCACTTTACGTACATGGTTTTATGTAAATCTTCCCAGTAGTACCAGGCAGGATTATGAACCCTATTTTTAAAGACAGGCACACTGATACTTAGGTCAAATAACTAGCTCATATTACACATAAATACTTGGCAGGCTGGAGGGCTAACCCAGGCCAACTAGATTCTAATGACGATGCTCTGCGCTTTGGAGATGACAGGCGTGCTCGTAGTTTCGACTCGGGAAATCTCTGTTTTGATATTACAGTGGTGATGGTGATGATGGGGAGGGCGGTGGCAGGGGCAGCGAATAGGTGTCAGGCACTATGCGACAGGAACTCTTGTGCTTGTTTTATATGCAGCAACTCATTCGGTTCTCTCAAAGCCATTTTGCAGGTGAGAAAACTTAGGTACAGGGCAATCAACTCACTCTGTCCCAAGTTCACACAGCTAGCAGAGTGGAACTGGAGTTCAAGCGTGGGCAGTCTGACTCCAGAGCACAGGCACCGTATTCCTCTCAAAAAGGCTGAAGGCTCTCAATCTCAGCTCCGCATCCAGCCGGGGCTACATTCCCACGCCTCTCCTTGCGGTTGGCCCTGTCTGTCTGCACTCGCCGGCCGCCTCCCCAGCCTGTCTGAAACCAGCCTCTGTCTCCTCCCTGAAGTGACCCCAGCTGCTGGGCTTCCCTGCTTTTGTCAATGCTGCTGTCCTAACCACCCCTAAGACATCAGAGGATCTCTGACCCTCCCGCTGTGTTCACCCAGCCACGACAGAGTTCTGTTATTTCTCTGAAAACACCCACCCCTCCCCATGCCCTCATCTGCCCTCCTCTCAAGTGTCTGCCTCCCAACTCAGACCAGCATGCGCCCAGTCTCTGGTGCGTCGGCAGCCTCCTGGCTGGCGTTCTCATCCTCGGTCCCTTGCTCTGCGGCCCCATCTCTCACAGGCTCGGGGGAAATTGCTGTTCTGACCGAGTTTGCAGCCCTGGGCCAGCAGTTAGCAGGCCGCTGCACTCAGCCACGAGGCACGGGTATTACTCTTCCCCACTTTGCAGGTGAGGAAAGCGAAATGCATGCAGGTTAAGGAATGTGCCCAGGATTACACGGCTGCCCTGGGGGAGATGTTTGACTAAACAGCTCTTTGTCCACTAGGTGCTACTCCCTCAAGACTGATATTTTCTTAAATAGCTTTTATGCAAAATTCCCTTCATGTGATTCTCTGTGGACTCTGTGGCTTTAGCCCAAACTACTTAGCCAGGCATTTCGAACCCGCCTTCCAGCTTTCAGGCGCCACCTGCCCTTTCAACCTTGCTTTCCACTGGCCCCACTGGACTTATTTACTGTTTCCCGAACATCCTCGCACATTCCCTTGTCCATGCTTTGGCATAGGTGGTTCTTTCCCTCTCTGCCCTTCTCCACCTTGCGCTTTTGCTGAATCCTTTCCATCAATCCTCCAGACCCAGAAGAGATTTCACTGTGTCTTTTAAGTTTGTTCTGATGACTTCAAACCACAATAACTCTATTTTCCAAACTCCCACGACACTTTTCTTTGGTCTCTCCTAATCATTTCATAGAGAGTCCACACTACTGAGGTTTGTATTTCAGAAGTTTCATGTAGCATCTTCTTGAACTCATAGCATATCTGATTTATACTTTTAATACTCAAAGTGGTGAACCATTCATGGATCTGAACATATATCAGGCCAGATCTTCTCAAGTATGTAAGGGAATTGCTCGGCTCCCGTGGAGACAGTGTTCTGTATGCCACTATTGAAGATGGATACGTGATTGTTTAACATACAAAGTGTTTGCTTTTTTTTTTTTCCGCCAGTATGTAAATTCCATGAATCTTACTTGGTTGCGATAATCCCTGTACTTAGAACTATGCTGGGTACACAGCATCTTCCATCAGTGGTACCTACATGAAATAATAAATGGATAACTTTGGATATACCTTAATTTATTTAACCATTCCACAGTTGGACGACTCGTTTCTTTTTGGAACAAGATAGGGCATGATGGGAAAATAAATAAATTGCTAGGTTAGTTTTTAACTGTTCACCATTGTGAACTATCTCAGCAGTTTTTCTTGGCATAGTCTTTCCTTTTTCCCCATTTCTAAAACTAGATTTCATCTCAATTTAAAGAAATTCTTGAGATTTCTTTTTTTTTAAGATATTTTAGTTGCCTTTGGCAAATCTTTATAATCCTCTGTACATCCAGACGCTTAGGCAGGCAGCGAAGTCCTGCCAAGGATTTCATCTCCTATACATTTCAAGCAAGAGAAGTGGTGGGGACCGGTGTGACTTGCTCCAGCGGAAGGCCCTGGCAGCATGAGTCCTCGTGGTGTGACCCATGCCCACACAATTTTCTCATCTACCATCTCAGCTGCTACTCTAAGCCAGGAAGGGCAGAGAGGTATATATAACTGTCATCAGGAAATGTAAAGTCAGTCCTTGTCTCCTGACTCTTAACTTTAGGTCTTTTGCCCTTGAACGAGTTCATTTACAGTGTTCTCCTTCCGTTCTGATTGGATATTGTTGTGATGGTTTGAAGCCTGTTTCCAGAATTCTGTGCTACCTGCATAGACCATTTGTGTACGTGAGTCACACTTACTAGGAAGCATGAATGTAATAGTCACCGGATAGAAGGCTCAATGCATGGATAATGTGAAATAAGGTTCCTATTAGCATGTGCTTATGATACAGTTTTGTTCTTTAAAATGTAAATTAAGGGGCGCCTGCATGGCTCAGTGCGCTAAGTGGCTGACTTGATTTTGGCTCAGGTCATGATCTCAGAGGTCAGGTGTGGAGCCTGCTTAAGATTCTCTCTCCCCCTTTCCCTCTGCCCCCCCACCCCCCAATCATGCACGTGCCTGCTGTCTCTCTCTAAAATAAATAATAATAACAATAACAACAACATGCAAATTAAAAGGTAGGCCCTTTCTAGCCCATCTCCTTTCTCCTCTTCCCTCTAACCCTCCTTCCTTCTTTGCATTACTTTCTTTTTTTTCTTTCTTTCTTTGCACTACTTTCTTCCCTCCTAACTTTCCTTTCGTCCTCTGTATTTTCTACCCTCCTGAGCCACATAACTTTGTTTCCTCAGGGAAGAGGATGGGGGCACAAGGGCATGGCCTCCCCTGAAGGTGGAGGGGGTGGGGGCAGGTGCCGTCTTCATCAGTACTCTCCTCCCACCTCCACTGGTTCCCTCTCTGAAGGAATGTGAAGGCCACCGATGGCCAGCAGTTTTTGGAAGCACAGCAGTAGTGCTTAAAAGCCCGCCCGGACTCCATCCTGAGGCAGATACTGTAGAGAAGAGGGGAGACCTGGGTATGGCCTGACTCTAAAATTGCTGCCACCCTGTTCTCCATAGAGTGAGCAGTGACTGGGAGTCCTGGAAAGACCCTTGTAGCCATTACTCCTCTGTTTCTATATCCAACAAAAAAGTCAAAAAGTCAAAAATCCCCCAAATGCAACTACCTATGTATCTTTAGCCATATTTAAAGGTTGATTGATTGATTGATTGATTGATTTGAGAGAGAGATAGCATGAGCAGGGGGAGGGGCAGAAGGAGAGGGGGAGAGAGAATCCAAAAGCAGACTCCCTGCTGAGCACAGAGCCTGACACAGGGCTTCATCCCAGGACCCCAGGATCATGACCTGAGCCCAAAGCAGCCCTTTAACCAATTGAGCCACCTAAGGGCCCCATCCCTCATAGATTTTAAAGAAACCATTCATTGCAACATTGTTAGTGATCGAGATCATAGGTGAATATGTCTGCCTGACTTTGCATTCCATCTTGTTTTCCTGAACTTGACTTTAACTCCATCCAAATTCTAGGCATCCACCCTGTAAACTATTTTAGGAGTAGGTGGACAGGTTCCTAAGAATAAAACCAAAGAACAGTTGCAGGTTCCTTGAGTGTGCTTCCTATGTGACAAGGGCCACCTGAACAGGAAAGTGAGAACACAAAATGTCACTGAGATTGTAATAGCTAGCTGTTAATTGGTAAGTAGGCTTTAAACTCATTTAATAATCAGTGCTTTTTTCAGAAAAAAAAAAAAAACCATAATAAAAGCAGGAATCCCAGCTACGGTCTTCAGATCACGCTTGTAATGTGTTATGGGTCTGTTACTCCTGGAATAGCTTAAACTGAAGCAGTTTCCCCTGTTTTAGAGACTTTGTAGTTAATTTTAATTTGGGCTATTGTTTGGAAAAGATGGGCTATCTGTGTAGATATGAAGTATAGTTTTTCCATAAAGTAGAAGTTTATTTTGTATTAAAAATACCACTGTGCTTGTTTTACACCATTTGTATACATGTGGTGATATTCATGCTGAACTGTAAAATTCAGGAATTAAAATGTGACCCTGTAATTCTACAAATCATCATCATCATCATCATCATCAGTGCTTTTAAGTTTCTAAACCAGAGAAGGGTGTGTTTTGTTTCGTTTGCCAGTACCGTCATTTATATAAACACGGATCTCCCTAATCACACTTGCCACCGTCATTTATATAAACACGGATCTCCCTAATCACACTTGCCACCGTCATTTATATAAACACGGATCTCCCTAATCACACTTGCCACAATTTGGATCATCTTTTATTACCATCGCTGCCCCACCCTGCCCAGTTCTGATCTATTTTTATTTCTGATTTTTCTTAGACCTTGCACACTGCCAGTCAAACCTTGTGGAACTTAGCAAACTCCTACAGAATTTGGAAATACTTCAGAGAACTCAGTCAGCACCTAACTTTACTGATATGCAGGTAAATATTACCAAGAGGACTTTAAGACGTTAACACAGAATTTTTACTGGATTGTTTTATGAATATATAAGATAACATTTAAAGGGAAGTAACTACAACACAGATTAGTTTATGTTCTGGAGTTATTCTTAATATTTTTGAATTCTTGGTGTCATTGTGTTAAAATGTCTATTTTGAAATATTTTACATTTAAGTACAAACTAATAGAAATAAATATCTGAATTATTCTTCCATGGGTGTATTGCATTAGAAATGATAGCTTTGAAGATATAACTTAGATACTCTCAGAATTACTGCCATCTTTTTTTTTAAAGACTTGTTTATTTGAGAGAGAGAGAGAGAGAGAGAGAGAAAGCACCTGCGTGCGAGTGGGTGGAGGGGCAGAGGGAGAGGGAGAGAGAGAATCTCAAGCAGATTCCCTGCTGAGCACAGAGCCTGTCCCAGGGCTCCATCTCACCACGCTGAGATCATGATCTGAGCTGAAATCAAGAGTCGGTTGCTCAACCCACTGAGCCACCCAGGAGCCCCACTGCCATCTTTTTATATAGAAAAAAAAAATGCTAAAGATCTCTAATCCTGTTTTCCTTTTGTATAGCAGACAAATATATTTCATGATTAAGTTATTTCTGCTTTTAATGCCCACTGTGCGTCAGATATGACTTTCTCCCCTGGCTGGTTTGCTTTAGGTGGCCAACAGCGATTCTTGACTAACTGCTGTGCTCTTTGTCTCTATCTGTATCATGTGTGTGAACTTAATAATACTTTGTTGCTTTTAACTATTTGTGTAATGTAGGCTAACTGTGTAGATATTTCAAAGAAAGACAAGCGGGTCACAAGACGATGGAGAACAAAAAGTGTCAGCAAAGATACAAAAATACAACTGCAGGTACAAACTTTACTTTTCCTTCATTCATATTTTTATATGCTTTTAAGATAGTAGTCTTTATATATCAGTCCATAGAGGTTAAGAAACCTAAAGTAGCTGACCTGCTTTAAAGCCAGTGTTTTACAGACTGGGTTGCACTATCTAAATTAGTGGGAAGTCTTCTTACTCTGGAATAAGTAAAAATCATTTAAAAGAAAGGTAAAAATTATTTAATATGACTACAAAATGGCATTTTCATTCTCATTTGCCACCTTTGAACCATTAAAATATAATTCAACAAAAAATCAGGCTAAAAATCTGGTGTGCTGTAATGAGCACTCATTTATATGTACTACATCTTAAAAGAGCCTTTCATGTATTAGCTTTGTTCAAAATTTTATATGTCAATAAAAAGGGATGAGGGCTGCAAAAGATTGACCTCAACAAACTCAGGTTCTAGTCTAATCAACTGTGATTTTCTGGCAGTGTAATCTTGCGCATTTCTGTTAAATTATCTAGGCTTCCATTTGCTCCTAGGTAAAGTGATGGAGTTAATCTAATGATCTCTGAAATCCCTTTCAACTCTAAAATTCTATGATTCTTCCAAACAGATATCGTTTGGCCATCGACAATCACTTTTAAAATCAATCATAAAAGGCTTGATGATTCATGATAAATGTACTTGAAATTTATAATAGATAAGTTGTTTATTTGAAATGAATAATTTTAAATCTTTAAAGGAAGAGCATCTTATGTTAGTGCATTGTAATGATATGAAATATGGTAAGTGCCTAAAACCTCTTATGTCATAAATCATATTACTTTCAGATTTTTAAACAAGAATGTTTACTATTCTGATCCTAGCTATATATTATAAAACAAAACAAAACAAAACAAAACTCTTGCCCTGCATAATCAAAATCAGACTTAGGATTTTGCTTTTCTTTGTATTACACTATAAATCAACTTATATTCTAATACAAAGGTAAAGGGAACTATTTTCCAGAACTCTTTGGTGTTTTCTGAATAAATAATAATTCTTTAATTCTGATTATATTGATATTCTTTGTGTTGTAATTCTGAATGTGTAAATAACAAACTCTTTGTTGCTTTGCTTGCTAACCTGGTATATTTGAAAATAAGTTTTCATAAGCACTAAAGATGCATGTTTTTCTGGTTAGAATATCTGTATTCTATGAACACAATTTATAGTGGTCCTTCAATAGGTATGGTTTTTTTGGTGTGTTCTATTCAGAACATTAATACTATAGAGACAAATGTGCCAAATGACTTCACAAAAAATTTACCTGAAAGTGCTTTTGGCATTTTCAATTGCTTTGGACATATGATTGTCTAGTTTTGTGGGGACTCTTTTAAACATGATATCTATGGTAATCATAGCCAAGAAAAAAGAATCATTATAAAAAATAATTGCAGGTGGCCAACGTCATAAGAACATCCACATTTGTAGGCAGATAGTCTTTCAGTCTCAGTTTTAGAAGGTATGCCCCTGAACAGATTGCCATTCACAGCTATTGTCTCCACCAGGCTGGCTGGTCCTCAGAGGATGTGAGCACAGTGCCCCTGGCTGGCCTGCTGGGGCTCCAAGGCCCACCGTGGCCCCCATGCCACTCAGTTTTTTCCAGAGGAAACAAGAGTGCAGGTCTGAATAGCCCTTCTAGTCCATGCTTTTCTGTGTGAGGAGAGTTTTTGAAGATTTTTTGAGTCATCAGAAGAAATTGTTCAAAAAGCAGGAAAATATTTTTCATTCATGCTTCTGCCACATATTTGGGTTGTGTGTTTTTAAGTTTTTATTTATGCTGGTTTGCTTTGTTTTTATTTTGCCAAAGAGTAACAGTATGGCCCTTATGATACTAGTTTAATTATTTTTGAGGAAAATTGAAATCATCTCATCCCCACACTCTAAGAAAACTTTAAACTTTTGAAAGTAAGAGATTTAGTTCTAACTCCAAGTGGAAATCAGTAGACCTGGGGGTGGCAGTGAATTCTTTATTACTCCCAGAGAAACCCTGCTTGCACTTAGACTGGTAAAACAGAACGTAAGGTAGGGTGAATCCTTCAGAATTTGGTATTATCCCTGCACCTTTTCTGCTCACCCAAACCAACAGGCCTTCTCGGAGCCCTTAGGATGCTCCTTCTTTATAGTGGGAAGCTACTTGAAAATTTCTCCAAAATGCACACTTGGCTGGGGGATCCATAAAATCAGCCAGGGATGCCTATGACCAATATAAATGTCTTTCTTTACACATCGATATTTTCCTTACAGAGAGGCATGGCATTTATTTTTATTTAGTGGATTTAACATGCCCCCTACGTTCTCCCACCCCAGTACACAGGTTTTTCCCTCCTTGACCATAGGAGACCCAGCAGATGGCGCCAAGTATTGGTTTTGAGCCCATAATCATCTCCTATTTGAGCCACCTTCTCTGTGCCATTGTTGCAGCCAACCTGAGAGGCTGTGTAGCGAGCGGCTCACGGTTCGGCCCCTCTGTTGTCGGTAACTTGGAGTTACACCAGCTGTCTGTGGAGGAGCCCAGACTGCCCGGTGGTCGTGGTGGTTATGCTGCTGCTGCTGTTCTTAATGACATTATGCACCGAACGTTGCGTCCAGCAGGCTGCAGTAGTTATTTTGAAATAATTATAAAATGGAACATTTAAAAAAATTGACCTCAGGAGAGTAGAAATGAAGAACATGTTATACTGTATGCTTGATATCTTATTCGTAACATGGGTTCGATTGTGCTATTGGTTCGAATAGGAAGGTTACATTTTAGACCTGCATGGCCATATCTCATAGAAATATGAGAAATCCTTTGTGTAATTCATTGAAGACATCTGTCCTAGAAAGCTCTCTGGAGGTAATCTTTTAGAAAAAAAGGACTTTCTCCCAAACTTCAGATTTCTGGTTCTAATAAAACTCTCCTTATCCTTATTACACAGTAACCGTTTGACTGTGTTTCCAATGAGGTAGAGGAGGGCAAGAAGGGAAGGATTGTTAAACGGTGCTATGAATGAGAGAGCTACTAGGTTTCCTACATGACTAACAGCACAAATTAATACTAGCTCCCTAGTTGTCAGAGCGAATGAGGAAGAGCAGGAAGCAGGGAGTAGCAGATACGTGGTCAGGTATCGTTCACGGGTAGCTGTCCTAGGTCTCACAGATGCTCACATTATACTGCAGGGCAAAAAGAAGTTCTTTCTCCTTTCACTTACTACATTAAGCATGAAGGGATTTTGTATAGAAAACTTTTTTGTGGGAAACACATTTTATATGGATGGATGTGTTCAATAAACATTTACATCATGCATGCAGAAGACTTATGAGCACGGAAGAGAAATGTAATGGGGAAACTTTGAAGAGAATTGGAGTTGTAGGAATTTAAAATATTTTTCTATTGTTCCAAAAAGACGAAAGCAGTATGCTGCTTTTGCTTAATCTGCACTGTTAGGGACCCTAAGTATGTCTCAGTTCATTGGAATTGAATTTATCATTCACAACCATGAAGGGTGAGGGTCTGTCACACGGACAGATGTAAACTTGAGTAGTTAGAAGGAAATATCATTATCCCATGATCCTGTCCACCAAAAAGAGACAAAAAAGAAAGTTCTCAGCTTCGTCTGCTGGTTTTTGCATAGGTGCACATCATTACATGAAACTTCTGCCTTCAGGTTTCCCTAGTTGATTTTTGCAGGCATTGTCCCAACACAGAGGACATTGAATGCTTTTTCTCCTATGCTATGCAACGGGCTTCCTCCTTGGAAAATTCTTCAACCGGAAAATCCCAACACCATTCCCAATGTTGAGTCTCAGAGAGCTTTCTACTAGGGGAATAAATGGGACGTTTTAGATTCCTGGGACCCTTCCCCTTGTACCTTTCCTCCGAGCCAGAAAGAAAAAAATTCTGCCTGGCTAATGGGAGACTCCCATTACAACTTGTTTGTTTTAGCCTTTGTACATTATTTAATAGTTTTTTCCTGTACTTATCTTTATCTTTGCTTCCATTGATTAAATGCCTTTGATTTCATATCACATGAAGAAAACGATATGCACGTTTATTTTACCTTAAAATCACAAGCTGTTCATCGGTTCATAACTTCCCATTTCCTTTTGGGGTGGGGTCATACTCAGCAACTAGACGTTAAGTGTCTGGGGGTTCTGCAGTGAGAACAGTGACCATTTCTCCCAGCGTGAATGTCCCTTTGAATACTTTTCAATGCTGCGATTTAGGGAAAAGTCAACTCCACTTAAAAACTCTCCCTTTTCGTTGTCTGATTATCTTTCATCCTCCCACATCCTGTCCTCTCCCCCCCCTCCTTTTCTCTCATTCACTATCAGGAAGGGCCATCTGCGAAGGGCCAATTCAGCACCACTCGGCGCAGGCAGAGGCTAGCGGCAGCCGTGGCTACAACAGTGAGTGGATTTCAATCTCAAGTGGACGTTTAATAAGAATGAGCAGCTGGGTCCAAGTGGCGCCTCCCCCCCGTTCCCGTGGTGCCGTCTTTGTGCCGTGGCATCGATCGTAGCCCCCTCCTGTGCTGGCATAGCTTTCGCATGTTCTGTGGCTGTCTCTGCATGGCAGGTGTCGCATACGGGTATTCGTGTTTGCAATGGAAAACTGACCACCTAATCCAGTTCTTCTCCTGGCGGTATAAGATGTAAATCCAAGGTGGCGAAACTGAGTACGGCTCTCTATGGTGTGGAATGTCCTAAAATGATATTGTTATTTTTTGTTTGTTTGTTTTTGTCATACTGATATTGGAACCTCTGCTAACTGATTTCTGTTTTTCTAAGAAAAGTCATGTTACTACAGACAAAAACTGTGCTTTTTTTTTGTAGCATTGTGACTATTTGAAAAGGATGTGAGAATAAAGAAAAGAGAGGGTAAGAAAAGGTGAATTTTGATGTCATCTCTAAATGGCTACCCAAACTACACCTAGCAAGGGAAAATTTTCTGGAAAGAATATTGAGCTGAAAATCAGAAACTATATAGTGTGGAAAGGCGAAAACCACCAAGTTAGATGGCGTTTAATATGTATCTAAGGTTTATTAGGAGGGTAGAGCAAGTACTGAAACACATAAAGCAAATAACCAAAATTTTAAATTGACTTGAAGCTGTTTAGAATAGTGAATGGTGCATGCAGAATAGGAAATACAATATGTAAACACAAGAATCCTTTGCTGGATAAAAGCAAATCATACGATTTGCTTAATCATGTCATCCTGTCAGCTTTTTAAAATATAGAATACTAAGTTCATAGCAATCATGGATGTTAGTTTTTTTGGCTATTATAGTATTTTCTGAATTAACAATAGTCTTGCTCTTGCTCAGGGTGGAATATACTTGAAGACTAGAATGAAAAGGTTTTGGTTGCATTGTAAGAGAATGGATACTCATGAGAGGATTGTTGGTTTTCTACTTTTGATTCATAACTGACCCTTTATATCTCACTGCTTAGCTGGATTTTTTGAGAGAGAGAATTGCTTTTGATTATGAAATGAACTAGTGGCTTAGAGTTTATTAAGGGAATTGATTCTTAAACTCACGGTTTTGTGAACATTTGAACAAATTCATGAAATTCATATCATGATTAGTGTTTACCTTATGCATGTATGCATAATATAGGACACAGACATGGTAACAGATTATGCTAATAGATACATGTAAAATTAGTTAAATAGTTCTTAATCTTTCATTTATAAAATTCGGAAATCCAGATGATTATCAGAGAACAGTATCTCAGGATCGAAAGGAAAGGTCAGTCCTTCTGTGAAAATACCTATGTTTCCTTAAATAATGTACTTCTGAGAAGACATTCAGGGAAGCGTTGTGTTTCTACTGTGTTCATTTTTTTAATTGCAGATACATAGAGTGAATATAATAAAACTGGAATTAGAACCTATTTGGATAGAATAGTTTTATATATATATTTATATATTTTTATATATTTATTATTAAATATTTATTAAGTATATATTTATTTTATATATATATTTTAATGGGAAGTAGAAAAGAAAAAGCTTTTAAAATAGGAAAGTATTAATTCCCACCTCCCAGGGTAGCAGTGACCACAGAAGTTGAGAGTAACTTCCAATAATTCCAAGCATCTAATGAGAAAAGTTGGCAAAATTTAGTAATGTATTCAGAAATAACTAGAGGGAATAGTTGCTCTAAGCCCTTTAGGATTTGTAGCTTGAACTCCATAGCAAAGCATGATACCATCTAGCGGACCTTCAGCTTGCCCCCTTGGCCCCCTCACCCCCTCATTCATATCTCAAGTGACCTGACACTGGTGACTCAGCTGCCCTATTTCTCTTGGTGCAGGGTTCCTCTTAATTCCTCGCCTTCCCTCTTCCCAACACTAAGTTATCCCATACATTTTGAACCTATCCTATCCAGCTCGGTGCCTTTTACCTAGAATTATTGCAAATGACTCCTAGTTACTTATTTTCTTTCAGTGAGGAGGAGACCCACTCAAATATCTGGGGCAGCTAAGATTGCTCCCAAAAAACAGTGCACCCAAAGGAGAAGTTTCAGAGATTTATTCTCGTGGATTCTTAGCACTAGCACCCAAAATGGCTCACTTGTAACATCAACCAGACCCAACAGAATGGGGGGTGAGAAAATGAAACACACCAGCCCCTCCCCCGTGGAAGAACACCGAGGGTCCCAATGCAATGAGTTCTCTACACGAGGACCCCTATACACACAACACAGAGGAAGTACAGTGGGAGACTTTTCACATTGGCTCCATACCTTGTATCTGCTCAGTATCTCCCTTAGATCTGCTGTTACGTGTTCCCTTTCTCACTCATGTTTACCATTGCTAAATTTCAGTGCCACAGTTCCACTGTCAATCCATTTTTCTCTTTTAACTTCTTCGTAGACAGGTGTTAAAAGCACCTCCTAACATCCTCATTCCAAACTGCAGTTGTTAGCCCCAGAATATTCCAAGATCAGTCTTCCTCCCTGGCACAGGATTTCGGGGAAGCCTTGGACTTCGTTCCTGAGCAGGGTGTAAAGGCTACATCCAACATTGAGGATTCTCGAGCGCGAAGAGTGAGAACCGTAGACAGCTCCCACCCGAGCCATCACAGACAGAAGACCTAGCTATCACTTAAATTTTTTTTCATACCCAAATTGATGAACAAAAAACTGAGTAAAGAACTCGAATTGAATGCTGAAGAGGCATTCAATGAGAGTTAGATTAATACACCTCAATTTGTATTCTCAATTTCATTTCATGAATTCTTCAATTAAAATGATCCATATGCCTCTTTTAACAAAAATGGTAGCAATATAAACATTTTCAGTCAGAAGTATATAAAAACTGGGTTCAATTGCCCAGGGAACTGTCTGATTGCAGTTTGAATGGAGCATTCCAAGTCCCTTTCCCTGTGGGTTATATACAAGATCAGTTTTACTGTTTTAATTGCCAATTTAAACTTCGTTATGTTCAAAAAATAAATGTGTAACATGTGTTTTTCTTCTTGGCACCTGATTCCAACTTTTAGTAGACAGGCCATTATCTCAGGGACAAGTCTGGGTCCTCACTGGAATGTCTGGGCCTCTACTGCATCGTGGCTTCCCCCAGCCTCCCTGCCTCCTTTTCTACTTCATGCCAGTCCTTGGAGTGTTGAGGGCATCTGAGTGCAGACAAAACCCTTTTCCATGATCCTCAACACATTACATTCCCCATTATCGGACACCCACCATTTCTTTTTATGCTCTTCTAGGTCTTTGTGTCTGGAAACCATATCAAATCCTTAAATCTGCACACTCCCTGATCTACCCATTTCCTCAAGTCTCTGTTTCTCCCCACGACTTCCTAATCTCCACTAACCTTCCCATGGATTCTCTGTGTCCCTCCCCAAAGGCTGAGGACTCACTGCTCTGTCTAGATTTAGCATCACCACAGTTAAGGTCGGATGTTCCCTTTATCTCAATATCCCTCAAATATTCTTCCACATCCTTTATAGGCATCCCCAAAAGACCTCAGTCATTATTATCACAGGGTTACCTGGACAGGATTCTAGCACATCATTAAACCCAAGGACTTAGTTTTCTCAGTTGGTTTCTCTGCCACTTTTGTGTGTCTCCTCTGGAATAGCCACAAATTCTGATCCTGACCAGACAAACAAGTTGTTGACATGTCCCAGTTCAGTGTAGCCAAGGTCCCAGTGGAGGACCAGAGTTACTTGGAAACTCCAGATACCAGACGCCTTGGATATCATATAGTAGCATGCTCAGCTTAGCCGAATTTAGGGAGAAAGCTTCATGCTCACGGCCTTCCCCAGTAAGCCTTGGATATCTTTTGAGATAATAACTCCTTGCCACTGCCAAAAATGGTAGCAATATAAATCCATGGGACCCCCTCCCATCTCAGCTGCCCTCACCCAGGTCCACAAACTGCAGTTTTGTTGGTTCTCTCCATCTCCTCCATCTATCCTGTGTATCCTCAGTACACAAGTACATGCTCCTTTGCCTGTTCTCTCTCTCTCTCTCTCTCCCTGTCTCTGTCTCTCTGTCTCCCTCCCTCCTCCATCTATCCTGTGTATCCTCAGTACACAAGTACATGCTCCTTTGCCTGTTCTCTCTCTCTCTCTCTCCCTGTCTCTGTCTCTCTGTCTCCCTCCCTCCTCCATCTATCCTGTGTATCCTCAGTACACAAGTACATGCTCCTTTGCCTGTTCTCTCTCTCTCTCTCTCTCTCTCTCCCTGTCTCTGTCTCTCTATCTCCCTTCCTCCCTCCTCACCCCTCCCCCCTCACTCTCTCTTCTTCTGTCAGGAAGTTAAAGGCTCTAGCAAAATGGGGGGGGGGGGGAGTGGTTCTGATAATAACTCCTTGCCACTGCCAAAAATGGTAGCAATATAAATCCATGGGACCCCCTCCCATCTCAGCTGCCCTCACCCAGGTCCACAAACTCCTAGATTTGTTGGTTCTCTCCATCTCCTCCATCTATCCTGTGTATCCTCAGTACACAAGTACATGCTCCTTTGCCTGTTCTCTCTCTCTCTCTCTCTCTCTCTCTCCCTCCCTCCCTGTCTCTGTCTCTCTATCTCCCTTCCTCCCTCCTCACCCCTCCCCCCCTCACTCTCTCTTCTTCTGTCAGGAAGTTAAAGGCTCTAGCAAAATGGGGGGGGGGGGTGGTTCTGATATACATCTACATCAGACAGCGCATTTTCTGTTAGCTGGGAAGTGTGAATTAGCCCTTAATTTATATAAAATTCAGCTTGTGGAGGAATCCAAGAGTGATTCTTGAAGATAAGTGAAGGAACATCTGTGCAGTAGGAATTCGGGGAGGTTATTGGTAATATGATTTACAATAGAATTGGTATTCTCATTTTCCAAGAATGTTTGGCTGATGTCATTTATAATGGTCAGGTGTAACCTTCTAGAAGGAGAGGGAATGGTGCTTTGCCCCCACCCATCACAAGCCTAGCCCAGATCCAGTGTGGGCAAGGAAGTACCTCTAGCCATTTGGGAAAATCTATAGTAATATGACTTTTTTTACTTAATGCTTTTCAATATTGGCCATTTCATAAGCCATGTTTGTATGTGTGACAGTGTTGTATGTAACATACAAAGGTCAACGACAGTAATTTATATCATATATATTTCATTTACCAATGTATTTTAATAAATCAATTTCAAATTTAATTGAGTCTCTTTAAAGCATGATTATATTTACTGTTAAACTTGTTTATGTTTTATCTGATGGCCACTGAGTAAGTAAATCTTTCTTGCATTTTTTACCTGTTTGGTAGGCTCCTGCTCCAGGCTCAGAAACAAGTGAGCATAAAAAGTCCTTGACACAAGTACCCAGACTTTGTAAGAGTTCCAGCTACTGTTTCCTGCCAGTGATTTTTTAGATCCCACTGTGCGTTCAGAGCTGAAGCTTATCTGGGATTCTGCCTTTCCTTCCTGTCCTTCTGTAGTCATCTCTTCCTGTAACAGGGAAAAACCAATGAGTCCACGGCAGTACTAAATCTACTCTCAGAAGTGAGACTCCTTCCCACCCCAGCCACCTGCCAACTAAACGCGTACTGAGTGTCTCTGGGTGTGTCATTACAAAGGAACTTAGTATTTTGAAGAGGGACGCGATTTTTCCTATGTACGAGAATGTGGACCGATGTACTGTTGCTCTTTCCTAATTTGTGCTGTCCCCTTTCAGGTCCCTTTCAGTGCTACCATGTCACCGGTCCGCTTGCACTCCTCCAACCCCAACCTTTGTGCAGATATCGAATTTCAGACTCCTCCTAGCCACCTCACCGACCCTCTGGAAAGTTCAACGGATTATACAAAGCTTCAAGAAGAATTTTGTCTAATTGCACAGAAAGGTAACAACAAATATAACGTGTCCTTAACAGAAGCTCTCTTCTTTGGTGAGCAGTTGCCGTTTACACTTCCATCCTTGTCCAGGTGGTCATGGTAGAAAGACTAAGTAGTGTATATACTGATCAGAGTTCTAGAGACAAAATGCAGTGGGGGTATGATGCCTGCCTCTTGGTTCACAGTTTTGAACAAAGAAAGAAAGTGCCATAATGGGGGTGAAGAAGAAGGAAAGACACGAAGATCCTTATCCTAGGCAGGCCAGCAGACACTACAACTCAACATCTCTTTTTCTGTGTCTCTTAGTTCTCATTTAATACAGACTTGTGGGTTATCCTTAGAAGGAATTCTGTTGTGATTCTTCTTTTCCTTTATTAAATAAAGTCATGGATTTTGACCGTAGCTCAGGCTCAAGTAGGCGGTTCTGCGCCGTGTGGCATGGCCTGGGCTTGGCAATATTCGGCCAGAGGCTGGGCTGGACTGAAAGGTCCAAGGTGGCTTCACCCATGTTCCTGGCATGTTGGTGGGATGGCTGCAAGGTCGCACACAGCTGTGTCCCTGTCCCTCTCCATGACAGCTCAGGGCTCCGAGGGAATGGAAGCTGCCAGTCCTGTTCACGTGGCACTTCCACTGCACTCTACTGGCCAGAGCTTCACAGGCCAGTTTGGATTTGAGGGGAGGGGAAATTGAGCCCACTGAGGAGTCCCTTTTTTTGTATCAAATTTTCAGTAAGGCATGTTGCATAAGTTCAGGTGTTGTCAGCCACAGAGAGCAGGGTCTAATAAATAAGAGGCAGGTAGTAGCGTGTAGGTGGACTGAGCAGTCCTGTCTGTGTTTACCAAGAGCCTGCCTTCCAAACTACCATCCCCCAGTTTTGCTATAATATTTAAATTTCAGTTGCTGAAATTCATTTTTTGACTTAAGATAGTACCTTCCCAGGCATTGTCTTTTAAAATGCATAATCTCTTGAAGAAAGATACACATTCTGTGGTTTTCAATCATTAACATCTATTTTGACTTAATCACATTTATTTACCCTGAGGCTGTTGGTAGTAGGTGATAAAATATTCTTGAAAATGTGTGCTAAGTGGAACATCTCATGTGCCCCCATAATGCTCAAGAGTTTGGTGGCTCGGGAAAAGAAGGGGCACACACTGAGAGCATCTCTACGAATGTTGAAGTCAACAAGATTTCATACTCTCAAACCATCATCAAAAATGTACTATCAGATATTTCTTTAATTCTATAATCCCAAAACAACTAAGCTAAATCATCTCCTCACCACCCTTTTTTCCTGTAGATTTCTCAATTGAGATTCTGTAAGGCCAACTCTTTTTCACCTGCTATTTTACTCCTGATACATTTTTATTACATTTCTTAGCCAGATGCTAATTACATCATTAGACTAGAGCAGTGTTATTTTCTTTACACAACAGCATAGGATTATGGCCAGTAACTTTTACTTCTAACGGCAAGGGGACAAGGGGTGGTTGTAGGAGCAGGCAGAATGAGACAACAAATGTGTGAATTAAGTATGTATAGCACAGCCTCTAAAGGGAGATGAATAAATTTGACGATAGCCCCAGGAAAGCTTTGTGTATTCAGTTGCAGTCCTGAGGTTTTCAGGAAATCCATGTTTCAACAGGATTTTAAAGCCTGTTGAAACAACATATTTTCTTTCCAACTATGCTAGAAAAAAGGGCTTTTCTATGACTACTGAGTGAACTCTTTAGAAAGAATTATGGATTTTGAGATGTATGAGAGTCTGCTTTTAGAACCGCCAGTGGGGTTACTGTATTCCAGCTATCAAGTTATTACCTTTAAATTGATGATGACTAGAATGTGGCACATAAATCAGTAGATTGTGAGTCCCTCGTGATCCCACCATTTTTCCCTCTTCATTCAGGCCTGGGTTTTTTTTACTAAAATTTTCCGCTTCTTTTAAAAATAACTGTTCTCGAATATGGAAATCCCTATTTTTAGAAGACTCTGCATATTATAGAAACTGTTATTATAAAGATAGGAGTTGGAAATCCAACGTTCTTGTATTTCAAACTTAAAGACTACCCCAGAGTCTACCTACAAATGTAGGTTATTAGGTATACAGAAATGGGGGGGGATGTTGTTTTTATTGTTGCTTTTATTTTGTTGGGGTTTTTTTGTAGCTTTATCGAGATATGATTAACATATAACATTTCATAAGTTTAAGGTGTACCTGGTGATTTGATACACTTAAATACTACAAAATGATTACCACCATAGCATCAGCTAACACGTCCATTGTGTCACATAATTACCATTTCTATTTCGTGGTGAAAACATTTAAGATCTACTCTCTTAACTTTGAAGGATATAATACAGGATTATTAACTATAGTCATCAAACTGTACATTAGCTTTCCAGAACTTATTCATCTTAAACCTGGAAGTTTTACTCTTTGAACGCACTGCTTACATCAAGATATTCCTGGCTGAGAAAGTAATTCGAGTGCTATTCTCAAGACCAAATCATTTCCTACCTCAAAGAGAACTAGTCAGAACTTCTAAATCAGCTTTTCCTGGTTTATTTTGGCAGGATTTATAAAATGCACTTTTTGGGTACCTGCTTTGGGAAATAATATCTGGATAGTTCTAAATTATTTGCATGAGAATTCATCATACACAGCACTGTTCAAATATTCTTATCAACCATGACAGAATAAAACCTGTTGCCTTTTCCTTCTAGGAATTATAGATTAATTTTCTAAATGTTGATATTTAAGAATTGATATCAGTATTTTGTATCCTGCTTCTAAGTCATTTCTGGTATGAAATGCTCAATTTTTTACTCCAATTAATTACCATTACCATATTTGTTTTGTGTATAGGTATTTTGGAAGATTCCATTGTAAGGCTGACTTTTAACTAGACTGTAATATAATCCCTCCAGATAATGTCTGTGCATGAGTTAAAGTGCTGAGAGATTTGTAATTTTGTATATTCTTTCTGGATCCATTTGATGTTTGTTTCTCCCTTTTCCCCCCACCCAGTGCATTCTCTTTTGAAGTCTGCATTTAATAGCATAGCTATAGAGAAGGAGAAGCTTAAGCAGATGGTTTCTGAGCAGGATCACAATAAAGGCCACAGCACGCAGATGGCACGGCTCCGACAGTCACTGTCTCAGGTAAACGAAAGTGTTTGTTTCACTCTCGTGATGCATTCCCTACCCCGTAATGCAAGATTGGGGGTGGAGGTGGTCCGTCATGCATGGCACGTTCAACTGAAACTCCCCCCAAGACATTGCAATGTCAGGATTAAATTTTAAAATGTTTTTAAAATAATTAATTTAATTAAATTAAAGTTGAAGTTAAATGTTTCTTGCAAAATAGGTCAAGGTAAGAGTAAAAATCAACTAAACTTGCTTATAAACATATAATTGGTTTTTTGGCTGATTGAATATTTTTGATGCCTCTCAGTGGTCATTTATAAGACTGCCCCTGGTTTTAAAAGACAAATCATGCATTTAGACATGATTTACACTTCTAATATATGTTCCAGAATATATTTAATCCAGTGTTAAATACAACAGTATCTACTAGATCTTCCACACTTCATATTTTCCCACTTATACCACATCTCAATCTGTTGAAAATTATTGCTTCCTCTTACCTGTTTTTTTCTTTTCTGATTTATACTTTTAGAATTTTCTTCCTATCTAAGTTATGCTCCCTGAAGCTAGACTCATGTATTTCAAGATATATTGTACATCATAAAATACATTCAATATATATTCATTATATATTATTCAATATATATTCATTATATATAATTCATTATATATTATTCAACGTATATTGATCTTCGTAATACTCATCAAATACCGATATATATCAAAGTTGAAATTTCTGATAAAAATCCTTTAAAACTGCACTTAATGCTTTTTTACCCTGAGCACTTCTCTGAAATATTTCCTTCATTTAGTCTATAATTGCACTTTTAAAAAGTCCTTTGAGAATTCAATGTTGTTATGTGATTTTGTGTGCGAACTCAGTGTTTATATAAAATATTGTTCACTTCCTGGTGCCTTGGATCAGAGTGAAGGAGCAAGCAAATCCTGGGTAAGTGGTTTTCCATGTGGATCGGCTCCTGCTTGAATAGTTTCCCTCAGTTCCTAAATATTGACAAACTGTCTCGCCATGTTTTATGTCCCTGAACTGTCAGCTTACCCTCAGTGTTAAGTTTCATGCTATTGAGTATTGTTACCTGGGCCACACTTGCCGTGTTCACCATAAAACACTGTCAGTTGAGGTGCATATCCTGCTTCCGGTGCAAAACCGGGGGGACTCGGGAGCATGCGCACTCACAGCAGCAGCTGTAGGGCCAGTCTGCAGAGGGCTTTCATCATAAGCACAGTTTAATGGTTTGCCTTGGGCTCCTCACGTCATGTATCTGTCGGAACACTCAGTCTGTGGTAATTGATCTTTGGAATCATTATTCTGAAAGTATCACGAATCAGAGAGATCAAAATAATGGTTAGGTAAACATACAGATGTCATCCTGTAAATGTGCAAAATATATTCTTATCCCCCTGAACATTGCAGTGTTTCCTTCAGGTGTAGTAAATGATAGAGGCTTAGTGGTATACGCGTGTATTAAGAAAAATAAGAAAATATGTTTGTTTCTTTTGTTTTTCCTTTACACAAACTTTTTTTTTAATTTTTATTTTAATCATCTGGTGCTTATCACAAGTGCACTCCTTAATGCCCATCACCTATAGCCCCCATTCCCCCACCCACCTTCCTTCTAGTGACCATCAGTTTGCTCTCTATAGTTAAGAGTCTGTTTCTTGGTTTGTCTCTCTTTTTTTTTTTTCCTTTTGCTTGTTTTGTTTTTTGAATTCCACGTATGAGTGAAATCATATGGTAGTTGTCTTTCTCTGACTGACTTTTTCACTTAGCACTGTACTCTCTAGCTCCATCCATGTTGTTGCAAATGGCAAGATTTCATTCTTTTTATGGCTAAGTAATACTCTGTTGTGTGTGTGTATGTATATGTGTATATATAAACACCACATCTCCTTTATCCATCGATTGGTAGACACTTGGGCTACCATATCTTGGCTATTGTAAATAATGCTGCAATAAACATAGGAGCGCATGTATCCCTTTGAATTGGTGCTTCTTTTTTGGGGGATGGGCAGTAAATACCCAGAAGTGTGATTGCTGAATCATGTGGTAATTCTATTTTTGACTTTTTGAGGAAGCCTCATATTGTTTCCCACGGTGACTGCACCAGTTGCATTCCCACCGATAGTGCAAGAGGGTTCCCCTTTCTCCACATCCTCACCAACACCTGTTGTTTCTTGGTTTTTTATTTTAGCCATTCTGAGAGGTGTAAGGTGATATTTCATTGTGGTTTTGATTTGCATTTCCCTGCTGATAAGTGATGATAAGCATCTTTCCATGTGTCTGTTGGCCAGCTGGATGTCTTCTTTGGAGAAATGTCTGTTCATGACTTCTGCCCATTTTGAATTGGATTGTTGGTTTTGGGGATGTTGAGTTATATCAGTTCTTTATATATTTTGGACACTAACCTTTTATCAGATATATCATTTGCAATTATCTTCTCCTATTCCATAGGTTGCCTTTTAGTTTTGTTGATTGTTTTGAAAATGTATTTGTTTCTTGCTTGCTTGCTTTTGTTTGTTTGTTAAGACAGAGAATGGAAAGTAGAGATCTGGTTTGTGGCGTCAGATTAGAAATGATGATAAAGAGGAATTTTTTAATGATTCATTTGTTCATTCATTTATTCATTGTATTTCATTCAACTATGAGGTATAGTGCAAGGTTTGGAACACCAAGATAAAAGTAACTGGCCATGTCCCCAGGAAGCTTATGATTTGATTAGTGAGATGAGCAGTGTTTACCAAGGA
Organism: Ursus americanus; assembly: GCF_024610735.1. Lineage (NCBI taxonomy): Eukaryota > Metazoa > Chordata > Mammalia > Carnivora > Ursidae > Ursus > Ursus americanus. The sequence continues at coordinate 55,280,261 of NC_142127.1, forward strand.
AACAGTTAAATGGACCATGCTCTAGTCCATTCAGGGCAGCATAAGGGTGGTGCAGATTTCTGGGGCTCTGGTTTTTCCAAAGAATGGGAGATCCCTGACCTTAGAGCAGAGCCACAGATCAGGAGGAACTGAGCTTTGAACCGGGCTTGAGTAGACAGCAGGAGGTTACAAGGAAGGGCCCAATACTAACATGATAAAAGTAAAATAAAGCAAAGTTATATCCACTTTCCATTTGGGGGGTTAAATATTTCCTTCTTGTGTCAAAACATAATTTGTTTGCCTCTAAACTTAGAGCTTCAATAGATTTTTGTTGGGTTTTCGTGGGTTGTTTTTTGTTTTGTTTTGTGGTGGGTGGTTTTTTTGTTTTGTTTTTTGGCTGTTATATATATATATTTTAACCAGAAAGCTCAATTGTATCCTCAAAAAGTGTAAAAATAATTTGGTACTATAAAGACAGTCTGTTATACCCTATTCACTAGAGAACTCAGTGTTTCCTATTGTGTGTTATCACAGCATTTCGGCCATGTTCACGTTCTTAATTCTTCCCGTACCTCCCACTGGGCCAGTAGTACCCTCGCTGGCTGTCTCTACTCATTGCCCATAAGGCTGGACTCTCTTTTGGAACTCACCGTCGCTTATGCTTAGACATTTAAGAGTATAGACAGTTTACTCCCTTCTAGGAAATTGCTATCTATGGTTAAACCACTAAAGGCGTATCTGAAGAATGGCGGTTAACTCATAGTGGCCTAAGCATGGGGTGAACGAGGAAGAATTAATCTGGAAATATCTAAGTAAGTAGATGGGAACCAGCTCATTGAGGGCCACACAGAGGAGTTTAGGTTTATCTCATCAGTGCTGGGGAAGCCTTATAGGATTTTAACTCATGAGTGATAATGCCAGAAATTGAAAATATGAGTGCATATTTCTTATCTAGAAAGCTTACTCTGGTACAGTATGGAGAATGGTTGGAATTAAGGTGAAACTAGTTGGACAGAGTCTTAAGATACTTGAGATAATGCAGACCTGGGCTGGGGAAGTACCAGAGTTGGTAGGAGGAAGGGATGAGTTTCAAAGATGGGGGAGGGGGTTGGTTAGAATCAGCATGGCTTGGAAATCAACTGCATGTTAAACAGGGACAAGAAAACAGAGTCAAGACTCTTTGTGTAACACAGTAGTAATAGATCTTTTCCCTGAGACTGGGAATACAAGAAGAACTAATTCTTCAGGCCTAAGTAGTGATTTTTTTGGAGACTGAGGGGTCTGTGGGCCATCCATCAGACAATCAGATGTATGGATGTAGAGCTCAGGAGAAAGGTCTGGCTACAAAGAAAGTTGCGGATACCCTGGTACATTGGCAAAGTTATAGATATTGATAAATCAGAAGAAAAGTGGGTCAGGGGTGCTGCTATATAGAACATTAATGGTTAAAGGACATAACAAAAAGAGGATCCTTTGATGGAGACTTAGGGGAAGCAGCCAAAGAATTTGGATGGCGCTGACCATTGGGATCAACAGTAAAGGGTTTTGACCGTCTCAAAAAGAATGATTACGCAGCAAATAGTATATGGACTGAAAGTCAGCCTTGGAGTTTGGTAGCTATGTCAGCATGTTCATATTGTGACGGAAGAAACCAGAAGACGAGGAGACAGTGCGGATGGGAAACAGTTAACTGATGGAGCCATCCTGGGTTGGCCAACTCCATTTTCACTGCCCCTCTTTCAACATAGCACTCAGAATTGAACAACATATTTAAATAGCGTACATTGAGACAAGCGTTCTGAGTATGTCTTTATATTAGCATAACTTCATGTTATAGTGTGATTTTAGGTGGCCTGAAAGCATCCTCGATCCATATGCGAGTGTTATCAGTTAAACTCCCAGTTATTTTTCTTATAACCAGTTAAGTCTCTCCACAGAGAGGGAAGGCGAAAGAGACCATATTTAAATAACTTCTTAAATTAGTCTAACATTTTTTAAGTATATATTTTATTTGTTATAACTATTTGGTATATGTAAAATTATTAAAATGCTGCTTTTCAATAAAGCTTTTAAGGATATCAACTTGGCAAATTCCATCATCCTTTTAGAAGACACATAGCATAGAAAATAACATGAAATTAACATTCTTCACTACCTGCTCAGAATAAATTGTTACCTGCCTTGGGCATGTAATAATTTACAAGGCTGAACAGGATAATGAATTCCTCTTCTAAAGTGATATTTCTTCCCTGATCTATGTGTACACAAACATCCATAATTCTGTTATTTTACCTCCATGAAACTTTAAAGGTAACTTTTACACCGGAGACGCAGCCTAGATTCAAATCTGTAAGACAGGGCATTGTATGCGGTCTCTACACTTTATTTCACAGCTAAAATTTCATGTCCTCTGTAAGATAGTACCCTGAACACCAAGATCAAATAGTGTATAATAACGCTAAGGTAACTTCAGTACCCCAGATTACTATAATAGTAAAAGATTTGACTTGACTTGAGTCTGTCTCAAACACATTACCCTCTAACACCGTAATTAGTTTGGTCTCTGGCCCCAAAATCTGTGCACAGCTTATGCTATATGTACTGGGTGTTGGGTCCATATAAATGTGAGCGGCAGAATATGTTCCTTGTACTAAATGAATTTCATTTAATCAACATGCCATAGATTGTTAGATGTACCATCATTATGTGCAGTATTAAAAAAGAAAACAAGCTGCTGTTCATGAAATGGACAGTGCTGCCGAGGTGTTAAAGGTAGGAGGACACGTGCTTCTAAAATCAATGAAATACGGTATATATGGAAATGTAAGCAAAAAATCAACTGAAGGCACATAGTACCATAATTAAAATCCCAATTGTAGTGTTCACCATCCTTACTGTCTACAATGTTTCACATACACAAAGTAAATATTCAGGGGTGTTTATCCGGATAAAACTTCCAAGAGTATTCCTGAATTCGTATCCCCTGAAATGTGGGAAAATTTGTTGTGCATGAAGTTATTCTTCATGGAATTATTTCTATCGCTTTTTAACTATCCACTAAGTTTAAATTGCTGTCATTTTGGACATAATTTGGCAATATTTCTAAAGACTTAAAAAGATTTTATCTTTGACCCTTTGACCCATGACTGATATGTCTAGTCTGAGGAAGTAATGCTGAATGTAGAAAACCATTATGCATAGAAACATTCATGGCAGCATTATTTATTCCAGGAAAAATCAATAATACCATAAGTATCCAGTTATAGAAGATAATCACTTATTATGCAACCATTAAGGTCATATTTGTGAAGTTTGCAACATAAATATTTATATACAAAGAATAAGTGGCAGACACAGATGTAAAGTATGTACCCATTAAATAATGTGGAATATGTATAGGAAAAAAACTAGAAAGAAATAGACCAAGCTTCCAACCGTTGGTTGATAGGGTAGTAAGGTATGAATTAAAAAAAAATTTTTTTTTTTTTTACTTTTTGTGTTTTCCAAATATACTGTAATAGTAGGTACTCATTTTAAAATTTTTAAAAAGGTGATTTATAAGCGATTCCCAGGGTTTGGTTGTTGATCATTCTCACTTTGACAGCTGCCATACTGATTTTCTCACTCCTTTTTGCTTTTATCCAAAGGGCTTAAGTCTCTGAGGATTCCATCTTGCCATATGTTTCATATCCTTCTCCAGCCCTCGGGCTTCCACGTTTCCTTCCCAGAACCCACAGTTCTGTTCAATAAAATGTATCTGTCCGAGTCTCACCCAGTCGAAGGTCATCCTCACCCATTGTCTGCCTGGCTGAATAATGGTAGTTAATAGCCAACACAGTAGGGATTTGGACAATGATTCTGACTCAAGATTTCAAGATGGTAACTTCTTTTATAGATTGAGAAGGAACGGTTTGTTTCTCGGATATATTAAACTTGAATATGTCTGAAGGACATGAGGTATGGGGAGATGAGCTTGCTCTGTGGAGAGTTTTGTGTGGAGTCCAAGCTCACTAACTCAAACAAGTAGTGAAAACAACCCTGGAACCTGCCTGGTGAAGAATCTAAGTATAGTTCCTATGGCGCTCGCTCCCTGTTAGGTCTTTGGTCCCATCTGCCACTAATAGAGCAATGTCATTACTGACACGTCTCCTTAGCTTTTCTTGCTCATTGGCTGGTGTGAGTAGCTAATGATGCCCCTCCTTTTTCCTTGCTTCTCTATGGTTCACGATCCTTGGGTATGTTCTGAATGTTGTTTCTGCCATCATCTGGGCTCTTCCATGTTAATTATTGCTAATAGTGTCCTTTCACAGAAAATATCTATAATCCTTCATGTTCCCAAGATTTCCATGATACCATTATGGAGAAAGTGGTTGAGTTTCAAGGGGGGAAGTAATAAATGTGGTCCCCCGCACTGCCTGAGAGCACGACACCACAGAGCTTGGGGCACTTGGCTGTCGCAAATGTCAGAAACAGTCTGTATGATCAAGGCAAAAGGAGGAGCTTCCCGGGAAAGATGTGCAGAAATGGACCGTTGCACGCTCAGTTGTCTGCCTGCTTCCACCTTCTGCCGCTGAGGCTGCCAGACTTGGAAGAGTACTTATTTCCATGCTCTTGGGGGCTTTAGAGCACCACCCTTCTTCTACCACTGCATATGTATTATGAACACAATTTTCCTTTTGAACTCCTGGTTCATCCCCTATCACTACTATGGCTAGAGTTACTGTGTGTACCTTCACACACACCTGCAGACACAATTGCATTTCATGACAATTGGCTGAGATAAGAGCTTAAATGAGAATTTCACGTCAGCTATTCAGAGCAAACAATAGTACAAGCTTTGTGATACATGGCAAGCCTGTGTTGAAAACTCCTACTCTGAGGAAAACCATTATTTATCCTCACCACTGAGTCTTCGTGGCATTGTTTTGTTAGCTCTGTTCCAGTGACGGTGTAGTTACTTTGGAGAAACCCTCCATTGAAGTTTGTCTGAAACCATTAGGTCAAGACTATGATTCTGCAGTTAAAACTGTCAAATGCACCACCATGAGGCCTCCCACTAAAAGACAGTAAAATACATCTGATTCTAAATATTTCAGTAAACGAGAACTTACAGCACACTCATGGGCAAAAAAATAGTGAAAGAACAAATAACATGGTGTTGTGACCACAAAGGACGGGGTAATGCGGTATTTTTTTTTTTCCAACTACCAAGTATTTGAGATTTTGCTCTAGGAAAGGTGATCCTGACCACTTCTGCAGAATGTAAAGATATTAGGATTCTTCCTTTAAAGTATATGGTTCATTTACTATAAGAGTAATCACCTTTTAGCTAAATAACACATCCCTGTTTTCTCAAGGAGCTAGCCATATATTTCCTTCAATGCGTCAATGTAGCAACTATAAGATCTGTATCCACCTTCAGTCCATCAATACCTGACAGCCCACTGGACCAGGTGTGTTATATTTTGCACATATTTTACAAGCTGGATACAAAGAGTTTAAACAAAAGCCAAAAGCTGTGAGTGAACAATTTTCTCAAAAAGCAGACGCCGTGTTGGAGGGACAGAGGAGAGGCCAGTCTATGCTCCATGCTCAAGGCCTAGGCACTGCTCAACGCAAGTGTGAAGTTCAGCCACTTCATAGTTTATCCTGTTTTAATAGATACCGAGTTCGAATTATGATGCTATATTTGCATGTGTATTGGTTTACTACATCCATACACTCCATCTGAAGGACAGCAGTCCGCCCATTCCCTGGGGGAGATGCCTTTGCCAGTCCTGACGTTTAGGCATCCACCTCTGTCTTCTCATTGCTGATTTTAATGCAAAGGAAAGGAACTGTCCAGCTTCTCACTGGGCTTTGTTCTCACATGTCCTTTGATCCTTGATGTAATTCCAGTTCGCTACATCTATCTTATATATACGGAACATGTTCCCATGCACCCATGCAGTGCAAGTACCTTTGTCCCCAGGGCACCCGTAGGGAGTAAAGCTCACGTAAAGCTATTCTCTTCTTGCCACACATCCTTAACTGTTATACCAGGTAGCATTTTTCCTGATGCAGAGGGTATGTTGAAAGTAGTGATGGCGATAACTTGGAGTTAGTTCCTTCCGGTGATATGTTCTTTATTGTGCTTGTCAGTGTCTGCACTGCTCACTGAAGGCACCTTTTGGGCTACACCTGACTTCGTTCTGCACTGTCATGTGTTATGTGCTCCTAGAAAATGAAAATACAACTATTTTTTCACTGGAATAAAATATAATGCTACAAATTAAAGCCAGTTCATTGTTCACCCCATTTCCAAATAAATTTTAAGATCACTATCTGGCTTGGAGACAACTCCCAAATTTTAAAAACTAGAACCCAAAATGGAAAGAATCAGTAGTTTTTATTGCAGGGTGTAAAATATAATATATATGCGGTGGTAGACCAGGCGTGGATGTAATGGGCCTGACTCCAAGGGGGAGAAAATTCTATGAATCATTTTTATGAAATCCACGAACTCTTTCAACCCACTAACCTACTAAGTAGCGCTCTTTCTGTATAAAAAATGAATCCCTTAATTCTGAGCCATTCACTTCCTTCTTACCGGTAGGATCTGGCCTATAATGACTTCAAAAATTATAACTAAGAACATCATAGACTCTTGTCTAGTGTGTTTTTGTGTGCTTATTCTGTTTTATGCTTGCTTATTAACTTGAAATTACATGTGCAATTTTTGTTATTTTAAGGCACTCAACCAGAATGCTGAACTAAGAAGTCGGTTGAACAGAATACATTCAGAATCTATTATTTGTGATCAGGTTGTCAGTGTAAATATTATTCCTAGCCCTGATGAGGTAAGGCTCATTTTTAATAGATGTAGAGTACTTACTTTCTAGCATCTAAATCAACTACGTATCTTGGGGTTTTTTTTAATACAGTTCTTTCACTGTTAATAAGATTCTCTCCATAAATATTTGTATTGTTGACAGTTTGGTCTTCTTTGGAGTGAAAGATGTACACGAGCTCGATCAGTCTTTATTTGTATTTATATCTGTGTTCACCTGATGCTACCGAATATTTGGTTTACGTATCGGCTCCAGCTTGTGAATTCTCTGTGTCTGTCACAGTCTTCATTTGAAATGTTCCTTATCATCTAACGGCCCATGAAATGTTGGGGGAAATAACCTATTTAGCTGAGAAGGTCTAAATGAAAGCTTTCTTAAGGTTTATTTTAAAAGCCCTATCTTAGGAGAAATCACCTAACTTGACTAAAATAATACTAATGGTGCTATTACAGCCACTAATAGGGATGCGGATAATTAATAGCTAGCACATGTCAAGTGAATGCTTACTGTGTGCTGGGCGTTGTGCTAACAGCCTTACATGTATTATCTCATTTGACACTCCCAGTGACCTCTGAGGTAGGTGCTATTATCACTCCATTTTTCAGGAGAATTTTTGACATAATGCGAAAAGGACAGGAGAACATTCAGTATTTGAGCTAGACGTAGTGTATAATTCTGTTTATAACCCTTGATAAAGTTACTATTTTATAACCATGAGAATTTATACTTTTCAACAGTAATACTAGAGCTTTATATACAGTGATATGATACATGTAACAAGGGGAGGGTTTTAACTCATTTGAAGGTCACATTTACAGAACAGTGTACATTTTACTAGACATCTACAGGCGCCAGGGTCCTACCTTCTAATTGCTTAGGAAATGCCATCCCAAGACAGCTTCTTTTTTATTTAAGTTGCCTACCCTACGCGCACTCACCTTCGTGCCTCACACGGTATCTGGTGACCGTCTTGCTCACTCAACTGCTCAGAATCCAAAAGTATTTCTACAGCTTCATCATTCAAAAATTGTTAACAGTTTTAGTTTGAATCTTTGCAACCTGTTATTTGTACTCTCTCTATATACCACTTACTGAATAAAAATGTAGTTTACCATAGGTTTAATACTCGAGTCATATTATCTCATTGGTTAAAGTTCACAACCATATTGGAAAATGACTTCTATATATTCTGGTTCAAAGATTTAGTTTTATACAGTGTTTTCTTAGCATATCTCTAGAGGTTTCTACAAATATGTCAAGATTTAGCACGCTGGTTAGACTACGGCTAGTAATGACAGATCTGAGAATATGAGAATGAACCTGTCTTCCTAATCGATTCAGGGTCTTCATAGGGGTTCGAGCTGTTAAACTCCACTTGATATCCATTGAGCATTGATTTGAAATCAAGTCACAGTACCATCACCTTTCAGCCGTGCCTTTTGGATTCTTCAGACATATTAGAAGGAAACTTAAGCCATGGTCATTACTGAGTTGCAAGTGAAAATTACTTGTGGTCACCACTCTTTTAACATATGGTGTGCATTTCTCTAGAAATCTGGCCTAGTACGTCATGGTCTAATTTGAACAAATAGCTTTTCTTTCAAGGGAATAACAATGACACCAAATGCTTCTGTCCTCTATAGGCCGGTGAGCAAATCCATGTCAGTCTCCCCCTGTCACAGCAGGTAGCCAACGAGAGCCGCCTCTCCATGTCAGAGTCTGTGTCCGAGTTCTTTGACGCCCAGGAGGTGCTGCTCTCTGCAAGCTCATCAGAGAATGAGGTAAGGTGTTTGATGTGTCAACTCCAGCTGCTTCTGATGAGGAGTTGGGGTGAAAGAAAGTAAGACTATGGGGACTTTTTTTTCTTTTTTCTTATTGTTTTTAATCACAGTAAGATTCTCAAATTGTAAGAAAGCCCAAAGCATGCAAACTACATTTGTTCCTGATTACTGAGCACTGAACACTTCTGGATGCCAACTTATTAAATTTGTTGAATAAAAGGAAAGAATCTAGCATTCATCCAGACGCCGTTGTACGATTTGTATTTCAGGGTATCCGAATAGTTGATGGCAGAGATTTTTTGTAGAGGAGACTAGTTAAATGTAGAAAGAATAAAAGAATTTGAAAATTACCATTTATGTGGATGTGTGTGTGTGCTTGGACATACACACACACACACACACACACATCTTGACCAAAGACATGGATTTGAGCTTCTTTAGAAAGATGATGTCTGGAATATCTGGTTGGGTAATTAAGATTTTTGGAAGTTACCACTGGCTAACATAAAAACTTTTTTGGTGTTTTGTTTTTTACTGAGGTGTAATTTACATACAACATTATTTTCGTTTCAGATGTACAACCTAAGAATCGATATTTGTATGTATTGTAAAATGATCACCCCCAAAAGCCTAGTTAGCATCTGTCACCATACATAGTTACAGAATCTTTTTCCTGTGATAAGAACTTTTAAGGTCTACTCTTATAGCAACTTTCAGATATGCAGTACAGTATTATTAACTATAGTTGCCATGCTGTACATTACATTCCCAGGACTTATTTATTTTATAATTGGAAGTTTGTACCCATAAAGATTTTTTGGGTTCTTCTTCATGCTCATAAGTCTTGGCTAGGTCTTGGAAGCAGGGAATCTTCCTTGATCAAGTTGCAGAAATTGATTCTTTTACTGAAATTTAGAAGTTTAGTCAAGCATACTTTGAATTTTCTTTTTCTTCCTTCTTTCTTTCTTTCTTTGTTTCTTTCTTTCTTTCTTTCTTTCTTTCTTTCTTTCTTTCTTTCTTTCTCTCTTTCTTTCAGCATGGGAGAAGCCGCCAAAACTCTTTCCCACACAGTTGATTAAAAATTTTGTCATTTGAGGTTGCAAATCTGTACTGCATTTTTACAAAAAGGAAATGAAATAGTTGCTGAATGTTATTTCCATATGCATAGAAAGTAGATTGGAAGGAAGCATCCTGACAATTAGTTGTAGTTGTTTTTGGACGTTTGAAATTAGGAGTGATTTTAGAAACAAAAATAAGTGGAGAAGAGAAAGAAAGAATGAACACACACCACTTTTATAACGGGGAGAGGTACAATAGCATTGTCGTATCGTGTACTGAATTTGTTACCACCAAGCCACACACCTGCCTCTCAGATCCCTAGTCATATGTTTACTGATTCACAGAGACTCCCGGGTACAAGCCGGAGTACTAGTTTAATTATTCATAATGATAATTGGTCAGATGCTATCAGATGGACAAAATAATTATGCTTGCTGATTTGCGTCTCTTTCCCTAAGGCCCACCTGCATGGAAACCTAGCTCTAGTCAGGAGGTTGCTTGGTGAGCAAGGAACAGGAGCAGGAACAGTGTCTTGAGTGAACTAAAGGCTAGGAGGGCCGGGATGTCATAGTTCCACTCTTCTGTCTCCATTATGGGGATACTGTACCACATGGACAGGGTATTTGTGTCTGGGAGCCAATCATACCCCCAGGGACCACTATGCTGGAGGCATACTGCCAGCATTTTCTTTTCTGACTCTCCTTTTTCTGACCTCCCATTGCTGATCAGTCCTTTATCCTTCTTCAGTCAGGTTCCGGTCAAATTTGGCTTCGTGTTATTGGAGCTCTGACCCATCAGGTGATGACTTTAGAGCTGTCTCTCTGAAAGCAACCTAATTTCCCTAGGTTTAAGCTCTTGGAGGCACACTGGCTGGGGGCCCAAGTGTCACTCGTACCAGACCCTGACAACACCGAAATGAAGGGGATGTGAAGCAGGTTATTCCACAAGTCCAGGCAGTGTGGGGGTGCCAGCTCTGGGGGGAGAGGGATCCTGGTGGCGGAGGGAAAGACAAGGGGTGCGTGGAGGTGATGTATTCACTTGGAGGCATTGTGAGTTCATCAGACCTCTTGGTGGAATTCTCTGGCCAGTATTTGGGTATTCAGACCTAAAGCTCAAAGAGAGAATGGGTCTGAAGAAGGACCAGGACTTGGCTGAGGACCCACATAACCACTTGGCTGAGACATTGCCCCCTGGGTGCACCACAGAACTCCTCTTCAGCATGTCCAAAACCACACACGTATCCCCAAGTGGGGAGAAACCGACGCGTACTCTTCTCATCTGCTCCTGCGCGTGCTCTTCTACCCAAGTGTTCACACCAGATACCTGGATGTGTCCTTCATTGCATCTGCCTCACTAGGACCCGCCACCATGTTGATTCACTCACTGGGTTCTGTCACGTCTGTCACCTACGTACCGCCAAATCCGTACATCTTTCCTACAGCTTCACTGCCACTACTCCAATTCATTCCTCCATCATCTCCCCCCGGATTACCTGAACAATCCCCATTAGTGGTTTCTCTGCCCCCCTTCTTGCCCCTCTAATCCATTTCCCACTGGACAGCCTCATTCATCTTTCTGAAATGCAAGTCTGACCATGTCCCTATTCCCCAGCGTCCTTAGGATAACTATCTAAATCCCTTAGCCATCATACAAAGACCCTTATAATCTGATCTCAGCTCTCAGCTGCAACCTCTTGCAATTTCTATTCCTCTGGATTCTTCCAGGGGCCAAATACTTGCTAACTGAATAAAGGAATGCTGATAGCACTTTAACACATGATTGATCTGAGAAACATCTGGGCATTAGCTGTCTTACATTAATGTTTTCCATGAGTGAGAGAAAAATCCTCTTTATGTGATATCTACTAATGCACTTCATTTAATGAATGTTCAGCTCCTTTAAAAAATGCTGTTTTTGCTTCCGGAATGATCTACTTCCTTTCCTCTGCTATTAACTTGTTTCCACAATGCTACATGCCTGGTCGCATTTAGGGGGGAAAAAAATCCCTGAACTCTTTTGAATCCCTAAGCTCTTCAGGAGAAGTATTTGTCCCAGGACTTCTTGACCAGGGGGAGGAAATCAATATATATTAATTGTTTTATTATAATACTGCAGAGCCTTAACTTTATATACAGGATAATGTGCATGGACCACAGCCAGATGGCCCAGCCTTAGCTCACACATATGAAAATGCAGATCATACTCAGGGCCCACTGTCATTGTGGAACTGTTTTACATTCTACATGGACCATTCTAGAAGGAAATGGGTATTGGACCATTTTTATCATATATTACTTGGGAGAGATTAGAAATTTAAGAAGAAGAGACTGTTTATAGCTTTTTGTAGGATAAACATGAATGTTTTCTTAGTAAATGTTTAAACAGTACACAGGCATGCAACATGAATTTGGTTTAAACAGGAATTTGTCTCCTCTAATGATGAGCTTTTTTAAGAGAAATCTTGTAGAAGAGTTTGATTTACTTTTTTTTCTTTTATCAAGCTTAAGAAGGTGGCTGATGATTTTACCGTTGGCTCTTTTGCAGTCAATAGGAACTGGAAACCAGTTGCAGTGGGAAAACATGAATCAGAAAAAGACTTTATTCTCAATTTTCCATCTTTATAGACTTGTTCAGTGTATAAAGCAAAACTACCATTGTTCAGTGTGTAAAGCAAAACTACCATTATTCATTTATGTATGCAATAATTCTATCACTATTCTCCCTAAATATAGGAATTATTCTCAACTTTAACTTTTAAAACATCAACAATAAATCCAGAAACCTTAAAGGCAAAGACTGATTATTTCTGATTACCTACAAACTTAAAACTTTCACATGATAAAAAAAAGGGCATAAACAGCATTAAAAAATAAATTGCAGACTAGCCAAACGCAACCTGATGATGAACTGAAAAATGTGTGAAAGAAAACATATTTACACAAGATGACATGCAAACTTTAAAAGAGATCTTTTATGTATGTTAGGTAAATAGATATGAAAAAAACATTGATAATATCTAGTGTTTAAGTGGGTGTGGAGAGATTGTTATTCTCATGTGCTGCTGGTGAGGACAAATTACTACAATCTTTCAGAACAACAATTTGGCAACATGTGCCTGTAGGCTAAATGTGACCCATTTGATCCAGCCATTTCACTTCTAGGAATAAATATGAATGAAATTGCCAGACAGAGTCACAGAATTATATTTACAAGGATGTTCATCCAAGTATTATCAATAATAATAAAAAGTTGGAAACCATTTAAATGCTGGCTAAATTCCTTGTGTTATACCTGTATAATGAATTATGGTGCCATTCCAAATGGAGGTGAGAGCTGTATTTATTATAATGGGAATATATTCAGAACACTATAAAACAAGATGTAAACTGACCCCCTTGTTCAGTATCTAAAGATAGATATATTGTTATATTATTATAGGCATTTTGACATTGGTAATATCCACCAAATGTTAGAAGTGGTTTCCATTAGATGATAGAATTATGGTGAATTTTTCTGTAATCTGTTTGCCCTCATATAATTTCTAATTTTTTATAGTAAGTATATTTTGTTATATGTGCAGGAAAAAATGTAACATTATTTCCATTTTGAAGAAAGTAAATAAGTATCAGCAGCTTTCTTGCGGGCAGTAGAGACGTTGGGTTGTTCCCATTTCTCTGAGTGGCTCTACTGTACTATTTTCTTATCTCATCCATTTCTAACTCCCCTAAGTACATATGTTGCCCCTTAATTTTATTCTCACGCAAATTTTGGTTTCATTTTTGTTCCATGTTGTTCTCTTGGAGAGAGTGGCTTAATTCTTGATTTCCCTCGTCCCTGGATCTTCCTCCTCTATCCCCAAATAATCTGCCAGATTTTGTCCATTATGTTCAAATGTGGCTCTCAAAGCAGCTTTACTCCCAAAGCCTCGTCGTGGCCGTCTTAACCTGTCAGAATTCCCTACCCAGATCTATGTAGTATCCCATCCTCTGAGCTCCCGAAGGAAAGCTGCCAGGCATCTTCCTGAAAACTAAATATGATAGTAATAAAAATAAATAAATAAAAAGAGTAATTGCTTTTGAGAAAAAAATAGGACTCTCTCATCCTCTTGCATGTAATAACTTGTGGGATGATATGGGAACTCTTGTGTTGACGTGAAAAGCCCTCCACAGCCAGACCCTCTTCCTGTTCACCCCACCCCCCATCACAGCCCCTCAGCTTCCGGGCATTCCTAGAATGGAATGTTCCTCTCATGTTTCTCCTCACCTTCGTACACTCTCCTTTCTTTCCGTGCTTCTCCCTGCTTCTAAAAACCTCTCCAACACCCAGTGCCAATTTTATTTCCTCTGGGCAGCCCCTCCTGAGTCCTCCAGGAACAAATAAGGCCTCCTTTTTTGTACATTCTTACTGTATTGCACTGCAGTGTTTCTGAGTACATCCCCGCCTCCCCCAGACCCCCACCCCAGCTGAGGCAGGGAGCTACTTAAAGCCATGCTGTGTTCTGGCTCATGGCCCACTCTCTCTCTCTCTCATGTGTTCATTGCACATGTGCCACATACACTTCCCCCCTCGACCTGTGCTTTTGCTTATTTGGGCAACATTTTGTTTTTAGTCATTGGACTTTCTGGCCTTTCAAGACTGAACAAGATTTCTCATCCTTTCTGTGTCCTTCCCTTTTTTAGGCTTCAGATGATGAGTCCTACATCAGTGACGTGAGTGATAACATATCTGAAGACAACACCAGCGTTGCGGACAACATCTCTCGGCAAAGTATGCATCCTTTCAGCTTCCAGGCTGTTCGGTCTTCTCGCCAAGTTAGAACGCTGGTGATTCAGTGAACAGCTATCTTCTCCCCTCCCTGACTGTTCCTTTTGCAGCTGATCATTCAGTATATTTCATATTTGTATAATCTGTTACGGTAGATGGTTGAAAAATCCATTAGGTAGATGCTTAAATGAAAAAGTTTTAACTACTTGCTTAAATCAAAAGTTAGAGTCTTTCTTATTAAATGTATTTAATTTTCAGAAATTTGACTTACCTTTTCTGGAATAATATTTGAGCATCTTTAACACCTTGTTTAAAAAAATTATACATTGATGTTTTGTGCACTTATTAGCAGCCCTGTGTTGAAATAATCCCATTCACTCTTGAGAGAGTATACTGGAGGCTTAAGAAATGTAACACAATCAGAAGTATTTGAAAGAATTATTTCCTTCCCAGACGCCATGAAATCAAAAAGTCAAAGTATCTTTTATCGTGATTCTTGTCTTTCTCTCTCTTCCAGTCTTGAATGGGGAGCTTACAGGAGGAGCCTTCCGAAACGGACGTCGAACAGGCCTGCCAGCTCCCTGTCCCGACACCAGTAACATTAACCTGTGGAATATCTTGAGGAACAACATTGGTAAAGACTTGTCTAAAGTCTCTATGCCTGTGGAGCTAAATGAGCCGCTCAACACTCTGCAACATCTCTGTGAGGAAATCGAATACAGTGAGCTTCTGGACAAGGCTTCAGAAACTGACGACCCCTACGAACGCATGGTAATAAATAATAGAGCAGTACCTTGCAGGGGGTTGCCAACCCTAGATGTGGACTAAGGCAGAAGTCATTACGATGGCATATTTGGTTTCTGCATAACATTCTCACTGCATAGGTGAAGGAGGAGACAGTTCATTTGCACAAATTGGTCAGGGCCCCAAAGTTCCAGATACATAGGAGATGTATGCTCTGTGACTTAATCTTTGGTCATATGTGTTTCTGACGTGAGGATGTAGAGGTAACCCACTCCTTCCAGGTTTAAGGCATGCCTCGCCTCTCTCCAGCAGCCTTTCCTGAAAGCCAGAAGAGCCCAAGTGTTCAAGAACTTGGGTCAGAGAAAGGAACCTCCTGTTTGTGCTTTGCCCTGGCCCCTACCTCACATGACTGTGGAAAACTTGACTGCCCTCCAGAAAGCACCAGCAGCCACGAGCGTCCTGCACATGGTGCAAAGTCATGCCAAGGACATAACCTATAAATGGGGTTTCAGAGCCTCTGAATGCTGTGATACTCAGGAAACTGGGTGACAGCTGAATGAAGAATACGTGACCTCACATGCAAGGACTTTCACATCCTTTTTGCTCATTTTTTTTACCCATGAGTTTATGAAGAGTCTGTGCAGCTAATAGGAAATGCAAACGCCATCAAATCAGCACCCAGGGAAAGGGGTGTGTAAAATAGAGGAATATGGGACAAACAGACCTGGAAGTAGTCTCTCCTATATTATTTTCCTTTCTTAAATGTTTTAACAGGTTCTTATTGCTGCATTTGCAGTTTCAGGATATTGCTCCACCTATTTCAGAGCAGGAAGTAAGCCATTCAACCCTGTCCTTGGGGAGACTTACGAATGCATTAGAGAGGACAAGGGATTCCGATTTTTCTCAGAACAGGTAAGTGCTGTTGGACTCAGAGAGGTTTCTACGCAGACACTGTAGGAGGACAGGTTGAGGATGAAACAGCTCTTTGATAAACCATTGTTTGTAGGGGGATAGGATACCAGTTAACAGAAAACTCTGTTAACGTATGTAAGTTCTCTCTGTTTAAGCATGAAGTCTTAAAATTAAAGATTCAGTAATTTACTTACATATTCTGATAATAATTCAATAATAGAGATGGATGAGTTGACTAGTTTTTATTTGGGGGTGGCCAATGTATGTTGGAAAAAAATGGCCCTTTATGGAAGTTTTAACACTGATGTCATTGCCTTCTCTTTTGTTTTTAATTACCAGGTTAGCCATCATCCACCCATTTCTGCCTGTCACTGTGAATCCAAGAATTTTGTGTTTTGGCAAGGTTTGTATTTCAATTATAACTTCAAAATCCAATTGGTGAGCCTACAAAACAATTTCTAGTTTCTAAAGGCGCATTATGCTCAGGTTAGATTTCTATCTTTGGGACTCAGAGAATGTTAGTAATTGGTGTGGAATTCGGTTTGAGAAATTAGATGTCCTGGTTTAAATATGAAGCTGTGTCATGTAGGAGATAAGATAGTATACTTAGGAAACAACGCCCTAGGGACAGCAGAGCTCCATGCCGACTGGACCAGCTCAGGGCTATCACTCTACCTCATTATGCCTCATTGTCTGCATCTATAACATGGAGGTTCTGTCTGCTGCCTTCTTGCTTCTTGAGGTGGTGAAAGGAAATCTTAATTGTGAAAGAAGATTCTATAACACATTATCTGTGGTCATGGTCTATTTAGATATGTAAGCATTGTGCTGATTTGTGGCCTTTAACTTACTGAGGCTCAGCGATTTGGATTGAAGTCTCTACTTATACAGTCCCTATTGTTTAGTCAGAATGTTATAAACTCACATAAAATTACAAGTTTCAGAACCTCTTCAGAAAGAAAAATATATACAGTTGACCCTTGAACAAAACTGGGGTTAGGGTGCTGACCCCCACACAGTCTAAAATTCATGTTTTACTTTTAACTCCCCCAAAACTTAACTAGTAGTAGCCGACCATTGACCAAAAGCCTTACCAATAAAATGTAAACAGTCAGTGAACACATATTTTGTATGTTATATATATTGTAGACTATATTCTTACAGTAAAGTAAGCTAGAGAAAAGAAAATGTTATTAAGAAAATCATAAGGAAGAGAAAATACATTTATAGTACTGTACTGTATTTATCAAAAAAAATCTGCCTATGCGTTGATCCATACAGTTCAAACACGTGTTGCTCAAGGGTCAACCATATATGTACATTTAACCATTAAGTGTAAATTTTTCCTTCATGTTTGGAAGGGGGCTTCATTGCTCACAGAATGTCTCTTCTCATATGCCCTTTCTCAGTCTAAAAACGCACAAAATGATAGAGCACTGTTACTGTATTTCATTGCAAAATATGAGAATACATCATTTTTTGATCTTAACAAAGAGTCAGAAATTTTGTGGAGACAGCACTAAGTTCCCTTTAGTTCATCAAAATGGGATCAAGTGGTTATTACAAATTAGCAGGCAAACCTGAGTGTCCCGAAGTAAAATATAAAGCCATCATGTGAGATAAACCACTGAGCCCTGGGCCATAATTTAACAACCAGTGTAGGAACACATTTGTTAATTTCACTTTCTCATACATTTTGCTTACCTTTCTGTATTTAGAGATTTTGTTTTTTCCTGTTCTTCCAAATCATATAACTTTTCAAATTGATGTGTATATAAATCAATGGTATTGCCATACTGCAAGTATTTTTACTATACATCTTATTTTTAACATATCTGTTAACTATTTGCACCATTTAGTTAAAACTCACAACAACATTTATCTAGACATTAAAGCACAGTAGAGTCTGTGTATATGTGTATGTGAATTCACATACACAGATACTGTTCCAAGCTTTTCCCAGTTTTATTTGTTAAAAAAAATATGAAACATGTGTCCTAGAGAAACATAGACAGTAGATTTTTTTTGGTTCATAGTTAATTTTTTCACCTTGGGCCATCCCCAGGCACATGACATGTTAAATCAACAATATAGAATCAGTTGTTGATTGTGAAAGTCCTTTGTGAAATGTACAGCGTAATACAGATGTTAATTTTTATAGACTAAGTGATTAGATATAAAATATATATTTCTTCTCCTCTGCCTATGTTGTTTAGACATCAGATGGAAAAACAAGTTCTGGGGGAAGTCCATGGAAATCCTGCCTGTTGGAACACTGAATGTCATGCTTCCAAAGTAGGTTGCTTTCATTTTCCTTTTGGTGTCTTACCTGCTTTTCTAAATCAGAAATGGGTCTTTGAAACTATAGAAGGTGCCAATGATCCATTTCCATGTATGCCCAAAGCTTCTGTTAACTTCTCCAAAGTTTTGAGAACGGACCCCCGCAAAAGCAAATGAGCACTTCAGCACATGTATCAAAGCTCCCTGCCTCTCTCTCCACATGCTCTGTTCATCACGTCGATGACAGCCAGCCTACCTGTCCCAGGTACCTTGTTAGTTTGCATTTTATAGCAAAGGTTCCCTTTTTAGCCCTCTTTTCTATACAATATGTATTTTCACTTTTGAATTTATCTTAGATCCAGGGACTATTTTTATTAAAGTTTATTGAAGAAGAGTGATGGAATCCTTTCATGGTATTTTTCTAAAGGATATAGCCTATAAATTTTTAGAATTAATTGAAGTTTTCATTGAGACCAAAGGCTTGATTGTTTTTGTTTCTTTCTTCATTTGGTTGGTATTGTTTGGTTTTCCTTTTGTTTATTCAGTGGCAGAATTTGCTGGTGGATTGGATATGAAGGAAGGTGGGCAGGGGGCAGAATTCCCAGGACCACAAAACAGACTTTAAATATTTGCGAACTCATGGGAAGAAAGAGAGTTTTCCCAGGTGTATAGAGAGCCTGCATCATACCAATTCATTTTTTTTTAGAAATTTACAAGTGTTTTATTATGAAATAACATTTTATTTGAAAATACAGATAATGTGCAAATTAAAAGATGATCCGAATCTATGTCATCTCATTCCTTGGCAGAAACTCTATAACCTTCTGTAACCCAGAATTTGCATTAGTCATATGCTATCTATGATCATTAGTCTTTTCTCAAAGAATTTTTCACATCTTTGGTCTTAATTCAGAGTATGAAACAATGTCCTCAGGGTATTCTTTCTTTCTTTTTTTTTTTTTTATTTATGGACTAAGGTTTATTTTATTTATTTATTTATTTTTAGATTTATTTACCTATTTTTTTATAAGAAATTTTTATTATGTTATGTTAGTCACCATAAAGAACGATTTCACAACATTTGCAGCAACATGGTCAGGGTAATCTTTCTTAAAGGCACATCCTATCATGCCTATCTCCTCCCTCAAATCCTTCCACGATGTTCCCATTACCTGCAACATGAATCCAAACTCATCAGTGTGTTGTTGAAGGCCTTCCCTGCTCTGCCCTGTCACCTTTCCAGACTCGCCACCCACCACACCCTCTCACGTGCGGCACACCACTGGCAAGCCCCCAGATGCATCATGCTATTCTGGCCTCGATGGCTTTATCAGTGCCTTTCCCCGGCCTGTAGTGCCCTCCGATCCATCCTCCAAGCTTAGACTGAATCCAGCCTTGTCCAGCAAGTCTTTCTTGATACTCAGCCCACGTTCCAGGCAGATCTAAGGACTCCTTCTGTGTTCTCATGACACGTCCTCATCACATTTTATTATAAGTATTTGTTGCCATGTCCATCTATGCTTACCATACTGTTGGCGCCAAGAAAGCAAGAGACAGGTCCTATTCAACTTGGTGGCTTTAGCACCTGGACTATAGAAAGCACTGAAATGTTCCTTAAATGAATGAATCATATCATGAATGTTCTTGACTACATAGAAACTTTCAACAAAGAAATTAGAGGAAAATGAGGGAAAAGGAAGCTTTGGCCAAAGAATATTCTCAGCCATAGAAACAGTACTTATGTTTGTGACCTTCATTGTTCTTAATCAACATTGTATTCTTCACTAGGTATGGAGATTGCTATGTATGGAATAAAGTCACCACGTGCATACACAACATTCTCAGTGGGAGGAGGTGGATAGAGCATTATGGAGAAGTAACCATTAGAAATACCAAAAGCAGTGTTTGCATTTGCAAACTCACATTTGTCAAGGTAAATGATATCTTACAACAGTAAAGAAAAAAATAATATAAAATGCTTCATAAAGGAGACATAAAAGTTACCTTAAACAACAGCAAGTGAGTGTGTCCCATATCATTGATCCTTAAGGACATTTTAGATAAGAAGGCAGAACCCACTGGTGGAGTTACTCAAGGCATTCAGACGTCCGAACGTGTGGAGGTCAAAAAAGGCACCATCGCAAAACAAGAAGTACTTTTCTTTCTAAAGAAATTTCTTTTTAAATAGCCAGTCGGTGTTAAGTAAAATTCCAGAAAACACGCCTTGCCTATAGCGAGTCTTCTGGTTTCTATTTCTATTCTTGCTTGATTGCAACATAGTCAAATGATCTTATTTTAGGGAGCTAATTATAATGCATTTGTCATTTTCTGAGGGTGCATGTGGATGATAACTTCCAGTCACCATAAGCTTATCCAGCTCTGCCGCTATGATGATCCAAATCCGTTCAAGAAAATCGTCACCTTGATTAACAAGATTCCCGAGCTAGACTACCTGCACAACAGCGTGTGCCCTCAGTCGCTCTGGTCTGACGTGGAACGCGCGGTATCGCCCTAATGGTTAGGTGTCCTCTCGAATTCGTTGTGGTACAGAAACTCCACCACCCCCTTTTAATCTGTTCTACTCCCGATCTCGTTCTGCTATGGCAGACACAGGTAACATATTGGAGTCTTAAAACCCAGTATGTTCTCTTCTTAGTGAAATCCTTTAACGCCGTCCTGGAAGGTCATGTTAGTTTTAATAGAAGATCTTCATTTTTACTCAAGATGTTACTCCCATTTTCCTTTTTTTGCTTGTGGACTCATCAGGTGGCTCTGAACTGAAAAGCCAGGATCGTTACTTTCCCCGGTTGGGTGATGACAGTCAATGTGTGCATTTTGTCTTGTGGGCCATGAGAAACTTCGATTTAGTCCTGCCCCTAATATTTGCAGAGCTCAGGGCAGAAGTACAAATGGAGGCCCCATTCCAAATGTGTAGATATTTAAAATTTGTACGTCAGACCTATAGTCTGTCACATAACACATTCTGTTCTTTCACCTTGACAAATATACCTTTTATAACAAAGCCCACGAGGCCAGGTTGGACACTTTAGAACTCCAAGTTGGGAACCTGGCAGAGCAAGAGAGCCAGTCTTGACGCATGGCCTTCCTGCTCTCTCCCCACCTGTGGCAGCCTCTGTCCCGCTCCACAGGGGGCCTCATCCACACATACAAAGGCAGTCCAGCTGCATGTCCAAGCTCTGTCCACACCTGCCTCAAACGGCCACCCATGGCTGCCCCTCAGGCGCAATTCACACCCTGGTGGTGGGTGGTTTGCCCTTTGGATGGACAAATCCAAAGAAGTGGACAGTGTGAGCTGTGGAAGAAGCTTAAAGCGGTTGGGAAGGGGAATTCTAGGACCTGATCTAGAAGAGGGCCATGGAATCCAGATGGGTGAATGCCCACAGACTTCTCATCTCCCGGGGAGAAGCATGGTTTTCCTGATGAAATTTAGCCATTTACAGACACTATAAAAATTATTTCACAAGCAACTTCTACAGCATTGCCCATTGAAATGCATTAAAATCCATGAACAAAGGAAAAATTTGAGACAGGGGCATCTAAGGAAGAAATTACCAACCCATAAATTAATACTAGGTTACTAGGAGAGAAGCTGAGCCCTCTCTGCCCTAGCATAGAGTAGAGATGACCCCTTTCTTTGAAGATAAGCCCACTAACACTTGGAAAGCCAACCTTTCATATAAAACATTTGAGATAGATTTCTGGAAGTGGTTTGAATGAGTGACTTCAAAGTTAAGAACGTTTTCTGTATGGAAATTATAGGGATTGGTGTTATTAAAGAGACTGGACGTTTTAATTGGGCTTTGGTTTTTCCAGGTGAATTATTGGAATTCTAATGTGAATGAGGTCCAGGGGGTCGTAATGGATCAGGAGGGGAAGGTGGTGCACCGGCTCTTCGGCAAGTGGCACGAAGGGCTTTATTGCGGTGTGGCCCCTTCAGCAAAGTGCATCTGGAGACCAGGTGAGATGGGAGTGAGCATCTTGCCTCTGGAGGGCACCTTGAGTAACAGAAGGAAGGGGATGCCACATCTTGTGCGGTTCACCATATGCTTTCATAGTGAGATTAAAAACATAGATGCTTAAGGTAAGCATAGTTGTATTTTACGCTTAACATACAAATGAGGTCAATCCCAACTTTTGATAATAAGGAATTTTAAAATTGAGGCCAAATCTGACATGTGGTCAGAGACGAGGCTTCATGTAAAGTTATTCTAAATGTAATGCCCACGTGCAAAAGCTAGGTATGTTTATTAAAGAGTTTAGACAATTGAACTATACAAACTTAAATCCTTACTCATATATTCTCTGTTCTAATAAAACAAGGGAAAGCCTGCAGACATCTATAATCCACAAAGTCAATAACTTAACCAGAATAAGTGATCTTCTCACTTGAGCAGCAAAAAGCTGCAATATGTTGACATTTAATAAAAGATATCAAGAGAGTTCTGGTAATACACTAGCAGTAATTGAATATCAAGTGTAAATAGAACAAGCGTCCACATGATATTTATTTTCATTGCAATTTTGTCAGTTAAGTCCTAACTTTAAAATTAGTTGCTGGTTTTCTAAGAGACCTAGAGGAGTATTTAAATTTCCTGCTGGTCGTGTGGGGAGTTCATTCATTCAGCAGCTATTTCTTGAGTAGTGACCATGCATCAGCTTTACTCTAAGAGCTTGGAATACATCGTGAGCAAAGCATACAAAGATCCCGCCTTCGAGTTTAGTTAAAAAGTGCCAATAAATAATCATTTAGATCTGCGTCTTTTTCTAAAAGGAAGTAAATTGTGTTTCTGGTGAAATCTTAATGTTCGAAGTTAATCAGCCTGGCATTTGGTTACCCAGTTGAGTATTTGAGGGGAAAATGATGGCATAGTTTACCCAGTAAAGAGTACTCTGTGCACAAGGTTTTATTTTAAAGGCTGAATTTCACAAAATATATGAACCTACTAGCTCTGATAACTAACACAAAGTTTCCTATCTAGCAAAACACAACCGATTTAATTTGCTTAAGAAAAACCTTAATCTGATTTTTATGACTACACATTTAGTATTCGTGTGGCTAGTAATTAAGCACCTGGGTTCAGGCAGCTTCTGCAGGCTTCCTTCACCTGTCTGCCACTCACGGTGGTTTATTGGCCTTTCAGGTTCCATGCCAACCAACTATGAGCTCTACTACGGTTTCACAAGGTTTGCTATCGAGCTCAATGAGTTAGATCCTGTCCTGAAAGATCTCCTTCCACCGACAGACGCCCGATTCCGGCCAGATCAGAGGTGAGCTTGACCATGATGTTTGAAACGGACACTAGATCGTGGTGTGCTACAGACGCCATCGAGGCTTATTTTCACCACCTTCCTTTATCTATTCATGGAATCATTCATTCCTTCCCTTACTCCACACCATTTGAGACTTCGACCCTAGCTAAGACGGTGTTCGCGGGATCGTAACAGATGCTTAGCTCAGCAGAATTTCCCACAGAAGATAACACAGTCCCTTTTTTTTTTTTAAGATTTATTTATTTATTTATTAGACAGAGAGACAGCCAGCGAGAGAGGGAACACAAGCAGGGGGAGTGGGAGAGGAAGAAGCAGGCTCCTAGTGGTGGAGCCTGATGTGGGGCTCGATCCTGGAACGCCGGGATCACGCCCTGAGCTGAAGGCAGACGCTTAACGACTGCACCACCCAGGCGCCCCAGAAGATAATATAGTTCTTAACAAAAGGTTCCTGCCCCCCAGCCCCAAATTCACCAGAGGTGTGCAAATTCGTGAACTCTGGCTCCACTAAAACCTCCTCCAGGGTTTTCACCTCTTTACTTCTACTGCTGTGTCTCATGGATTGTCTTTTAACCTGAAGAATAAGAAGATAAGTTACAGGAGCACCTAGAAATGCTCCGAGTCAAAGTCTGGAGTTTGTCCGGCATGGTTTTGATCCCACAGGATGTGAGATGTACTCAAAATGCAGTTCCTTTAATACCTTCTGATTCTTATTTTTTATTATTGTTTTTTTAATAATTTTTTATTATATATGTTAGTCACCATACAGTACATCCCCAGTTTTTGATGTAATGTTCCATGATTCATTGTTTGCGTATAACACCCAGTGCACCATGCAATATGTGCCCTCCTTACTACCCATCACCAGCCTGTCCCATTCCCCCACCCCTCTCCCCTTTGAAGCCCTCAGTTTGTTTCCCAGAATCCATTCTCTCATGGTTCGTTCCCCTTCTGTTTACCCCCCCCTTCCTTCTTCCCTTCCTTCTCCTACCGATCTTCCTACTTCTTATGTTCCATAAATGAGTGAAACCATATGATAATTGTCTCTCTGCTTGACTTATTTCACTTAGCATTATCTCCTCCAGTCCCGTCCATGTTGCTGCAAATGTTGTGAAATCGTTCTTTCTGATAGCTGAGTAATATTCCATTGTATATATGGACCACATCTCCTTATTATTTTTATATAGTTCTGTATGCATGTTGTCCATTCTGACAGTTATTTTTACTTTTTCCAAAAAGTCCGAAAATTTCCAAAAATGTTTTCCAAAAATTTACAAATTCCACCTGAGATCATTTTCTGTTTCCAGAGTATTTGTGGCTTTATGTGTTTTCTGCGAAAATGTTCCAGTGTTGAGTGTCCTACTATTCAGTCCTCTTACACTCCCCCTGTCCCCAGAACGTGAGGTCTCACTGTCCAACATTCCAATTCAACCAGCTTCCCATGTGCATCATACTGAATCCCTGCTCTTTTCTCTCATTTTGAAAGTTAAATACAGGTTTTGCAAATCACCAGTGGGTCTGCCTTTTCTTTCTCAGTTCTATTCAAATATTCCCTTCCTGAATTTCATTTACAATTCATTTCCTTTTTGTGTACTTTTGTAATTTCCCCTAATGTTAGATTCTCTTTTTTTCACCAGTTTTACTCCCTCCGATAAAAAGGGAAACTCCTTCCCTCTCAGTCTGTTCTAAAAGTAGGTGGAACACAGCCAGCTGCCATCCTCCCTTCTCTGGCCTTTACTAAGTATTTTTCAGATAATATGGAAAAGGAGCGCAACCCGGTTCTTCATATTGTCCCAAGCCTGGGCTCTCCCATCATCCCGAAAATCTCGAGTTATAGAACCCAAGAGAGCACAGAAGAGTCTTCAAGGCCAAACTACTCCCTTTCTACCCCTAGCTTTACACTGCTGTACGCAGTAATTCAGTTGACGTACCCAGCAAGCATGTTCATCGGTGGGCAGGCAGACAGAGGTAGTGTGGCCTGGGGTGGGAGCGAGGGGACATTATCCGCTCACCATGTTATATTCTCAGCAACTAGAAGGTAATTTTATACAAGACGAGATTATTTTTTTCTCAGCAAAGAGGATGATCTATTAGAGGGATAACTGTGTTCTGCTTAGATATTTGGAAGAAGGAAATGTAGAAGCTGCGGCAGCAGAGAAACAAAGAGTGGAGGAACTCCAGAGATCTCGAAGGCGCTACATGGAAGAGAACAACCTTGAACACATACCAAAATTTTTTAAGTAAGTCCGTTCATTCCCCTAACAAGTTCACATTTTGCAAATGATTGCCACCATCCGTGAGAAACTCCAGGCGAAAAAAGAAAATGAGGGATAGTTTAGTGTCCAGGGAACTCAAAATTAAACCGATTTGGGTAACTTTGGTTTTGGTAGTGAACATATTGAACCAGATTTTGTACATGTGAACAAATCAGTTCTCCTCCACAGCTCGTTTCTTTCTGTGGGCAGCAAAAAAGGGTGAGGGCCTTGCCCAGAATGCTCTTGGTACTTCAGCTACCCCATTTAAAACGGTGGAAACTTGTTTCCAGCCCCGCAACTCAAGGCTACAGTGGGACCCCACTGCCCACAAGGTCATCCTGGCTTCATTAGTATTTGATTTTATTTCCGTCATACGGGGCTTGTGTCATTCAGATTTGGTCCTTCTGTGGTATCATCATGGGTGATTATTACAGGATTATTTGCAGGATTATATATACATCACACAGATGAAGCTGTATTTTCCAAATCCATCTGTTACCCTCCCGAGCCAGGACATATCAGCTCAGAATAACCTCATATCCTTTAGAGTTGCCATCTCGTGCCTGCCCTGGGGAGGAATGCAGCCTTGCCCTTTAGATAACGGAAGTGCACTCCGGGCGGGGACCACGCAGGGGCTCATGGAGCTACTGTTGTTGCGTACTTCTCCTCGCAGGTGAAGCAGAAATAGCCTTGTGGGTCTGGGGCCTGAAGCTCTTAGTACAGCACTTATACATGCCTTTTTTTTGTTTGTTTTTTAAGATTTATTTACTTGTGAGAGAGAGAGAGAGAGGAAGGGGAGAGGGAGAGAGAGAGAAAGAGTCCAGAGCAGACTCCGCATCGAGCACAGAGCCCAACGCGGGGCTCCATCTCACAACCCTGAGATCACAGCCTGAGCTGAAACCAAGAGTTGGCACTTAACTGACTGCACCACCCAGGCGCCCCATACCTGCTTTTTTGCGGGGCAGTTCACTTCTAGCCTTGCCTAGAAGTGATTTATTTGTGCCTTCTGTCCCTCTCCCCATGACCTCATCCACTCCTATTTTAAACAAACAACACAAACAAAAGGAGTTTCTTTTTGGTCAAAAATAGTCAAGTCAGAGATGCCTCAAAGGCTCCGTCAGTTAAGGGTCTGCCTTCGGCTCAGGTCATGATCGCAGGATCCTGGGATCGAGTCCTACATCGGGCTCCTTGCTCAGCAGGGAGCCTGCTTCTCCCTCTCCCTCTGCCTCTCCCCCTGCTTGTGTGCGTGCTCTCTCTCTCTGACAAACAAACAAAATACTAAAAAAATATTTAAAAAATTCAAATCATCAATAAGCAGAGAGGACACTGGCTTACAAAGTACCCCTCATGTATACACATCCTATCTATGGGAGAGGGTCCAATGACCAGGCCACCTTGACGTGATTTGTGCCTAATGTTGATTTTTATATTTCCACAGAAAAGTTATTGATGCCAATCAAAGAGAAGCCTGGGTTTCTAACGATACCTACTGGGAGCTGCGAAAGGACCCTGGGTTTAGCAAAGTAGACAGCCCTGTTCTTTGGTAAACTGGGAATGTAGAGCTAGCCAACATATCACGCTCTGAATGAATAAATAACTATGCACAATTATGTTTCCTAGAGCTCCGCGTGGTTTCTGGGTCGACTGAAAACCGACCGTTTGCTTTTCTATTCATCTTTATAATGGACTTTCAGAAGTGCATTAGACAAGGCCCCTAACCACTTTTGGATCCTTTCTGTTTTGCTGCAACCATATCCCTTAAAAAACATCCACGCCCTCCTTGAAAAGCAGAATAAAAGGAGCAGAACATAAAATCCAAAGTCTGAAGTGTTTGCAAAGAAAACAAACTGTAACTGGTGCTTAAAGCCGATCCAGAGAGTTAAAGCAACATGACATATAAACCACGCGTTTGGTCCTTTGTCTGGAAGCACCATCCCCGCATCATAGAAGCTCCTGGGCCACGGCAGTTGGTCAGCTCAGACTTCGAGTGTGTCTGTTTCATGTGGTGTACTTGTGCTGACCTTGTCAAAAAAGATGTGATACTTCTCAGACCTGTTCCATCTGTACGCCATTGTTCATGCCTTAAGAAATGCAAAGATGTACAATAAATCATTTTTTAAATGTGTGCTCATAGGTTTATGTGAGGGACAGCTCTTTCGAATCATGGCATGATTCACTTTCTGGGATCAGAGCAATGATGAGACTAACGTAAGTGGATTTTAACAAGTAAACTACCCATGCTTTACTTTGATATCTTGGTCACTGTATCATATATCTGAAGGGCAAGAAGGAAAAGGTGTGCTCAGTAGACCTCTGTATTCGCGTTGCTCGTCAAGTTCCTGTCCTGCGACCAGATAATAAACCCTCTTCCACCTCACCTCACAGTGTGCCCTAGTCTTTGGCAATATCTGTATTTGATTTGAACACTCGGCATCCGTGTTAAAACCTTAGAAGGAAATAACAGAAAGCACGTGGAATTTCTAAGCACGTGGGCTTAGGAGTTGCCGTAAATGGAACGACTTTCGAGTGGAGCACAATGTCCCCCGCATCTCTGTCGTGGGCCCAAGCCGTGGCCACCAGCCGAAACCCACTGGGAACAGAAGCTAGAGTACGAGGAGCTTATTTGCATTGTTGAAATGAGTTCTATGCAAAATCATATTTTATATTTTCCTCACATGATTCTGTATGATACATAACGACGTATTAGGCATTTGCCTTTGCTATTGGCAGAGATAATAAAAGAAGCTAAGGAATTGATCCATCCCAACAAAAGCAGGGGGAGGGGCAGAAATACGCTTTGCATCCTTCCGGATTTGTTTTTTCTTCCAATATACAGAGGCTTTTGTAAGAAGCTTGCATCAGTGTTCCTGAGTTTCTGCACGTAGATGACTCTGTAAATGCCTGTATGTTTAAGAAAAAAATCTCTTCGGAGATTTTCCTAGAGAATTATAAAATTACATATATTTTATTCTTAGAGTCATATCATCAGATTTTAAGTGCTATTTCAAGCTCTGAGAACAAGGTTATTGACATTTTACATTTTGTTATGAATTGTTGATTTTAGTGTTCTTTCTCCTCAGCAAAGCATTCTGAAGTAATGGCTAACCCACTCCCAAACCCCCAGTCTCCGCTGAGAGCGGAAGGGAAAACTCTGGAGTGTCCACTAGGTGGAGCAGTGTGTCAGTTCTGAAACGTCCCCCCCTTGTATCTCAGTCCCTACATTATGTGTACCATAGGGTTGAAAGTGAAATTTCTTTTTCTTTTCTTTTTTTTTTTTTTAAGATTTTATTTATTTATTCGACAGAGATAGAGACAGCCAGCGAGAGAGGGAACACAAGCAGGGGGAGTGGGAGAGGAAGAAGCAGGCTCATAGGAGAGGAGCCTGATGTGGGACTCGATCCCATAACGCCGGGATCACGCCCTGAGCCGAAGGCAGACGCTTAACGACTGAGCCACCCAGGCGCCCCGAAATTTCTTTTTCAAAAGTAAACCCCCTAATCCATCGCCAGATCTCAGCATTCCCCTGGCGCAACGCCATCCCTAGGATTCTCAATGCCTTTAATTCCCATTTTGAATCTATAGGTGGCTTGCCTCAAGGGAGTAAAATTATTCCCTTGTTATTGATTTTTTTTTCTGTGCATTCGTCCTGACGTCTTTTTATCTACATCTGAGATACATGCCTTTAATTTTAATTAGAATTTAATTAGAATTGAGTTGTCTTCCCCATAGAAGTATGTTCTCCCACAATTGCTAAAGCTTTAAATACTGTTCTGGTCTGTACTTACTAGCACTTTCCTGAACAGTCGCAAAATATTTAGCCTAAAAATAAGAGAATTCTGCAAAGCAAAGGTACCGCGAGTAGTGAAGAAGGAAGGTAAGGCATTAGGTGACGGCGGTGTATCAGTCAGGTAGCTGAAGGAGGACCCAGGGCCCATCAGGGAAGCATCTCCTATACCTGGCATTTGGGCTGTAATTGAGAAAAAGAATAACTCCTAGAGAGGACCTTCACTGGATAATAAGTTCAAGCTACGAATCAAGAGCTAACCTGAAACTCTGATTAGGGTTTCAAGATGAGAAGAAGAATGTCACATTAATGAAAAGACCACATATTATAATATCCCAGATTTAAAATCTATTTTGAGATCCAGATATCCTGAGTAGACTCCCAATTCAAGCGATCAATGAAGTTTTAGATAATATTTCTATAATAACTGATTCACAAATCTCCCTATTAAGTATTCATGCCCAGGTAATGGCCTCATTCCTCCCCACTCCACCTCCACCTCCCCCCCCTTTTTTTTCCTTTTGATATCACGGTTTTAGAATTGTGCCACTGAATCTGTTTGGGATTTTTATTCACATAATTTGGGGGCTTTTGAAACTAGTTTAAACAGCAAAAAGATAGAATAAATATTAGATCATTCCTGATAAGACCTTATTTCTTAGAATTTTATATAAGCTTCTTTGTTTCAAGGGTACTTTTTTTATTTGTTTTTCCCCTAAAACAGTCCAAACTAGAGGAAGACTTAATATATCTTTATACGTCCCCCGTGATGTATTCATCAGCTCCTTCACCTTTCTGCGCTGGTCGTGAAGGAAAGCAGAATAAGTGACAATGGTCCTGTGGACGTGGCTGGACTGAGCAGATCGAATTATTCTGCTTCCATATGCTGCCGCCCAGGGTGCAAATTTACTCTCAGATTTTGCTGTTATTTTTTTTAATTAAGTCATTATTTTTCATAGGTTACTTACAAGTACCCCATAATTTCCAGGCAGTTGTAAAAATAAACCTCATTTAAGATACCTTTGAATATTACCGATCAATTACAAGTGACATAAAAACTACCAAATATATCTTCCAAGGAAGAGAAACCGAGGGGTTGTCAATACCAAGGATGCCAGGTGGTTGAATTTCCAAACCTTTCGCTCCTCTCCATCATTCTGGTCCCCGTGCCTTTCAGCAAGCCCACTAACAAATCGTTCGCCTCTGTCCCAAAGAGCACTTGCAGGGCAGGGGTCAAAGAGGAACCTGATCAATGGTTTGCTCAGTTCTGGTTACGGCTGTGGTTGGAGAAGACTTTATAATCATAACCTAATGTACAATTTTGTTATTACAAAAATTAATTATCCTTCTTATCTAATCTTGTTCCCTGTCATCCTAGAGAATGAAGTGTTTGGGGGAGCAGAGCTCCTCACACACCAAGGGGTGTAATAAATGTTTGCACTTGGCTCAAGTCGTTATATGATGAATGTGGCACAGGAAATGAAGTTTGTGTGCAAAATACTAGTTTATTTCTATGGGAGCCATTATGTTCCGGAGATATATAATGTAACTAATTAAACAATTATGAATCTATTTTATGCTCTAGAAATGTTCTTTTGGGGGAAAGATGGAAAAAGTGTAATTGGAGCTAAGATTAAAGTGGTTTTGGTTTGTTTTTGTTTTCAGAAATCTTCCCAATCATTTAGAAATACTGCTTATCAAAACATGCTCAAACCCTCTAGGTTTTCACTGAACTTCTTTTGTAAAATTGATGCATTTAAAGTGTACGTTGCATGAATCCTTCTGTTAAGCCCGACTTTGCTTAGCTTTCTTACATGACTGTGAGAATACACCTTACATACCCGTGTGGGGGCGCCCCTATGTGATGAACTGTAAGACTTCATTGCAGCCTTTGCTATCAGAGAAAATGGTAAATTGCTTAAGAAGGGCTTAGCTTTAGTTCTTTCAAAATGAGATCTAAAAACAGAATTCTTTAAAAATTGTGCTGACGCAGCATGCCCACCATTTGAAGCAAATGAAGCCCCATGATGAAGGCAACTCACACGGGGCAGTTTCCTGTCTGTTACATGCATCCTTTTGTTTTCCAAAACCATCATCATTTTTCTCCTTCCTCTGGTCCTAACGTAGTGAGGGGCAGAGATAACACATGTCTATTCTTTAGCACTGTGTCATTGAGTATGAGAATAATATGCAGCCGTTATGCACGGTTGCAGGGAACCACTGCATTTAGCCTCTGGAAACACTATTTAATGTTCATGGATTAAAAATTGCCCCAGAATTATGTATTATTCGTTTCCTTGGTTTCTTCAGATTGGTAGGGAAAAAACATAAAACAATTTCTTATTTTCTGCAATTTTTTCCTATTATGCCTGCCTTCTAACTATAAACTAGGGCAATGGTGATGAAAAAAATCCTGAGTTTTCAGAAAATAAGGTATAATTCTATTTGAGGCCACCTGTTTCTTCGTACTTTAAGCTAATAAGGTAAGCAACAACTTAATACTGTTAACTAGAAGACTGCTGAAACTATGACTTCTTTTATCTTAGGCACCAACTTCCCTGCACCCCCTATTTATCGTCATCCAGTTATTTCTTTAGGAGATGATGTAGTTGTTAGAAACTTTTTCCAGTCATTTCCAGCTTATTGAGATGGGGCTACCATAAACATTCCATATATGAATGAGTAATTTGATACATTTTGACATATATGTACACTTGACACCATCACCACAATCACAGTGATGAACTCCATCACCACCAAACATTTCCTCTGCCCCTTTATCATCCCTCTCCTGCCCCTCCCCATCTGCCACGCCGAGGCAATCATTGATTTGCTTTTATTACTTCTTAAAAATCTGCATAATTTCTTGTATTTATTGCATATGGGACTTTTCTAGAAGACTGTGTGCCTATGGTAGACGCGTGCCTCCAAACTCCTGAGCCGCGATCCCGGTATCCACCACCAATACTAACATATTATAAGAGGATCTCATTAAGTTCTAGCTCTGGTAGCCCAGTAGAAATTTTAGATTTTTAAATAGTTAGAAGATAATAAACTATTTTTCATATCAAAATGGCCGTGTAAGTTAATGAATTCATTTCCATCTTTGTGGTGGTGATGGGGGGGGGTTCCAAAAGAATGGTAACAAAGAACTTGTTGGCAGTGTTGTGGAAACCCTGGGAAGGGTTTTCCTCTTGTTTGTAAGGAACGCATCACTGACAAAGCCGTGGGAATCCAGAACGACTGCTCTCGAAATGATGGCGTCTTGATAATGATGACGAAGGAAGCAGGATTTGCTTCTTTCCTTGTTTGCCACCCTAGCCCCACTTTTGGGTCACAAACGTTGGAAAGCGCCAGGGCTCAAAAAGGCTGCCTGTCCATCTTTGCTAATGCACGCAGTCCTCATGTGAAGATCAAGTTGTTAAACGTAACTTTCAGGAGGAAATGGAAATGAATAGCTGCAGTCCAGGGAGCGTCTCACCACCGGCCGCCGTGCAAGGTGAAAGCTTAGGCCTACTTTCCTGCCCCGCAAATCCTGTTGCTCAAAAGCAGAAGACTTTTCCAGAGACTGTCAACTGCAGCATGATTGACATGAAATGCTAATGAAGGAAAAAGCCAAGAATGAATAAAAGAGAAATGGGATCTGAGAAAGAAAAGTAGGCTCCCTAAGTGGGGCGAGGGTCATGTTCCTTCGGGGGCGTGTGGATGGATTCCCAAGGAGCCAAGTTATTGCCTTGGATGTTTATTTACAGGCAGATTTCTGAGCTTCCCTCTGTAGATTCTGAGTCCCTAGATCTCGGGTGTGGACCATGAGTCTGCATTTTGCCAAGCACCCTTGGCCCCCAAGAAATTTTGAGGCAGATGGGAAACCTCCGTGAGCGTGGGCTGGCCCAACCACCCACTCCCCGGTCCCTGCTCCAATCTCAGGATTTTGTTTTTCGTCGTCTCATTGCAACATTTAGGAGTCAACAAGAAAGTCGACTTCCAGAATAAAAACCGACTAGAGCTTGGTGATTTGTGACTCACCCTGCCATGTGTGACTTCTTGTCACTTTGATGACTTCTGTCCCGAGGCCAGTGCTGTGATACAGAGGTGAAGAGGAGGGAGGACAGAACTCTGAAGCCTGAAAGATGAGACTGTGTTAACTAGGGATGGTAAAATCTGTTCTGGGGGCATTCTAACCAGCCCAAGTAAACAGAACTTCTCCTCTTCAAAGCCATGGATCAACCCCTCCTGCCTTCCATTCCCTCTTAGACCTGGTTCATGCCTCCAAGGGAAGTTCTAAAATTGGGCTGAGGGGGGCCTCCTGGCTGGTGGAAGGCCACGGGGAAATTCTGTGGCGAAGCGCGCTCCTGGTCACCTGACAGATTTTCGATACGAGGTAGAACCACCACCTCTTTATCCACATCAGCTTCTTCCCTGAAAGTACTATATTTTTAAAATTTTCATTTGAAAAAACTCCACTGTGAAATTATTCTGCTTATAATTGAACGTATAAAGGCAATAGTCATACTGTTAGTTTGCATATGGTCATTTTGAGATAAAAAAATTAAATTTTATCTTATATTAGGAGTAGAATTTCAAGCAACTTTCTACAGGAAAAAAATAGCTTGTAGTTAAATTTCCTACTGAAAGAGTGATTATTCACTGAAAAACATTGTCTAATCTGTGCCACCTCGAAATAAGAATTGTGCCTCTTCAATGAATGTTGTGTACCAGAATGTTACATTTGTAAGAGCACAGGAAACTCAATAAATTTTAAACTACGTAAAGAGGCTTGAGTTTTGTGTGTGGCGTGTTCTAATGACTTGTCCACAAAATGAGTAAATAGTTGTATCTCCAGCAAGAGACTTCAAGTTGAGTTTAAAGAAAATTGAACACTTATTCTGACTACATTCCCAGCTCTTTCTTCGTGTAGTAGCAGTGCAGAAACTGTTTTCAAAACAAATGCTAGGACAGAGGACTTCTCCCTGAATATCGAACTTACATGTATGAAGACTTAGGAAGCTGGTTTCAGTTTTCTATTTTATCTCTTGATTATAGGAGTAAAACTGTGTGTAGTTCTTAAAGGTTCCAGGGAAGTCAAGTCCTCACAGATGAGTTTTCCCATTGCGGGCCTCTTGGGAAAGCCCCTAGGGAATGGCTTTTCTTCATCCAATAGTCTTCCCTCAGAAAGAGACTGTTCATAGGGAGTAGTTTCTGTCACTGAGGAAAATAAAATATAACAGTGACAGTGTATTTTTTAATCTTCATACACATCGTAAGCAGAAGATTTATCAGTCTTGACCTCCAAGTCTCTAATTTCTTATAAAGAGGTGGAGGAAGAAATATTTTCAGAGGCGGTGTCAAAGCAATATGCCAAACCTTCAGTCACTAGAATCCCCAAATCGGTTTCCTCTAAAAATATTGGCAGTCAGCCTCTTTCGATCCTGCTAGAATATGTTAAGCGCATAGGCCCTGGGGCCTTGCATCAGCCCAGTTCACTGTGGAGCGTTCAACCACGGAGTCCTGGGGATGGGGTCCAAGGATTAAAGTGAGAAACGTCCCTGTGGCTGGCAGGAGTGCACAAAGAAATCTTCCCTTGCGTCCTCTTCTGCGTACACACCAGAAGTTCTTAAAGAGATGGAGGGAGGGAGGAAGAGAGGGAGAGACAGACTGAGAAAATAAGAACTCCAGATGCCAAGCATATGCCCCTCCCCTTGGTGTATGGAGTAAGCAATGGGAAAGCAAGTGGAAAATAAGCAGCAAAGAGACACAGTAGCTGAGACTTTTATTGCATCGTTTGTGATTATAGAATCAAGGTTGCCATGTCACTTCCCTGGTCCAAGGATGAAATCATGCCAGACAAGGAACCTCTTACGAGTACACATAGTCCCAATTACATGACACTATTGTGGGTTTGTAGGTAGTGATTTCTTGGTTTCCTTTTAGCTTCCTGGGTACAAAATGTGGATGCACACTGGGATAAGTACAGACTAAGTAGGCCGTGTCGCGGTATCTGAGCACGGGAGGCTGGCAGGGCTGCAGCGCCCCCAGCGTGGCTTTTCTCAGCTTTGTGGTCTCAGCCTTGAGTGTTCAAACTCATTTTCTAAATTCCTCACAAATTTGCCAGACACAGTTAATGATATTTAACGGAACGTTCTAAACTTACTTTGTGCAGAAAAAGATGTTTTTCCACAGGCAGTCCAGCTCAACTGATGAAAATGCCTAAAGTCAGCATGGTTAGAAGCCCTCAGATTATTCATTATTCATGTAGATGCTTTAGTTTTAATTTGTTAGCATTTGGGGCAGATCCTGATGACAAATCTCTGTAGGTGGTATTATCCATGCTTTAACGTTGACAATTCTGGGAGAGTCTGTCTCTCCGGCGCGCCATCTCGCCTGATGCTGCCTTCCCAACAGATTTGGGGAACCACAAGAAAGAAATTTCCTTCTTTCTAGCCAGTGGGGGAAATTTGCAAAGCTGCTAATTTATGAGCAGCATTAGTGATTTTAGAGATACCCCAGACTCTACTTTTGTGAGTCACAATTATGAATTCTAAAACCTAGACCTGTAGCTGTATGAGTTTCCTATTGGTGCCTTAACAAATTACATAAGCTTCGTGGCTTAAAACAATGGATATTTATTCTCTTACAGGTTCTGGAGGGGGAGGAGTCCAAAATGAGTATTGGCCAAGCCGGTCTGCTCCTCGTTTCTTCCAGCTTCTGATAGAGGCCTGCATTCCTTGGCTTGTGGCCACATCCGTCTTAACCTCTGCTTCTGCAATCACACGGCCTTCTCCTCTCATGTAGTCAAATCTCCCTCCTTGCTTTTATTAGAACACTGTGGTTATATCAAGAACCCGCCCAGATAATCCAGGATAATCTCCCCATCTCGAGATCTCTAATATAATCAGATCTGCAAAATCCCTTTTGTCATATGAAGTAACATTCACAGATGCAGGAATTAGGACATGAACATCTCGGGGCCATATGCAGCTACCATAATGGATTGACAAGCAGGAGGTGGTGAGTTGCACAATGCAAATGCAAGGGAAGTAAAAAAAAACTGTCATTAAATAGCATAGAATTTAGTAAGTAGTTGCTCAAGTCAAGACATCGAAAGCGATCCTTTTACAAATCTACCACCTTTACCTTAAATAGTGCTTGGCATATTGTAGGTGTGCAAGAAATATTTATGAATGAATGAATGGATGAATACGGCTCCCTATGGAGATTGCAGACAGAAGAAAATGAAAGTCTCTGAAGAAAATAACTTTGAATTTTTTTCATTACATTAAAAATAAGCAAGTATGCGTTGAAACCTTTTTTGTAAAAAGGATTTTCCAGTTCCGTGAAAGTGACTGATTCTGTTCATTACATGGGAAAATGAAATAGGGAGCTTCGGTAGCACCCATTCCTGAGTAGACTCATTCAGTAAGACAAACACCTCTAAAGATAAAGTGGGAACATAGAACACCCCATTTTCAGTGGGACCATCTTGAACAATGGCCTGCCTCTAGCCTTTTCTTCAGGTTCTCCATCATACCGTACTGCATCTGGCCACTACGCTTATGAGGGTGAGTGACTAGAGCTATCTTCTAGACTGAGACTCACGTCATTGCAATGACTGGATGACTTCATATGTCACTAAATAGATCTGACTTCGGAATAGCCAACTCCTATCTCAATTAAACCCTGGTTTAACGCAGAAGGAAAACCAGACTCCTCTAACAAACTTAACTTGAAAAGAGAAAAATGTTTGTTTGAATTGGAGAAGTCCCTTTGTTTGTAAAGGAGAAAACACTTCTCTCAGCCCTCCTCTCTAAACAGACTCACTTCCTATTCTCATGGACATGTGAGCTTGTTGCCTAATGAGACAGTGGAGATTGAAAGGTAATTTACCAATCCCGTTCTTGGGGAGCAGAAGGAAAATGTCACCAAAAAAAATCGCAAAAGGGCCTGTGTGAACTTTAAATAAAGCCCTTGTAAGTGAGGACATAAAGGTGGTACGGAAACCCCGTGCGAGCAAGTACAGGCCTGTGCACTCAGTCAACCGCATCCTTACGCAAATGAGAATCGACAGCGCGTGTGTTCTGTGCTAAGGCCAGAACCGGGAGTGGTTCGTGTCGAGCTAGTGGCATCTGCTGTCTAATCACCAGGAGCAGAAATCTGAACAATTCTGCCAGTACAGATGGGTTTTGTTTTGATAACCTGTTGGTGAAACAGAAATACTGATGTTTCAACATAGTGGGTTTTTTTCCTTTTATGTTCTTCCCTTGGCAAAAATCCAAACAAGGCAAGAGCATTAGAAAATCAGTTTTGAATAACAGGGGCACCTGGGTGGCTCAGTCCATTAAGCATCCAACTCTTTTTTTTTTTTTTTAAGGGAGGTTTTCCTTCTTTTTTTTTTTCCCCCTAAGATTTTACTTATTTACTTGTCAAAGACAGAGAGGGAGAGCCCAAGTAGGGGGGGCTGCAGGCAGAAGGAGAAGCAGGCTCCCCGCTGAGTAAGGAGCCCAATGTGGGGCTCCATCCCAGGACCTGGGATCATGGACCTGAGCCGAAGTCAGACGCTTAAACAACTGAGCCACCCAGGCGTCCCACCATCTGACTCTTGACTTCAGCTCAGGTCATGATCTCCGCACCCTGAGAACAAGCCCCAAACTGGCCCTGGACTCAATGCAGAGTCTGCTTGTCCCTCTCCCTCCCCTGCTTGCCTTTGCATGCACGCTCTCTCTCTCCCTCTCAGATAGATAGATAGATAGATAGATAGATAGATAGATAGATAAAATCTTTAAAAAAAATGATAACAGAGAATGCAAGTGTCTGTGTATTTCTTCTCATCCCCACTACCTTTACCACCTGGAGCCATTGTACTGATATATTTCTCTGTGGAGTCTCTTTATTCCAAGTGGTGTCTTTTCCTCAGTGAGCAGTCAAAACATGAAATCAGCATTTCTCTTTCTCAGGAAATTTGATGAAGAATATGTGACTTGCACAAAATGTTTATCAGCATTTATCATCCACCATTGGCAATTTCATCCACTGCGATGGAATCAATGAGCACGTGTGGAAACAAGTGAAGACCACGCACGTGAGAACAGAGGCTATTTACTCAGAGCTCGCTTTAGCAAGGGAGCCACCATCACTCGTGTTGGGCAGAGACTGACTCAGAGGGAGTTGGAAAGTTCTATATCGAAAAAAATTTCCTATATGCCTAGATGGAAAGCTGTTGGTATGGGGAAGATGGAGGCAGGCTCTCTAGAAGCAACAGAGCTTCATTGGTTTGGGGAGCGTATTTGGCTTTCTCTGGTCCTGAGTTGGAAACTGAGGCAAAAATAGGGAAGCTGGAGCCGTTGACTGAGTCCTGACAGTTCTGGGCCAATTGGGCTGATGGCTGCAGAGGTTCTGGGTGAGAGTTCTATTGTCATATACGGTCTGGCCATCCTCCGTACGTTCTGGTCTTTCAACCAGATTATTAAAAAAACAAGAACAACAAAGCAAAACTCCAGAAGGTTCAAGTCTGCTGAAGAGGCATCAGCATATACTTGAAAAGTGATTAAGAACATTGAGGCTGAAGGTCTGATCGAACCATCGGGCAGCAGAAGGTACGTTTTCATCCTCTGTGAAGCACAGCCTTTCATTCAGGCCACGCGTCTCTACTTCTAACTTACTTTTACTCGTTGTGAGCCCAACTTTCTGTGTGCACGTTCACGTGAAGCAACAGCTGTTAGTGTGTTGGCATCGTGAGCTGTGCCAATTTTATACCACTGTCATAAGATGCTTCAAGTAGAAAATCAAATGAAATAATTCCAAAAGTAGCTCAATTTTTTTAATTCAATTCATATGATTGAAGTAAAGCTTTTAGGAGTTAATTATGTCAAAAGTGAAATATCTGACCCCCATTTTTGTGAATGTTACTATAAATTCCGTTTTAAAATGCCATTTTCCTATACAAGGAAAATATTAGGGGTTATAGTATTGTGGTGACAAAAATGTTCTTAATAAGAAGAAATCGCCACAGTACAAATATGCTAGGAATTGGCCAGAGTACAAACATAGTTTATAATTGTGTTCAAACACGCTGAGAAATCTTACCAATTAGAGTTGTCAAGTTAACAAATATTTATATAAACCCAGTTAAAGTACCTGAATTACAAAATTTTTGTAACAAAACTGATGTTGAATTTTTAAAAAATCTACAGTATTCAACAAGGTTATATGCCATTTACTATCAGTCATCAGTTGAATTTTAAAATGTCTGGTACTTTGAAGCACTACTTTGTAACAATCATTCTAAGTATCCTACAATGCATTGAACATTTTGAACATTGTAACAAGTTCTCTAAATTTTGGTTGCAGTATGCTCAAAATAAATTGGAAATGATTCATCTAAATATTCAATGAGTAGAGAGTCAAAAACTTCAGCTTTTGAAGTTTTAGTGAGTTGTAATTATTGAAAACAAAATTTCCAAACAGGAAGACACTGAATTTTATCCCTTCAAGCGCAAGGTAGGAACTGAGCAAATTTAATGATGAGAGCTCAAACAATGTAGGTGTAATCCTTAAATTCTCCAACTGAGCTTTGGAATATCTAGACTAATAAGAAGAGTCTTTTGATGGAATTCCTATTTTTAATTGGATAAATGTTTATTCTTTACTTGAATGGAATGAACAGAAACACCCAATGGTTTTGCAGCATCTAAATTTGGCAAAATATTCGAAAGAATCATAAATAGAAACAATTTGACACATTTTGTCCTGTAAAATATTTTTGTAGGCACGCCTGAATGGCTCAGTCCATTGAGCATCTGACTCTTGGTTTCGGCTCGGTTCACGATCTCAGGGTCATGAGATCAAGCCCTGGGCTCCACACTCAGTGTGGGATTCTCTCTCTCCCTCTGCCAACATCTCCCCCAACCCCCACTGCAACTTGTGCATGCTCTCTCTTAAAAAAAAATCAAAAACAAAACAAAAAACACCCCACCACCTTTTTGTTGCTTATGGCACTCAGATTGACGGCAAAGGGACAGTATCTGTGAAAATATTTGGGCTGAAATTTTACACATTTCACAACAAAGAAGTATTCGATTTTAGAATATCCTCCATTTAGCAGAATTTACCCCAAATTTACCAAGTTCCTCAACACTTAGAGAGAAAGAAGTTTCTCAGTTAAAAATATTATGGTCTATCAAGGAGAAGTAATTGAAGATTTCAATGTAATCGTAAAAAATCTACAACTTCACAGAATACTGTAGGCAATTTTAAGGGAAAAAAAAGAAAAGAAAAAGAATAAGACCATACTAAAAAATATACACTTCAGAAAATGCCAGTGACCCACTATTAGAAAGACAAATGTTTAAGAAACTGATTAATGTACACAAATATATGCCCAAAATAATTATTCTGATGAGTTTTTTTAATATGCAGATAATCAATATGAAGACATTTTTAAATCTTTATTTTAAAGTACTTAGATATGTATTTTATTGTATAAAGAATGTGTAAACTGTTCTAGATTTTTATTTTTAAAAAGAATTTTATCTTTGAATTAAAATTTTTAAAAATTTTTACAAGTTTCAACATTATAGAAAATACCATTTAGAATATGGGAAAAAGCTGGAAATGACTATGCACATAGAATTTAATTACAAATATGATTTTAAAAATTGAAAAGAGACTTCCTGGAAGTACACAAAAATATTAATTATGATTTTCTCGAGGTGGAAGATTATTTGTTTTTAAATTGTTATTGATTAGGGGCACCTGGATGGCTCAGTTGGTTAAGCCTCAGACTCTTGACTTCATCTCAGGTCATGTGATCTCAGGGTTTCAGGGGCTTGAGATCAAGCCCCATGATGGGCTCCATGCTCAGTGTAGAGTCTGCTGGAGATCCTCTCTCTCCTTCTCCTGCTGCCCCCTCTGCAGGCTGGCATGTTCTCTGTCTCTCTCAAATAAATAAATCTTTTAAAAAATTGTTTTTGAGTAGAACTACTTTATAGGTCCACCAATACAATAAAATGAATTTGTTGGTCAATAAATAAACATTTCAAAAAACATATAATTGTAATTATTTTTAGCACTCCCTTCTCAAATACATCCTGGTTTGGACAATAAATTATATAGTTACCCTATATATTTGTATCCCCCATTCTTTCCAAAATCAGGTTCCTTGAAGCCTTTTCTTCCTGCTGGCCTTTGGTTTTCTGAGGGGTTAGGCCTAAAAAGAGGACTTTTTAAAGATAAGAAATGGGCAAAGGACTTGAATAGACATTTCTCCAAAGAAAGTACACGAATAGCCAACAAGCACATGAAAAGATGCTCAGCATCACTAAATAGAGAAACGCAAATCAAAACCACAACAAGATACCATATTCCACTTATTAGGAGGGCGATTCTTAAATAAAAAATAAAGACAAAATAACAAGTGTCTACAAGGATGTAGGGAAATTGGAACCCTTGTACACTATTGGTAGGAATGTAAAATGGTGCAGCTGATATGGAAAATAGTATGGGAATTCCTAAAAAAAAAATTAAAGTTGAATTACCATATGATCCAGCAATTCCACTTCCGAGTATATACCTGTAAGAGTTTGCCGTGGCCGCCATAACAAAAGGCCACAGACTGAGTGTCTTAAACAACAGAAATTTGTTTTCTTATGGTTTTGGAAGCTGGAAGTCCAAGATCCAGGCACAGGTGGGTTTGGTGTCTCCTGAGGCCTCTCTTGGCTGACAGATGGTCACCCTCTTGCTGCCTCTTCACATGTGGGTCTCTCTGTATATGCAAGCAACTGCTGTGTCTCTCAGTGTGACCAAATTTCCTTCTTAAAAGGAAGCCAGTCAGGTTGGATTAGGGTTCACCCTAAGGGCCTCATTTACACTTAGTCACCTCTTAAAAGGCCTTCTCTTCAAATACAGTCACACTCTGAGATACTGGGGGGTTAGAATTTCAACATATGAATTTGAGGGGGACACAATTCAGCCGCTAACAATACGCAAACAATTGAAATCAGGGTCTCAAAGAGATATTTACGCATCCATGTTCATAGCATTATTCACAGCAGGTGGAAGCAACGCAAGGGTCCATCGATAAATGAACTGATCAACAAAACGTAGTTTACACATAAAGTAGAATATTATTCAGCCTTAAAAAGGGAAGACATTCAGATATATGCTAGGACATGGATGAAACTTGGGGACATCATGCTAAGTGAATTAAAACAGTCACAAAAAAATACAAATACTGCATTCTACTTCTATGAGGCACCTGTAAAATTCATTGAAGCAGAAAGTACAAGAGTGGTTGCCAGAGGTTGAGGGGAGGAGGAATGAAGAATTGGTGTTTAATGGGTATAGAGTTTCAGTTTTGCAGGATGAAATAGTTCTGGAGATCAGTTGTATAGCAATGCAAACGTACTTAACACTATTGAACTCTATGCCTAAAAATGGTTAAGATAATACAGTTTATGTACATCTCACCACAATTAAACATTTTTTAGATAATAAAATGACACAGATGTATACAAACCTTGTACCATTGTTAAATTTCCTTGATTTGGTATTGTACAATAGTTACGTAAGATGTAACCCTTTAGGGACACTAAACCCTTTAGGGTGAACACTACAGGGAACCTCTCTGTACTGTCTTTGCAACTTGCCCTAAATCCATAATTAACTCCAAAGCAAAAAGTTGTTTTTAAAAATTGCATTCTTGTGTTTAAGAAGAAGGAAGTTATAGATCGCCAATTCAATCTCTTGGACCAGCATAACAGAACTTCACGGAGACAGAGATTAAAGAGTCTATTTAAGCACAGCCTGCCCATGAGGGTAACTTTGATCGGAAAGAAGCTCACAAGCTGGGACCCAGCAGGACCAAGTAACCCATGTAATGATTATTACAAGTTATTAGCCATCAAGGGAAGGAGGATTAACATGCTTTCTCACTGACATTGGAGGCTTGGTAATGGCTTCCTACTGAGAAGAGTCCCCAACAATAATTCCGCATGTCGAATGCCTTGTTTACCCAACAGTAAACCATGAGCTATAGCCCAGATTCTCTGCACGTGCCTCACTCAATATCACAGTGTGAGGGCACAAACGGTAACATGGTTTCTAGCCAAGGCCAAAATGCAGGGCCAGGGTTTTCCCTCCAAACTCAGACACAAGATCTACCCTTTCTCTTAAAAGAGAGTTAGTTTCCCCTCCCCCAAACTGGGGTCTAGAAATGTCTAAAAGTTATGGGTGCGATCTGTCTCAACTACCAACTTTCTCAGTAGGGGCAGTTCCGATTTTTTTAATGGCAGAATCGGAGATGTTATCTAGGACTTTATCTAGTTCTTTCACCTATGATTCAAATTTCACATTCTCCACTGTAATGACTGCTTCTAGAAGAAATATTCCTGGTTTCCTGGCTCTGAAAAGAACTCTGACATAGGGCTAGTTATAAAGAAAACTAAAGGAAGATCTCTTCCTTCAAGGCCAAGTAACCAGGGTCATTTCAAGCATATGAAGGAGAAACATACTTCCCCATACCTCCTAATTCACCATGAAAAACATCACTGTAAAGGGCCATTTTAGGGCTCGCTATATGGATTAGGCTTCCTTATCTTTCCATCTTCCAAACTAGGGTCCCCCATGCATGGCATTCAATATTTATACAATAATAATGATGATTATTAAAAAGCCTTCTCTGCACCAAGTGCTTTAAAACATTATCTCTAATGCTCCAACTATATACGTGGGAGGTAGCATTAACCTAAAGTCATGGAAACTGAGGCTCAGGAAACTCAGTTGCCCAAGTTCAACAGCAGAAGAAAATTCAACAAGAAAACAAGTAAGGAAAATAGAATTTTTAAAAAAGATTTTATTTATTTATTTGAGAGAGACCGAGAGAGAGAGAGAGAGAGAGAGAGCATGAGCTGTGGGGAGTGGCAGAGGGAGAGGGAGAAGCAGACTCCCCCCGAGTAGGGACGAATGTGGGGCTCAATCCCAGGACACCGAGATCATGACCTGAACTGAAGGCAGATACTTACCAAACTGAGCCACCCAGGCGCCCTGGGAAATAGAATTTTTTAAATGGTATGTATGGATATGGTTGCAACAAAAAGAAGAAAAACC
The DNA here is from genome assembly GCF_024610735.1 of Ursus americanus. Lineage (NCBI taxonomy): Eukaryota > Metazoa > Chordata > Mammalia > Carnivora > Ursidae > Ursus > Ursus americanus. The sequence continues at coordinate 55,325,037 of NC_142127.1, forward strand.
ATAGATGTAAAAGGAGACTAAAATTTTAAGTGTAAACAGTGGCCATTAGGAAAGGGTTTTTTGTTTTCCATTGTTGCTATAGAAAAATTGCCACAAAAGTAGTGGCTTAAAACCACACACGTTTGTTATCTTACAGCCGTGTGGACGAGAGGTCCCAGGAGATCTCACTGTGCTGAAACCAACTTATCAGCAGGGTTCATCCCTTCCTGGAGCCCCGAGGGGAGGATCCACTTCCAGGGCCTCGAGGCAGGCCCCTTTCCTTGGCTCATGGCCCCCTTCTTCCATCTTCAGCCAGCAACATTAAGCCAAATCCTTTTTGTGCTACGGTCTCCGTCTCATTCTCTCTCTTCTGCCTCCTTCCTCTTCAAGACCCCTGTGATTACGTCCAGCGCAGCTAGATAATCCAGATGCATCTTCCTGTTTGAAAATCAGTTGACTAGAAGCCTTAATTCCATCTGCAACCGTAATTCCCCTTCACCATGTAACCTCGCATTTTCGCAGCTTTAGTCCTGTCCGCATCCTCGAACCGCGGAGAGGCTTAAAGACCGTGGAATCGGTTCACGCTAAACAGACGAGCGGCCGTGGGAGTTCACTTTTCCATTCTACCATTACTTATGGAGTACTTGCACGGCGCCGGGAGCTCTTCGGGCTGTGAAACCAGTCACCAAGCTAAAGGGTTAACAGCGCTAATAAGTGCCGCTGCAACGTTTGACTCTGACCCTTTCTCCTTTGCCTTTAAAGCACCTGGACGTGTGGCTATAAAGGCCCGGCCGGAGCAAGCCGGGCCTTCGCGCAGGGCTATCACATTGGGATGGACAGGTCCTATCAGAGCTGCGTGAAGAAGTCACTGGAAAGGTAAGATGGGACCTTTGGGCAGATAGGGAGCCGGGATGACCCAAATCAGCGTATCCCCGACTCTCCCCGTTCGGGGAGGCCCGCGCTCCGTCTCCTCCTCAGGCTGCCTCTCAAGTAGCCGGAGTCCTCGCTGCCTACGCCCGTCTCCGAGATGCCTCTGCCGCCTGGCGGCTTCAGTCACAGGCGCCGCAGATAAAAGAGAGCCCGGGGCGGATTGTTCTCGGTTTTCATTGGGTTTACAGTAGAGTGCCCATATACTGGTACCACATTTTTAAAAAATCCCTGTTAAAATGAAACAGCATAGCAATAAAAATGACTTTTACTGAAAATCTTTAGCCCCCATGGGTTCGTAAGAGAAATCGTCTGTAACTGCCTTTTCTTATCCTGTCTCGATTTGATTTGATTTCAAGGTTACTTAATAGTAGTTGCCCCACGGGGCGCCTGGGTGGCTCAGCATCTGCCTTCTGCTCTGGTCACGATCTTAGGGTCCTGGGATCGAGCCCTGCATTGGGCTTCCTGCTCAGTGGAGAGCCTGCAATCTGCTTCTCTCTCTCTCTGTCTCTGCGCCTTCCCTCCGGTCATTCTCTCTCTCAAATAAATGAATAAAATAGTTAAAAAAAAAAAAAAAGTATTTGCCCCAGAATAGTAGTTGAATAGATTCCTTCTATTTTCTGGAATGATTCTTATAAAACATTTGTTCTCTGAATAAAATTATTTGTTGAAAATTTGGTTGAACTCATCTCTAAAATTGTTCAGGCCTGGGTTTTTGTTTTGTTGAGCTTTTCATTCCCAATTCAATTTCTTTAATGGTTATTAGTCTATTCAGATTTCTGGGATTTCACATGTTTTGAATATTTGTCAATTTTATCGAGGTTTTGAAAGTTACTGCTGCACCGTCGCTCGTAATATTGGTTTATTATTTCTTAAAATTGGCTGTGTCTGTAATTACTTCCCCCTTTTTATTATCCATTTTGTTTCTGTGCATTTTCTCTCTCCCGGTTGGTTTGTTGGTTTTTCTCTTAAATTCCGTCAGAGGTCTATGAGGGCTGTCTTTGGTTTCATGCATAATCCCCAGGATTTTTGGTTTCCTTAATGAATTTCTTTGCCCTTATGGTTATCATTTCCCTCCTTGTTTTCTTTGCTGTATTTGTTGGCCTTTTGTAATCTCATTTCCTAAGCTTATTTCTTGTGTTTTCAGTCAAATATACGCTTTAGGTACTGCTTGTTGTGTTGCACGAATTTTCACACAGAGTACTTTCATGTCACCTGCTCCAAATATTTTGAGATTATCCTCCTAATTTTGTCTTTAACCCAAATACTATATCTTTAAATTTCTAGACGTGTGAGATTTAGCTTTCAACCTGCTGTTGATTTCTAGTTCTATTTCATCATAGTCAGAAAAAATAGTTTACGTGATGCTGATTCAAGTCATGATCTCAGGGTTGTGAGATGGAGCCCCCATGGGGGGGTGGGGGGGTCTGTACTCAGCCAGGAGTCTGCTTGAGATTCTCTCTTTCGCTTTCCCTCTGCCCCAGTGCTTTCTCTTTCTCTCTCTCTTTCCCTCTCAAATAATAATAAAAAAAAATCTCTAAAAAATTTAAAAAAAGAAAAAAAGGAGAAGAATGTCACATGCACAAGAGGCGGGACTGTGCCGTGGTAGCTAAAGAGTGTGTAGGAATTTGAATTCCTGTTTTCTTATGAGGAATTTTCAGGAAGAATTCTCTTCACCGTGAAGTAAGTGCAGTAAATTTCAATATTGTCCTGACAGTAGCAGATCACTATAAAGTAGCATCAACAGGGGTTTTCCTTCAGACTTTATGACACTATACAAGGGTCAGCACCAATCCTTCGATGGGAAATTGCTTCACAAAAGTACCTGTGTGGTTGTTGATTGATACAGTAAGGTGCGTTACCTTGCCTTACCCAGCGTGGCTGGTGTTGAGCCTCTCTGGCAGGGCTTAGAGTGAAAGACTCATAATAACTACCCTTTTAAAAAGATGAAGGTCTGAGATTTGTTCTCTGATTTATAGAGCGTACAGGAATGATCAGTGAGAAGATATACCAAGTTTTTACTCAACTATAAGAAAGGATTTACCATTTTAATAGCCCTTTCATTTAACTAACCTGGAGGAAAGACTGAGTTCTCTTTCTATTCTGTCTATAGAAAATATTGCAAAACTGTGGTCATACAGTGGGTTGTTTCCGTGAGGGTTCAGACTGAGCCTGGGAGATTTGATGATGTGTGGTAAACAGAATCCAAACATGAGATTGGAACTATACCTGATAACCTTTAAGTTAATAATTCAGAGCACTGGCTCAGAAATAAAACATACTCTGTCCAAAAACCTCTGCCACTTTCTATCTATCATGTATAATTTTTAAATAATTTTCACTCAGTGAAAGAGACTACATATGTTGTTACTCTTTTCATTTTAATTGTGATGTTAATCATTTTTATTTAATGTAAGTATTGATATGGTTGGATTTAGTTCTACAATTTTATTCTGTGTTTTTTGTTTGTTCCATCTGTTTTTTGGCCTCTGTTCTTCTTTGCCTTATTTTGGGTTAATTACACATTTGGCCAAATACTAAGCTGCATATGTGCAAGCTGAGATTCTGTAGGTCCAGCAGAGAGCAGCTGCTGGGGTGGGGGGGCGTGGCAGAACAGAGATTCAGAGGTCCCCCAGTGCTAGGAGACATAGACGTTTAGACCAGCCAGAATGGGGAGACCTCACAAAACACCAGGCAGTTACTTGGCGTCTTGGAGGGACTATACTTTAGAAGTAAGATTTAGAAAAGACCCATGTTATCAAAGCTTTATAACAGCCTCAAAAGAATCAAGGTGATACATTAGTAAATTAACTGCTTTCTGGGGGTGGGGGGAACCATTACTCTCAAAAGGAAGACAACAAAATCCAGATTCATTGCAGCATCATCCATGTCCAGTGAGAACTGCAAAATCTTGGCACGAACAATTTCATCCAAGCACCCATCCCCCTTCGCCGAGAGACCTGACCCAACTTTATCATGACTTGTGGCATCCCAAGGCCTTGGCCCTGGAACAACCTAGAAGGCCTTGGGTGCCTGTCTGGGAAAACTCATGGATGCCACCAAAAGAATTTCTTCTCTGATGCAGCTAACACCTGACAGAGGCGCCTCTGACCCTTTTCTTAGAACATTTTTTTAGAAAATTTACAAGGTGGGATCCTTTCTCTGTCCCTTTGAGATGTATATGAATCTGCTAAACCCCAGAGGGTGTCTTTTTCAAGGACCCGAGAGCCATTCCTTGGAAATGTCATCATGGAGAAGGATAGGGCCCCTGTCTCCCAGGCCCTGCACCTGGGTAAGGGCCTCTAGCAGCAGACACAGACAGCGAAGCGTGGCCTTAATCTCCTCCAGCGCTTTGCCGTCAGCACACGCCGGTGTTTACGAGGCCTTCAGGTTACACTAGCGTCACCTGCTAGGGCAGTAGTATGAATAAAATCTGTCTTACAGCCTTTAACTAGTGTTTGAGACCCTCATTTAACAACTAGCTTTGTTGCTCTTTGACAGCAGCATACTCTAGATTAAAAAAAAATGATAAGAGAGGTTAAAAAAAAAAAGGCAGGAAATTGTGACCCCTTCTGAATATGTGTCACATATGCAAGCCAGTGTTGACCACCAATGGTTGTTTCCCAGCCCTGGAAAACCTCTGCAATCCCCCTTCTCTGCTCTGCCAGGGCCTCAGGGAATCTTACCCGGCACATGGACGCCTTGGTGCTTCGGTCCCTGTGCAGGATTCGGAGGCTTCTTTCTACACCTCCCTTCCCTCTGGTACCTGGCCCTCCAAACGCTCACCAACTCAGCATCTCTTAAATCTCCCAGACTCAGGGCATCTCCACACTGCAGTCTGGAATGTACCCTCCAGCAAAAGGCTAGAGCGCCTGGGGCTCCCTTCCTGCATTTCCCCCTCTCAGGTTAACAGTCTGTGCCGTTATCCAAGGTCTGAAAGCAGCCTTGGGTCTTCTGTGCAGTGTTATAGTTGCTTGCAGTGAGAAGGTTAGGCCAGAACCTGTTACGTCATCATGCTAGAAGCGGATGTCAACTTCTCTTACAGTACAGGTGAGAAAACAGAGGAAGGTAAGGTTAGGCAGCTCATCCGAAATCACGCAGCAGTTTACGCACTGGAGCTGGAATTCAAACCCTGGGCAGCAGTCTGCCTTCAGAGCGGCTCACGTAATTGCTGCGTGACAAATGGCCTTCTATAGGCATGGTAGATGTTTGGTTCCGTGTCAGGAAGCATAGTATGTCCTTAATAAAGTCTAGTTGCATTAGTCTTAAAATTCCCAAAGCTCAGTATGAATTTGTATCAAGCCTAGAGCTTCAAGGCAGAAGTTGATCAATAGGACATTAGCACTGCTGCATGAACTGTTTCTTGATTACCAGGAATCTTTATTACTGTCCTACCATTAGTAAATGAAAAGGGGGCATTTGCTTAAGTCCTTTATTGCTTGAGTCCTGTTTATTTGCATGAACAAAATACTAAATCCTTAGTCTGCTTTCTTTTGCCATTAAACTCTACCTTTATTCATTAGAAATATAAAGCAAAACAAACAAAACAAGCCATCAGGCGTGGATGGGGACTCCTACCAATTTCTGAATTTCAAATCACTAAATACTGTGCAGTAACACCCCCATCTGGCCATGAAGGAGATTGCAGCAGAGGGAAGGCACAAGCTCCCGAATAGGAATGCAAATATTTGTAATAAAACCTTCCTCTTAATCTACCATCTAATTCTTAATTCTTAATCTACCACCTAAATGAGCTCTAATTTTCCATCTTATAAAAAATTATGATGAGACCTCTTTAAGCCCCTGCCTTTCTTCGGTTTTAGCCCATGTACTTGTAAACAGTTTGCAGAAGACACGAACAGACCTTTCTCCAAAGAGGACATACAAATGGCCAAGAGACACATGAAAAGATGTTCAACATTACTCATCATCAGGGAAATGCAAATCAAAACCACAATGAGATACCACCTCACACCAGTCAGAATGGCTAAAATAAACACGTGAGGAAACAACAAATGTTGAACGGTGAGGATGTGGAGAAAGGGGAACCCTCTTGTACTGTTGGTGGGAATGCAAGCTGGTTCAGCCACTCTGAAAGACAGTTAAAAATAAAAAGTTAAAAATAGAGCTATCCTACGACCTAGCAATTGCACTACTTTGCCCAAAGGATACAAATGTAGTGATCTGAAGGGGCAGCTGAACCCCAATGTTGATAGCAGCAATAGCGGCAATAGCCAAACCATGGAAAGAGCCCAGATGTCCATTGACAGATGAATGGATAAAGAAGATGTGGTGTATACATATACGACGGAATATTACTCAGCCATCAAAAAATTGAAATCTTACCATTTGCAATGACGTGGATGGAACTAGAGGGTATTAAGCAAAATAAGTCAATCGGAGAAAGACAATCACCATATGATTTGATTTCACTCATCTGTGGAATTCAAGAAACAAAACAGAGGATCATAGGGGAGGGGAGGGAAAAATAAAATAAGATGAAATCAGAGAGGGAGACAAACCATAAGAGACCCTTAACTACAGGAAACAGGGTTGCTGTAAGGCTGGCGGGTAGGGAATGGGGTAAATGGGTGATTGGCATTAAGGAGGGCACTTGATGTTATGCGCACTGGGTGTTGTATGCAACTGATAAATCACTGAATTCTGCCTCTAAAACTAATAATACACTATATGTTAATTAGTTGAATTTAAATTTTAAAGCTTGCCTCTGTCTTCTGCCTCTTCCCCCCCCCCGCCCCCAGAGATACACGTAAATTTCTTCCACACTTCAGTTACATCTACTAGCACAAGATGCAATAGACACGTTGCAGGTGTGCACTCAGTCTGATTAACCTAGGAAGAACTAGCTTGTTCAGGTCCTCTTTCCACGCCGTTCTTGCCCCAGACCAAAAAAACCCAAACAAGCAAACAAGCATATATTTCTTTCTATTGACTCTGGCCTTTCTGATGTACAGATTAACTGAGTAGCACCTGTCTAATTATTGCACATGTTCTCTGTAAATGACCTTTTGATAAATCCTAACCTTAAAACAATTACAAAGGGAAATGAAGAAATCAGGAAATGTTAAATTAAATACATTAAATCAAGGCTTGCTTTACTGTTATCTTCCAACAAACCCAAACTTCCCTTTCTATTTTTCTTTGCTCTTTTTTTAAATTGCAGTATAATCAACATATATTATATTCGTTTCAATGTATGGCATAATAATTTGGTATTTGCATATGTTGCAAAATTATCACAATAAGTCTTGTTAATATTCATCATCACGCATAGTTACAAATTTTTTCTTGTGATGAGAATTTTTAAGATCTCCTTTCTAAGCAACTTCCAAATATAGAATACAGTATTCCTAACTATAGTCCCCATGTTGTACATTACATTCCCATAACTTATTTATTTTATAACTGGAAGTTTATAACTTCTGATCCCCTCATGCACTTCACCCACACCTACCCCCCACCTCTGACAACCCACCAATCTGTTCTAGGTATCCATGAGTTCGACCAAACCTCCCTTTTTTGATACTGGCTTTATCTGGGGGCAGAAAGCCATCATGATTGCCTCTCTGTGAATAATTCTGAATAGGATGTCAAGCTAATAAAATGTTTAGAGTGGACCATACCTTCAATAATTTCCACACGTTTGCAATTTTTCAGGTAAAGCTGTACTTCAATGTGTTCAAATAAATTCATTTTTCTCTCCATCTATTAAGAGCTGCTGCTGCTTTGTTCTAATATTGGAAGCTTTCAGGCTGGGAATCTGTACTTTTTAGAACTCATGGTACAATATGGGCGCTTTCATGATTTTTAACTGTTCTTTGGCCTTTGAAGTACACTATTATTCTAGATGTAGGCTTACCCATGGTGGGCTTTGTCCTTAAATTAGGATAATTTATATTTCATTTCCTACATATCCTTTTAGATGTCCGGAGGAATCTTTTCCAAATGCAAATATGCCTTGCCACTGGAGAACATACACAGACCACCCACAGAGGCCCACAAAAGAGAACACTGCCTACAAATTCACAACCAGCCCTCTCTCTAGAAAGTTTAATAAAAGGCAAAAGATATGTCTAAAGAGAAACTATAGTATCTCAGAGTTGTAATTTTGTGTGATTTGTAAATTATACAATTGATCTGGTTTTTTTCCTATTAATATCTTTTCTCACTAAGCTATACTCTCTATCTTTAGTTGGGCTCCTGAGGGGGCAGACGCTGAGAAGGAGACAGTGGGGCTGGAGAGGGAGGTTTATTTAGCAAATGGTTTTGGGATCACCATCCATGGAAAGAATGGGACGAAATGGAGCATTGGACAGAGGAGCCGGCTTGTAATGTAGTCTCAACCAAATTCTCAGTTGACCCTGTGAAAAACTCCGAAGCTGAATGGCCCTTGAGAATTGTCCCAAATTAGAGCTGGAGGGTCAGATCTTTGTTTGCCCATCATTGGATTTAGCCTGCCAAAAGAAGGGGATGTGGCCACCCTTGAATGAAGTGACTCTTTTCACCTTCTGAATGACTTCCCAGGGCTGATAGCCCCGCGGTGCCGCGGATGTGTGACTTGGATAGTTACACAGGGATCCATGCTTACAAAGGCCTCACCCTTTGTTTAATACTCTGCTGCCTCTGTCTTAAAATTCTTCATTTAATTGCCAATTAATCACCCTTTCTTTTGTTATCTTTTTCCAAGACGTCATTTGAGCTTAGCAGTCACAGTCAATTCTATTGTCCTTAGTTACTGTTTCACTTCCTGTTTCTCAACTGTCTGATACACTGTGCCCACCACTGGCATCCTATCCCCGTTCACTACTGGTCAAACTGTTAACAGCTGCACTGTCATGTGTGCAAGGGGATATCTGTGTCCCACCTACCACCATGGGGGAGGGTGGTTGTCTCATCCTGTAAGCCAAGGGGCAGAAGAACCAGCTCCAAAACCCAGTTCTAGTATCTGCTTTCTTGTATCACTTCTGGTATAAGTGTCATAGGTTGGGTTCCCTGGAAAGCAGATTCGGGGGTAGAGATTGGTGGGTAGGCAGTTTATTGGGGAGTGCTCTTGGGATTGCCACCTGGTGGGGGCGGGGGAGGAAGCTCCACTGGGCAGAGGGAGAATATGGGCTATGATGCAATCTCAAGAAGGCCTCAGCCGACCCTGTGGGGACGGGACCTCTGAAACTGGATGGACTTCCAGATTGTCCCCAAAGGGATGAGGGGACCATTCTTTGAATGCAGGCTGCTAGGAAGGGAGTGTGACACTGGGCGTGAGGGGATTCTCTGAATCAGAGATCTGACAGCTGCGGGTGGTCTGCCAGCAGCCCTCCCAGGGCAGGGGAAACAAGCCAAGTCCTGGAGGGGAACCTGCGTGGCAGATCACAGTACTCCCTGAGAGCAGGGAGGGAGGCTTTCTCACATCATGTAATGTCAGTCCACACTGTAACCCAGAAGCCTGTTATAGCGCTGGGCACACTCGTGTTCATCATTTATTGAACCCATAGTATCATCATATTGGACTATTGCTATCTTTATCATTTATTCATCACCTGGTGCCCGTCATGGGTTAGAACTGATGCCACGAGGATGTTTGTGGCAGAGCTGCTGTTCAAAGCCTATTTGGAAAATTCATCTAATGTGTTTAACGGGCAAGAATGATTTGATAGGTTGAGAGCCTTAACATAGGGGTGAGCGAGAAATGCTATTAAAGATCACCTGCTGGTGTAGCTAACACCCTAGAAGTTTCCAACAGAGGTGACATTTGAACAGTATCTTTAAAAATGCATATTTCCTCCAGAGCCAGAAGCAGGAAAAACCTAGGCAGCAGGAAGAGTAGGACTTCTGGGCGCCTTAGACTCAAGAGACTCATTTCATCAGTACTGTTTAGAACTGAATTACATTGTCCTTTCCCCTTGGATCTCCTCTTCTTCCAATGCCTTATGAAAGCTTTCCTCAATATATCCTTTCCGAAGTCAGCATTTTACTGTGCAGAAGTCTGTCATCTCTAGAGTTCATTACGCCCTTTCTACATTCCAGAGCATTCATAAAAACCTAAGATCAATCCAATTTTAATGACCTATGAGCTTCTGTTGATGCCTAAACTTTGTTTCCAGTCTGTGTAATCCTTAACATCATCAAAAATAGCACCTAAAATTCCATGATTTAATACAGATGATAACGTGAAACTAAGTGCTCTTCAGAGTTTTAAATAAGTTACATGCATTGGTTTTCCTTTATGATGTTGTTTTATTCTTCTCAAAGGATTCCACTCAAGTATGACTTTTTTTTCCAGACAGAAAAATACTTGTCATATACTTCTGCTGGATTAACACTTGAGATTGTCAAAACCTGCCTTTATCATTCAGAGCTCTCTGAAGTGTTCCGAGTTCTGAAAACAGGCCTGAGACTTCCATCTAATCTACAAAAGTAGCACTGTCGCCTGGTGCTGGCAGAGGGACCACTGGAGGGGTTCCAGGATGATAGAGGGAAACAGAAAAGCAAAAGTTAAAATTTGCTCCTGAGGCTGATCTCCTATCCTTCCAATCACCCATTGTTTTGCTTGAATCACTTGTAACTGAACTGAGTGCACTGGGAAGTTTTGTTTTTGTCATTTTACTAATGCTTTTTCACTGCTAACTCCTGTATGAGTGGTTATGTCAAAGAAAAAGACAACGTTGCATTTGCTTGGAGAAAATATGGAATGGACTCATCACATATATATTTGTACGTTTTTGCTTAGGCCATGGGTGTTTTTTTATTTTTTGAAGATTTTATTTATTTGACAGAGAGAGAGAGAGTCAGTGAGGCAGGGAACACAAGCAGGGGGAGTGGGAGAGGAAGAAGCAGGCTCCCAGCAGAGACCAGGGAGCCCGATGCAGGGCTCGATTCCAGGACTCTGGGATCATGCCCTGAACCGAAGGCAGATGCTTAAGGACTGAGCCACCCAGGCGCCCCCATGGGTGTTTTTTAAACTTTGACTTTCAGAAGTACCCTAGGGATAGGTGAGTACCAGAGCATCCATATCATGGCGCTCCCAAGAATGGCTACAAAGAAGGGGCCACGGTCAGGTCAGTAACACTTTAATAAAACGAGCAGAACCCGTTACAACAACAGCTCTTTATTACATGGATTCAAATGCACACCAGACCAATCCTGTTCCCTGAAATTCAGTAATCACATTCAATAAACGCCTGTGAGCGCGTTCTTCCAAACTCTAAGGGGCTTCCTCCGAATTCCCTGTACAAAGCCTTGCGCGAAGAAGAGGTTAAAGCACCAGTAAGAACGCCTGTTGCTAGCAGTAGTTTCGTTTTTTCGCCGTCTTCATCATCAACATACATGCAGTTTCTTCCCTGTGTGTACGTGGCGTTGTAACATGGGCGCTACACTCTGCCTATGGTACAAAGTTTATAAATACAATATACCAGTACAAAGTTGAAGCCGTTAAAAAGAGCTTGATAGCTACCAGGAGATGATGAAATCTGGAGTGTTGATGGAATCCATGAACGGAAGCAGAAACAACACACAAACGCAGACGTCGTCAACATATTCCTTGGGAAGGGACGGAAGGGGTGCTGCTTCTGTGCTCCCGAGGGCTTCCGGAGCTGCGCCCGGTCACTTCCTCTCCGCTATTATCTTTAAATACTGCAGAGCGTTGTGCGCCGCGTCGCTCTGCGCGTTGCCGCAGGAGATCCCGGAGCCGTGGCAGACCGTGATGGGGCTGGTGGAGAGCTCGGCGAGACACTGATACTGTCCGTTGGCGCTCAGTTCTTCTGTAATCATGGGTTCAAACGTGACAGTTAATGCCAAGTGTACGGAAAGCGGACCCTTTACGGCAACAAGTTTCTACGACAGTCCTCCTGGACTACAGACGAAATCTATGCTATGCTACTGCACTCCCTCACCATCTTTATCGTTCTTCTCCAATCTAAAACCAAAACACAACTGCTCAGCGCTGTGGTTCTGAAACACAGCTGCGCTTCAGAATCACCTGAGGGAACGTGAAAGAAATGCAGGTGCCTTGGCCTCACTCCAGCTCGCTCACTCAGAAACCCAGGGATGGGGTGGGAGTAGCCGGATTCTTGCCTTTTCTTTTTAAAGCTCCCAAGACCATTCTAATGAGGCTAGCTGAGCAGGCAGTGTTTGCAAATTGAACCATAGCCAACTTTTTTTTTTTTTTTTTTTTTTTTTTTTTTTTTTTTAGAGGGGAAGAGACCATTTGGCTAGAGAACTGGAGAGACAGTTTTTCACTGTGAAGTCTAGGGTCACTGTCGGGAGACATCTGAACCAGGAAATACATAGCTCAGGGCAAGACCTCTCTTCTGCGTTCATGTTCTTGCGTTCTACATCTGCGCAGATAGCCTAGTTCCATACTGTATACCCAATACCTAAGCTCAGGAAACAAACGTTCTTCTCATCAACGGATGAGTCCCTGTCACTAAAGATGGCTGGATGACGTAGGGGAAAGAGGCAGAAACGGATGAGTTACAATACGTTAAAAGTGGCCATGATTCAATGTTATTTCTACCAAAGTCAATATAATAGGAAATATCCAGATACAGTGGAGGTGCTTTAATGTGTGAAGAGGCTTTCTAGTTCTATCACCGAGATTTTTTTTTTCCTTTTAAATTGAGGTAAAATTCACATAACCTTAACCATATTAAAGTAATATTTAGTCCATTCACACTGTTGGGCAACTGCCACCTCTATCTACTACAAAACATTCTTATCATTTCATTTTCCCAAGAAGAAACACCATGCACGTCGAGAAGTTGCTTCTTCTCTCCCCTCCCCTGCAGCCCCCTGGCAAATACCAATCTATGGATTAAACTATTCTGGATATTCATTTAAGTGGTATCATATAATATAACCCTTTTGTGTCTCGCTTTTCACTTAGTATGTTTTTGAGGTTAATCCACGTTGTAGCGTGTATCAGAATTTCATTTTCATTTCTTTTCATGGCTGAATATTTAATTGCATGTATATATGACAACTGACTTATCCATTCATCCACTGATGGACCTCTGGGCTGTTTCCACCTTTTAGCTATTGTGAACAGTACTACTATGAACATGTGTGTATTTGTCTGAATACCAGTTTACAATTCTTTTGAGTATACATCTGGCAGGAGAGTTGCTAGGTCATACAGTAACCCATTTGAAGAGCTGCAAAACTCCTGTTTCCCACAGCAGCTGAACCATTTTACATCCCCACCAGCAGTGTGGGAGGGCTACAATTTCTCTACATCTTTGCCAACATTCGTTATCTTCTATTTTCTTCATCACAGTCATCCCAGTGGTATGAACTGGTACCTCACTGTGGTTTTGATTTGCATTTCCCTGATGACTAAGAATAGTGAGCATCTGTTTGTGTGCTTGTTGGCCATTTGTGCATCTTTTTTGGAGGATGCCTAGGTTCTTTTGAAGGTAACTGCATAGAAGTTAGCTAAATTAGCTGATTGTGGTTTTTAGACTGCTGTTCTATATTGAGAAGAACTACTTAGTTCTTAAAATTGGTAAGATGCATTTCAAAGGCCCATCTCAAGTTTCTTTCTTTTCCCAGATTCACCCATCCATAGTCCTGTTCATGACATGGCTTATTCATCTCTCTGTCTTAAAAGCCTTAAAAAATGTGGGTACTTAATAATTATTTACTGAATGGTCTCCCCTCAGCCGCCTCTTCTGACCACGTGTCTGTATTAAATTCCCAGGTTCTACATCATTCTCAGTATATTAAGACATTGCACCTGACCCATCATTCAATCCCAAAGTAGCAGAGAAAACCAGAAATTCTTTAAGCACCTAAACACCGGAGCTGGCAGCTCCTTCAAGCTGGTCCCCACAGCCCACCGAGGATGGAACAAGGGATATCAAATTCTTCACAAATTACACTGATGTAATCAGTTAAAATCAAGACACCACACATGTGTGTGCATGTGCCAGCTTTATAAAGCAAATTAAAATCCAAAGTGACTTGCTTTCTAATCTATCCACATTTATCTACCTAAACAATTAAGGGCTAGAGGAAATATAGAAGAGGATAGCTGGGGTGGAATAAAGCTATAAAGTACTTGTCCCACTGATCTCCTTAAATTGGCAAACAGTGACAAAGTGGAGAGAAGTGGTCTGGCCCCACAAACTTAGTGCTTGTTCCAGAAATGAGGCTCCTTTTTATTTGTCAAACTCTCCATGAGGGCTAGTTTAATAGACACTGTATCTGTAGGGACTCTTCCCCTGATCGGATTCTACCGCTAACCAGCTGCGTCCTCGCAGGCAAGTTTCTGAACCTCTCTGTGCCTTCCTTTCTTTCCTTACATGTAAGGATAATAAACCTACTTCACAAGATTACTTTGAAAATTCAGTGAGCTGAAATATGTAATATCCTTAAAACAGGGCCTGGCCTATAGTAAAACTATAACTATTAGCTACTGTTTTTTATTATTATAACTGTTTGGATGTTAACTATTAATATGTATAAGAATGGGACAGATCAGTGATATTACTGCTCTAATTTCATATATATAAATATATAAAAATATTATATATGTACATATATAATATGTGTGTGGGAGAGGGGTGTGTGTGTGTGTGTATTTATCTATCTATCTATCTATCTATCTATCCCTGGTCAATGAAATAAATTGTAATACAGGCTTTGTTTCTGAAATACATTTTAAAAAGAAACCAGTTTTGAGATAAGCCAAAGGAAAAAATCATACCTATATCCAAATACGTTATATTAAAACCTTGTTCCTTGGCGATTTCACTAAGTAGCTGGATATAATCTGTATTTGGAATACTGAGAAGGCTCCTTTTCAGTAAGTTGATCTTTTCACCAGGAGAATTCCTCAAGGAATGCCAAGTACATCCTAAAGAATGTCCTACTACATTTGTCTGAAAAACAGAGATGAAGATTAAGACTCGTAACTCAGCCTGAGTTCTAATGCTATGACATAAGTAAAAGTATTTATTAGACACTCACATTTAATCCTCTATAATGCCTCTTTAAATGGATACCATTTGGTTAACTTTCCCATTTTAAATGAGATCACGCTAATAAGCACACATTTAACAAACACTGAGACGTCAGAGAAAAAAGAAGCCCATGCAATAATATACCAGAAGTACTTAAAAATACTTCCATATAGGACAAAGGTCTCTCAGTCAAATTTTCTGATGACCACATTCAGATGTAGAAGATATTTTAAAAAAGATATAGAGGATATTTAAGAGCAGGATAAACCAACCTATAAATAACTGAATCTGCCTAATGGAGCAATTTACAAATTAAAATATAAAACAATTTTATCTTTATGACTTCTTGTATTAAGTACCAATCACTCTGACAGCTCTGATGCAGAAGACAAAGAAACCATAGAAAAGGTGCAATGTACAAGTTAGGTGTGAGAAGAACAAGTCGTTCAAATGAATGGCAGGACGTCATAAAGTTCTTACCGGACTTTTCCCGGAACCCAATAGAACTTTCTCCTTTTTCTCTTTTCTTTATTCTCCCCTATACCCTTCCCTTTCTACCTCTGTTCTTAGAATGCTTTACATTCCATGTCAGTTTATTTTTCTCAAATTGCCTTCATATATTATGCCAAGAAACCCCACAAACAACAACAACAACAACAAAACTATGGCCCTCTGAAGTAGGGCAACCTATCCACAGTCTTATTTATTAATGAGATGGACAGAGGTTAAGGGATTTTTCAAAAAAGATCACAAGGATGGCCAATATACAGAATAATCTGCAAAATTTGCAAACCAGAATTTTGTATTACTTGGTTGGAACTTTAAAACATTTTGTTTTTTAAAAATTGTAATTCACTGGGGCGCCTGGGTGGTGCAGTCGTTAAGCATCTGCCTTCAGCTCAGGGCGTGATCCTGGGGTTCTTGGATCGAGCCCCACATCAGGCTTCTCCGCTAGGAGCCTGCTTCTTCCTCTCCCACTCCCCCTGTCTGTGTTCCCTCTCTCGCTGGCTGTCTCTCTCTGTCAAATAAATAAATAAAATCTTTAAAAAAAAATGTAATTCATTGATAGAGTAATTGCAATAAGAACAAATAAATAATGAAGAATAGTCTCTTTTCCTTACCACTCCTTCCCAGAAGACATGTTTCACTCCCAAAAGGTACTTACTGTGAAAACTAGTTCTTCAATATCCTTCTATAATTCTAAATTCAAGCACACACACATAATCTTTTTATTTATTTTACTTCTTAACTTCCCGTTTCCTCCCTCACCCCCACCTTCTTTCTTTGTAGCTCCACACCCAACCTGGGGCTTGAACTCAGGACCCTGAGATCAAGAGTCATATGCTCTACTGACGGAGCCAGCCAGGCGCCCCCAGTCTTTTTAAACAAAAATGACAGCTTCCTCTTCTAGATCTTATTTTGCTCATGTCAATGCATGTATAGGCACTATATTTATCCTAACCAGTCTTCAGTTATGGCTTTTGGGTTATTTCTGACTTCTTGCTTTTACTAACAATGTTACAATAAAAATCTTTTGCACTTGGATGACTTTATCTGTAGAATAATTTCTAAAAGTAGAACTGAGTCAAAGAACACGTATGCTTTTGATTTTGATAAATATTTCCGGACTGATTTCTGAACCAATTTATACTACCATCAACAGTCTAGGTGGGTGCTTGTTCTCTGATACCCTCACCAACACCTGGGACTATCAAACTTTGTAGGTTTTATCAGTCTAAAAGGTAAAAATAATATCTCTTTAATTTCCATGACTGAAGCTGATCGTTTTTTTTTTTTTAACTACTTGTATCTCTTCTACAGGGTTATCATTTTTTATTGATGTGTAAGAGCTTTTTATAGGGTACTGAAAACAGTCCATTTACAGACCTGTGTTAAAAATAATTTCTTCTTTGTTTTGATTCTTCATTTTATTTACAGATTTTTTTTTTTTTTTGCTGTGTAATGGGTTTTATGGAGTTAAATTTATCAGTCTTTTATTACTTTACATCTTCTAGGTTTTAAGTTATACTAAAAAGGTTTCCCCTATGCTAAGAATTTTAAAAAAGAAAGTTCTTCCGCATTTTCTCATACTTGGTTTTAATTCTTATGTTCAAATTTTTGATCTGAAATTTATTTTGATATGAGTAAGGAAGCAACGTAAATACGTCACACACATACAGATATATACATCCTCCCCTCCCCTCCACGCCACTGCAAATGTGGCTGTAAGTTGTTTCTACATTATTTATTGAATAATCCATCCGTTTGCCCACTGATCTGAAGTCTCACTGTTGTCATATACTCTGCTTCTGTGTGGATTATTGTCTATACCTGGATTCTTTGGTGTGTCTTCTATCCCTGTACCCGTACATGTTTCAAAACACTGTAGTTTTAGAGTATGTTTTATTCTCTGGTAGGTATAATCAGTTTTCTTGGCTATTCTTGAGAGTTTATTTTTCCAGATAAACTTGGTAAAGCTGTATCAAGATCCAAGATGAATTCCGGTAGGTTTTGAGTGAGACTACATTACAATACATTTTCATATATTTTACAATATTGAGTCTTCCTACTGAAAATAGGTAGCTTTACATTAATTCAATTTCTGTTAAATCCCTCAGGAGAGTTCTGAAGTTTTTTTCACATGGGTCTGCACATTTTCAGTTTATTCCCCAGCACATCATCCTCTTTTCTATTATTGAAAATGAGATCTTTTTCATTCCACCTCTTAATATTTGTAAATAGAAAAACTATTGATTTTTTTCTAGTATACTTTTTTAGGACAGATTTTTATTTTGCTATAAAATGATCAGTGTTACCTAGTTTCATAAATTTTGTTAACACAACATATACCACAAAAAGTCAGAGAGTACAGAATTATAAAAGCAACAATCTTGAGCCTCCTTCCATCCCTACCTTCAGTCCCCTTTCCAGAAGCAATTTTTAACTCTCTTCTTTAATTATTCTAGTGGTTACCTTCATAATCCTAAATACAAAAAAGCTATTGATTTTATATATTAATTTTATGATCAGTTACCTTGATGAATTCTCTTATTCTAGCAGTTTTTCTTTTACAGGGACACAATCATATTATTTGTAGTTAATGATCATTTTTATCTCTTCTTTTTAAATTTTCAACCTCTTATTGTTTTCTCTTGTCTAATTATATTGATTGGTACTTCTAGAACAAGATTTAAAAAATGGTCTCAATGAATACCCTTGTCTTTCTTCTGAAATTAATGGGAAGGGATGTAATATGTAAACATGTAACTATGATTCTGATTTTTTTTTTCTGAGGTATATATTTTGAATCACAGTAGGGAGATTTAAATTTAAAATTTTTTATTTAAATTCAATTTAGTTAACATATAGTGTATTATTAGTTTCAAGGGTAGAATTTAGTGATTCATCAGTTGTATATAACACGCAGTGCTATGACATCATGTGCCTTCCTTAATGCCCATCGCCCAGTTATCGCATCCTCCCCCCCACCTCCCCTCCAGCAACCCTCAGTTTGTTAACTACAGTTAAGAGTCTCTTATGGTTTTCCTCCCTATTTTTTTTTTAATATTTTATTTACTCATTTATTTGTCAGAGGAAAGAGCGCACAAGCAGGGGCGGCAGCAGGCATAGGGAGAAGCAGGCTCCCTGCTGAGCAAGGAGACTGCCTTGGGACTCGATCCCAGGACCCTGGGATCATGACATGAGCTGAAAGCAGATGCTTAATTGACTGAGCCACCCAGGCATCCCCCTCTCTATTTTCATCTGATTTTACTTTTCCTTCCCTTCCCTTCCCCTATGTTCATCTGTTCTACTTCTCAAAACAACAGCGATATTTTAAAAGTGTTTACCAATGATTGCCAAATATCTTTTTGGCATCCATTGACTCTTTTTCTCCTTTGACCCATTAAGGTGATTAATTATAGTAAGAGATTTAGAGAACCTATCCTTGCATTCCTGAAATGCAACAGAAATATCCTTGCATTCCTGAAATAAGCCCAACTTGTCTATGGTGTATTATTCTTTTACTGTTCTACTAGATATTTTATTAAGGTGTTTCACTGTAAGGGAGATCCATAATTTTTTCCACTGGGATTTGCTATTGTCAGGTTTTGGTGTTAGTGTTATGTTGGTTTTGAAAAATAAATTTAGAAGCTTCCCCTATGTTATATATGCATTGCCCAGAAGAGTTTAAATAGCATTGGAAATGATTTCTTCCTTGAGGATTTAACAGAATTGACCTATAAAATCACTTATAAATCTATCTGTGCTCTGTGATTTTGGTGTCATCTCTGACCCAATGTTTTATGTTTTTCTACTAAGAAGGTAAAACCAAAATTATATTATTGTGTACAGTCTTTGACTTTTTTTCCTACAGGATGAGTCCTTATTTTATTATCATAAACTAGGACACCGCTATAGCCCTCACTTCTCATTCCCCACCTAATAAATCCTCAGATAATGTACGAGATGTACCTATCTATGAGCATCATAATCTCAAGTAATAGGTCATGTGGAGCTCAAGCTTTAAGCTCTATATTTGTTTGCCCAGCTGCCTACTCAGTATCTTAACATATTCCACAAACACTTCAGATTCAATATACCCTACTCAGTGTAGGTATTAACTCATTGTAGATATTAACTCATTATCTTCTCCCCCTCAAATCCCACTCACCTTCTGCGTTCCCCACATTATTGAATGGTACCACCATCTACTCAGGTGCCAATCTAAAAATGTTTATTTTCTCCTTTTTCCTTACTCCCCACATCCAATCAATTACCTTGCCCTATTCACTCCAGTTTTCTAAATAATTTTTAAACTAACCATGTCAACTGCCACTAGCTTAGTATAGGCCACCATCATTTCTCATCCATTTTCTGTAACCACATTCTATAGGTCTCTGAGTCTAAGACTCATTCACTCACAGTAGTCCAACCCCTTCTAATCCTGTCCTTCGCAGATTAAAATTCTTTAATGACTTTGCTCTACTCTCAGGATAAAGTTCAATCTCTTGACTATAGGAGTCCTGTCCAGATTTAATCCCTCTTTGCCTTTCTGGCCTCATTGTTTGAGACCCCCTCCTCCAACCCTATGCTCTAGCCACCGCAAAACCATTTAGGATTTCTAGATGGCATATAATGTTTTACTCCTGGTCTTTGTAGGTGTTCTTTTTTCTCTTTGGAATTCTTTTCCTCTGTTGTCATCAAGCAGGTCTTGGCTTAGATATTACCTCATCTAAGAAGTCTTCCTGAAATTCCCAGTCTTGGTTGGATCCTTCTATGTTCCCAAGCCCTCTCTGTAAGGACCAGTCTCTCGGGTTCTTTTCTCTTTCAGTAGGCTACGAACTCTCTAGTGGCAGAGACTGTCTTACTCACAGTGTGCACAGAACCTGGCACAAGTCTGGCACACAGTGTGAGCTCACTAAATGTTTGCTTTACTGTCAAAGTGAAGGCAAAAATGGCACTACTGGCTTATCATCTTTAGATCCCATTATGTGATTCTGAATTTGTGTCTCCCAAGGCCTCTTACCTGGTCACCTTGTGACAGCTAAAATTGGGGTCATGTACATCTGAACAGCGAAGAGAGTTTTTAAAATTACAACTCTAGAGTGTCTATACGACAAGGAATCTAGGGAAGTTTCCTACAGCAAGAGATGCTTAATCACGTTGACATCATAGGTGTCTTGATCATTACTCACTAAAGAAATGTGGTTCTCTGGAGAAATATTACTGAATTTGGCAAGAAATTTCTCAGCAGCGTTTCTCTTGGCTTGTTTTTTTGATGCCCCCTTTCCTAAATAAAAAAAAAAAGAAATGGTAGGTTTAGAGAAGAGATTAGATGCATAAAGTTTTTTTTTTTTTAAAGATTTTATTTATTTATTTGACAGAGAGCCAGCCAGCAAGAGAGGGAACACAAGCAGGGGGAGTGGGAGAGGAAGAAGCAGGCTCATAGCAGAGGAGCCTGATGTGGGGCTCGATCCCATAACGCCGGGATCACGCCCTGAGCCGAAGGCAGACGCTTAACGACTATGCCACCCAGGCGCCCCCATAAAGTATTATTTTTGATCAGAGAACAATTTCATGATTTTTATATACTATACTTTCGCTGATCTGACATCTTTGCTTATTGTGTTTCATACAACTATTAATTTTTTCTAAAGATTTATTTAGAGAGAGCGCATACATGAGTGCGGGGGGAGGGGCAGAGAGAGAGAGAGAGGGGGAGGGAGGGTCCCAAGCAGACTCCATGCTGAGTGCAGAGACTGATGCAGGGCTCGATCTTACAACCCTGAGATCACGACCCAAGCTGAAACCAAGAGTCGGGTGCTTAACCAACTGTGCTGCCCAGGTGCCCCCATACAACTATTAATTCTCACATTTTTGAAGGCATTTCTTTGACAGTTTATCTTTAATAGTTACACTTTTTGTTTTTAACAGGTATATTTCCCTGTCTAGCTTTAATGAATCATATTTGGTTTAATTCTGACCAAGTATTCAAATTTATCAAGGTACATTTGAATTACAGCTCTTATCTCTTAAAGTCTACTTCTTGCTTACAAACTTCTATAAACTGATAGCTATGAGGAATTTTTCTTTAACGTGAGTAAGACACGCAAAGGAGATACTGCAGTTGAAAGACACTATAAGTATCATCTGCGTCCATGCTTTTTGTTTTACAGATTTAAAAACTGAGGCCTGGAGAGACTAAGTAATTTGCCTACCCCCACAAACCAAGGGTGCATCAAGAATGGATGCCAGGTGGGGTGCCTGGGTGGCTCGGTCGCTTAAGCGTCTGCCTTTGGCTCAGGTCATGATATCAGGGTCCTGGGATCGAGCTCCATGTCGGGCTCCTTGATCAGTAGGGAGCCTGCTTTTCCCTCTCCCTCTGCCCAACTGCCCCCCCAACACACACACATGCTCTCTCTCAAATAAATAAATAAAATCTTTAAAAAAAGAATGGAAGCTGGGGTTCCCACTTCCGGTCCAGTGCTTTCTGCATTGGCCCGCACTGCCTCTCAGGGCAAATGGATGCTGATTACTTGAAACAGATATCTAGCCTATTCCATTTCATGTCATTTTAAGAAAGCTAGAGAAGTTACAATAGGGACCCTCAGTTAGTACTCTATTAAGTGACTTTTTTTGCATAGTTTCTGGCCCTTACAACATGGAAGTTGCTATCATTCAAAGGGATAATTTCTACTTTATTTTTATCTCATGCTATTTTTTGCCATCTAGCCTCTTACTAATCATCTTGTTTTCAAATGTGATCTTCTAGTCCTCCAATCTTCTAGAACAGCTGTTGAAACTTCCAAGAAGAGATTTACTATTGTTTTTTAAGTCACTAACACATCAATGCAGGCTATGTAAAGTCAATTATTTACTTCTTTCTGTTAACAAGCTTTTCCATGATTTTTAAAAATATCAAATTAAGAAGCATAAGTATTCTTTTTTTTTTTTTTTCAAGATTTTATTTATTTATTTGACAGAGAGAGAGACAGCCAGCGAGAGAGGGAACACAAGCAGGGGGAGTGGGAGAGGAAGAAGCAGGCTCCTAGCAGAGGAGCCTGATGTGGGGCTCGATCCCATAACGCCAGGATCACGCCCTGAGCCGAAGGCAGACTCTTAACCGCTGTGCCACCCAGGCGCCCCAAGAAGCATAAGTATTCTTAAGCCAAATATTTATACTTATTCAACTGTAGAAAGAGACAGTAGAATAGGAGTGTATCAATTTTTCTCCCCAGAAATATTTGAAAGGATATCACAACAGAACTTTCTATGTTCATTCATCATCTGAAAATATTTCAAATGTCTTCAGGTTATGAGAGTAAAAAGAAGTAATTACCAGTTTCCATAAATGACTCTAGCCTGCAAATTGTGGTATATTCTCTCTTATGTGCAGGTCCTCCCTCTTGGGAAAGGGTATATTCAGGAAGTCTCCAGCCATGATGAATAGCCAACTCCTAGAAAATTGAGATGAGGCTTTAGTAGTAACTTTTATTATGCAATGGCTTAGTCACATAAATGATACTCTTTCATGATGTTGATCCCATTTCTATTTCTATGTTTGAAAAGAATAATGATATTCTGCAATGGAAAAATGGGGGAAGACCTTATATTCCCCATAAATATTCCTGCATCTTATATCTTGCAAGCTCACAATACCAAAACTGAAGCAGTTTACTGCTAGGATGGGAATGGTGTTCTTCCATTAAGACATAGTGAGCAAATATCAAAGAGTCAAAGAGAAAGAGGAGCTACTATCGCCCTCTTGGGGAACATCTACAGGTCTCACTGTCATCAGTTCCTAATGCCTCTCCCTCCTAGTTGCAGACTTCCTGCCCACAGCCGGCTAACTACTGCACTGGAACAAGAGCAGAGAGCAAAGGCAGCAAACAAACAGACTCGGACAAAGCGAGGACAGATCAGGGGAAGAAAACTAAACAAAAAGACAGCAAGAAAGGGACCAAAGGACGGGCTGGATAATGGGGAGGGGAGTTGTTCAACAGAGCACATGGATAATCTGCAAGAAGGATACTCTGCATGCAAGATTCAAAGCCGATTTTTTTTTTCCTGTAGAATAAGCAAATAGACTACTACTTTCTTGAGGCAGGTTACCCAATTTGGGTTCTTCATAAAATCTTCTGTCTTAACAGAAGTAGAAAGAGGTTTGTCACAAGAGTGGCAAGAAATATTCTTAAAGTATAAAACACTCTACCCATGTGCACTGGGGTCCTGTTGATCTCAAATGAGAATTCCACAAACCAAAGGCAGATACTGTATATGGAAGAAAATCCAAAACGTAAATAAATAGGAAAATAATTTCAAGTTAGTGCTGTAATATCTAATGATCATAACCAGGAAAACAAAATATTATACCATCTTATCTTTAAAAAATTCAGTCCTTGTTTCAGCCTCATCATATTATCAATTTATGACATCTTTCTTCAACAGACAAAATGTTATGTAAGGAAAAACCGTGTGACTTACCTGTAATGAACCAATAGGGTTAAGCTGGTTCTTTGGTTGCTTAGAAGGGTCAGGCATTAAGGGGTCAGGAACTGCAAAGCTAAACATTTTTTAAAATGTTATGAAACAAAATAATTTCCCCAAAACCATTCAATAATGACAAGCATTTCTTATTTAATCCTCGATGCCTCTGCTGTTCTCCATGGAATGCCCTTCTCTCCCACTTCTATGAGAATATGACCTACCCACTATCCAAGGTACATCTCATATGCCACTTCCTCTAAGAAACCTATCCTGTTACGTGAATGGAACATAATTTCTCCCTCCTTTGAACCATTATTAATATTTAGGTTGACCCTTTCTTAGGCAAATTATTTTACTGTAAGTTATACACTCTTACAAATACCTGTAACTTGTCCATCCCTCACCACACCTCTCCTGTGTTCACACTGTAAAACCCTGCATCACTTACCTTCATAAGCCTTTCAGGACTGTGCATATACAATAGGTGCTTCATCAAAACGTATTTAAATAAAGCATACTACTGTTACAACTACACAAAAAGGGAAGACTAATAATTGGGAAATTTAGCCTGGTAATGTGAATGATACAGATCACAAAGTTGTTTTTTCACTCAAATAATTATGGAAGAAAAATCTGTTTGAGCTATCATCTGTTCTATGCTAGAATAATCCTCCTAAGATTTGTATGTATCCTGCATCAAATAGATGGCCTGCACGAATCTGGTTCCAGCATGTGGGGACTACGATTAGGGAAAAAGAGAACTATGTCTTCTAACTAGTCTGAAATTACTAATTAGTGAGGTGCTGACTGGTTAACACTGAGTAAAGCTGCATTCAAGGTCACTACCACTAGGCGACTGAAGAGTCATCTCTTCCATGACCAAAGAGGCTCAGTTATTGCCGTTTCTTCAGGTTGTTTTTCCACCTGCCGGGATCTCAAGCTTTACGTAGGCTGATGAGATATGAATAGTCACTTACAATGCTGCACGCCGAAGCTACCCAAATAATTGTGATGGAGATGTGAGAAAGTCTCTGTATTAAATCAGGCCACTTTAGGCCTGATTACAGCTTAGTAATTCCCATCTTATCTGTCAAGAAGCACAAATATATAGTAAAGTTTGTTAGCCTTTTTTGCTGACAAAGTGAAGTGCTCATGTGCAGAAAGGACACTCTGTATGCTCATTTCTACAAATATACTCAACACTTCGGGTTGACCTTTGGGCTGCACAGAAATAGCATGGTCATCACCAGCAAGGGGGGAATCCAATACCTGCCAGGCCATTTGGCATGTCTACAAAGCCAGCATAAATCAACTATAATGTATGACCCCAGAGAATCAAGCATCATTTTGTGAGATCCCAAACGTGTCAACGCTTCATTCTAAACTACTCAAATGGTTTGGAAGGGCTTAGAAAGGGGGAGGAACACTGCATGAGAACCTAAGTACATGCTAGACCGAAAGTGTTGAAGCTGGAGAAAAACCCTCCTAAATTCCCACGGGCCTCTGCTGTCAGCTCTGAGCAGGTACACCAGACTGTACTCCAGGAATAACTGAGTGCATGTAAAGAGAGGAATTTAAAGGCTCAGCATGCTCCAGAATGTGTCCATTAGAAACCAAAGACGGCATTCTATGATACATGAGATGCTCCAGGACCAACATTCTCCAAAAGCACCTGAAGTGACAACAAATTTATTTTGGAAAAATACCATCAAGCGTTAACATCCCACTAAACACCACTTAACATCTTCTTGTATTTTGTATACATTCTATAATAAAAGGAAATCTCTTTGTCTCCTTCCAAATTAGAATCTTCCCAAGAATATTTTCCACTGATCTTTTTCCACTTCATAACTTATTTTATGTAGTGCAGAAATTATTACAGTCTTAACACAGTAAGCTATCTGCCAGAAAAACTGGGGTTTTCTACTGTTGCATCCCATTGAGGGGGAAAAAAAGCCTAGTTCCTGAGAGCTTTCATTTAACAGTTAATTGCCGGATTGAATTTCTTAAGGATAAAGTTGTCTTTAACAGATGACAGGTTTTCACAAGGAAATGGAATTTTAGAGCTAGATACTAACAACTGTTCACTTTGTTGCTTTTGTGAGCATGTTCAAACTTTTAATCTTACCTCAGCCATGATATTTTTGAGCTGCAGAATATAAAGAAATTTAGCTCACCAAATACTTGCATTGGCTTTCAAAATGTTTATGGCAGCCTCTGCAGCTCTGTGTTTCGCCAGCTTCTTACTTGTACCTTCACCTGAATTAAGGTTAAGAAAAAAATGTCTTTATGTGCTGTGAAAATGTGAGGCTTGCAGAGACATTTGGATAATGCAAAGCAGTCACTACAGTTCTTCTATACATACACACACAAAGGTAACAAAAATATATACTATGTACTGTAACAAAATATTCACCACAGGAAATTCATACCTTAAAAACCCACAATTTTAAGTTTTATGTATCGAATTCTACATACACCTATATTAAAAAATCCTTGTGTATATTTGTTTATTACATACAATGGTAATAAAGTAGACCATGTCATACTTCCTGAAAAAACTGCAACTTAGTATTTTACTCCTCCTTATTCCTAGACAGAGAGGAACTTCTTCCGCGACAAGAAGTCTCCTTTAAGGGAGCCACTTATAGCAACACTGTTTGACAGCAAAATGTGCACAATTTTATTCTAATCGTCTATCGTATACTGCATTAAACCCCTCTGTTTGGCTGAGCAGTCCTGGCTACATGTTGGTACAGTGGCAGAAGGTCTATATACGGAACGTGAGCCATTACGTTATGTGTCTTCCATACAATCTGTATCCCTTACCTAAGTAGCTAACAGGGAGGCAGGGGATAGGCCTGACTCATCACCGAAACCGCAGCCTAATTTCAGTAAGCCATCACACCTGTTAAATGGTAAATTTAATCTTTTTCCTTCTGAGTTCAAGCTAGGTGCTGAGCACCTTTCAAAAGTGGTACCAGAGTGCTGATGTCCATTTCTCTGGTGTGGAGGAAAGAAACAGGATATGGGATAAATTTCAGCCGTGACTCTCAAATGTCAGAGGACATACAAACTATACGTGTTTATCCACTAACCTAGGGACTTAGGGCTACAGAGCAGTATGAAACAGAATCCCTGCCCTTCAAGAGCACACAGCCTAGTGCGGGATTTTGTAAAGAGGCATCTGAAATACAGTCGTATGTGTTACAATCGGCCTAAGTACAGGCTGGAGGGGAAGGACACCAAAGGGGCAGCTCCCCTCCTCTTGGCAAGGATTCAGAAAGGTTTCAGGAAGGAAGAGATAACGGAACGAAGACATAAAAGAGCAGTAAAAGCTAGTAAGGTGAAGAGAGTTGGGGGTTAGGAAGAGCATTCTAGGCAGAGAAAAGAGCACCTGCTAGGGCTCAGAGGCAACACCAAGCTTGGCATTCTCAATACCTCCAAGCAGCTGGGGAGGTAAGAGCTTAAGGAAACGAGTTTCAAGGTAAAAGGCTACAGGGTTAGCAGGGTAGGAAGAGAGGTCAAACAACAGTCTTCTAAATTTGTGCTTCTCAAACTTTACTATGCATAGGAATCGCCCGTGACTTTTGTTAAAATGCATCCTCTGATCCCACAGGTCCAGTGTGGGGCCTGCTATTCCGGAGCGTTTGCATCAAGTGCCCAGGTGACAGTGATGCTGTCGATCACATCTCAAGAAGCAAGGTCATTAAGTCATATTAAGAAATCTGTATTAATCAGAGGGTGATGGGCAAACCACCAAACGGATTTTAAGAGCAAAAAGCACATGAACAGATCTGAATGTCAGTGTCATACGGAGAATGGACAGCTGGAGACTAGAAGCTGAGAGAGCAGCAGCAACACAGCAGCTGTGGTCCAAGTGCGAGACGACGGCGGCCCAGACAGCAGCAGTGGGAAGACAAGCAGAGCAGGCAGATGCCAGAGCTGCTTAAGAAGTAAGACTTGGTGAAAGAGTGGGCAAGAGGCAGAGGAAGGAGTTACGAAAATGAAACCCAACTTTCTGTGAGCAAATGGGTGATGGTGGTGCCTTTAGTGAGCTAGGGAATGCCAGGGAATTGACTTGCGGGAAACGAGAGGGATTCAGTCTGGGACAGTGAGAAGCTGAGGTGCTTTTGGGTCATCCAAGTGAAGATAACCAGCAAGCACGGGTGGATGGACTGTTCCATAACCGGACCTGGGCTGAATGAAGACAGATTTCAGGATATTCGGCCTTTAGATAGCATGTGAAGCTGCTATCTAACCTCACGTAGGAAGTCAGGGCAGTGCAAGGACAACAGGGGACCGAAGCTGAACGCTGGTTGCCATAGGTTGTTAATCCCTGGCCTAAAACACTTTGAAGGGAAAAAGACTACTTCGTTTCCTAAATTTTCACTGAATATTTAAAACTAGACCTGCTAAAGGTGTAATGCAACGAGTCCATGGTTCATTAAACTTCCAGCTAGCACCTACAATCCACCTGCCTCCTATAGATAAAAAAGAGCCTCAAAATTTTCTTAAAGTCGTTTCAAAGAAAATAGTGGAATCCAGATTTTCAGGGACCTAAACAAACGATGCCTTTAGATTACCAGATGGTGCAACTCCAGCGTTCCTGTTGAATTGTTTTCTCGGCATTCTTCCGAATTAAATTTAGTATTCATCATTTTTTGTGTTTGCAGTTAAATAGGTACATAAGAAACAAAATGCCTACATTTACAAATGGCAATTTTAGTTATCATTTGTTCAAGCTCACAGACCATAAGGGGAGTCTGAACTCTGAAACTTCATTGCTATGTGACTTTGGACGTGTTAACTGATAATCTCTCTGAACCTGTTTCCTCATGTATAAAAAAGGAGATGACTTCTTACTAAAACCCGTACAGTGTTAGGAACTAGATGGTGCTATGAAATATGGTACTTGAGCCATTGTCCTCATTTTGCCTGGATACAGAATCAAGTGTGGTACAATGGGCCCAAAGTGCCAGATGAGTCCATACAAAGAGGGGAGAGATTCAGAAAATTCTGGGCTCATGTCTCCTGGCATCTTCTATAATCTATGAAACTATGAAACTTGTCAGCACCTACTCATCCAGCTATGGTTGCTCCAAGAACCTTTCCTGATTCTCCCTAATTCTTGAAAGAACCCTAGGAGGATCCTAGGGCATGTTTCTGAGCTTCTCTTGGTATCTGGAGAAGAGAAAATTAGGGAGAGAAGCAGATGAAGTTGGAAAGTCTCCATGACCTGAGATGAGAGGTCTCAGTTTCAAGAGCCTGCTCCTCACAGCTGTCCCTGGTAAAAAGGGCACTTTTCCGAACTGAAAAGCAATACCAAGTCTTGCCGGCCAACCCACATGATCATGGGGTTAATTGTGCATACACACCTGTGCAGGTTATGTCACCAACGGTTACTCTGAAGGTGAAAGTGGGTACGTGTATTTGCACATTCGATCTTTCACATTCATAAACCGGGATGTTCTTGGTCTTCATGCCGTATTCGTGTAATACCTGAATTGGTGTTTTCCCTGGCTTAGCTGTAATCATCTTCCCCAAACTGCAAAAACCAGAAAAGTGTGCTCTGCATGCCAAAGCGGGGAGGAAAGCAGAAGCATACAGAGGCTAGTTTTGACTGTCACCAACACTGATGCGGGAGGCGCCGAATCTCCTCTGCGGCCAGCGCCTGAGATGGCAAAGCGCACCAGTCTCCCGGCCCCGCTGCGGCGGGCAACCGGCAGGGTGAAAGAGGGCTTTAGGGAGATAACTTGAAGGCGGGTAGGAGGGATACCGCGGGGTTTCGGGTGCTGCAACCTCTCAGGACCAGGTCCACATAACCCCCTTTCCGGGTGGCGGCGGCGCGCCACCTTCGCCCACCCCGCGCGCAGCCCGAGGCCGCAAGAGGGGCGGGGCCAGGCCGCAGACCCCAGACCGCGCGCGGCCGAGAGGGCGGAGCCGAGTGCCCCCGGGTCCGCCCGCAGCCGCGGGGACAAGAGCTACGGGAAGGGGCGTTACCCAGAATGCCGCTGGAGAGCGGGCTCCCCCGCCCCGCCTCTCGGCCCACCACTCCCGGCCCTGCCCGGCTCTGCCCCGACTATTCGGGTGCTGACCTGAAGGTCCCGCTGTCCTCGCGCTCCAGCGGCGAGGCCGCGGCGCGATGCCTGCTCTGGGACATAGCGAGAAGGGACAGCTTGGCGGCAGGTGGAAGAGCGGTGCGGAGAGATGTCCTCACTCCCCGGGTCGGCCGGTGCCCAGGAGGAGCGCTCCAGCGCCGCCGCCGCCTCCTCGACTCCCTCTTTCCTCCCGGCTTGCGTCCCTCTTGCGAAGGGGCCGGACGGAGGCGGAGTCTCGGTGCAGTAGCGCCGTCCACGCCCCCTCGCTGCCGGGCAGCTGGCCATACTCCAAGCCGGGCCCCGCCTACCGGCCCTCGGGTCTTCTGGGCGCCGGGCCCCGCCTCTCCCTTCGAGACTCCGCCCCTTTCCCAGTTCCGGCTCTTCTCGCTCTATCCGGTTCCCAGCCTTCGCCCCGCGGATTCCCAGCGCTTACCCCCCACCACTGCCTCGGCGTGGCCGCACTTCTGCGTCCTTAAAAGGAGGCGGTTTCCGGCCCCGAGAGGCGGCTTGTTGGGAGTCCAGCTTCACAGTGTGTGAGGCCTGAGGCTCAGTTTCTTTTTCCGTAGTGGGGCTGAGGGAGGTTAGGGATGGGGCTGCGTCACTTTAAGAAAAAGATTTCAGAATTCTAAATGCAAAATTGCTGCGGAACGTCCCTGAACCTGGCCCCGAAGCTTGGGACTCGCGGTATATCCGCTTTGGGGGGCTGCAGTGGGCTCTTCTGGTCTGAGCCCTACCTTGAGCTCGCAGGAATGTCCGGGGACCCCACTCCCCCAACCCCCACTTCTCTCCCGCCGGGTGGTTTTCCATTGTCTCTAGGCTTTCGTCGCGTTCGCGAGCGGATCTGAGCAAGGCTTAGGTGTAAACGAAGGCTTTTCTGTGGGCTCCAGTTAAATGCTGTTTCTGTACACCTGTGTTGTTAGTCGTAATTGCGTTTGCCTGGGATGCACCACCTTAGGTGGGGATCAGACAGCGACGGTAGATCTGTTGCTTAGGGGTTTGCTAGCCACTTGCAGAAATGACTCCCTGTGCTTTCTCTGCGTCGTGGAAGATTGCACAGTGCTGTTCACACAAAGGGGCGTTATTAAAAACTTTTTTTGGTTTTTGGGGTTTTTTGGTTACACGAGAGCCTTGGATACTTGCAAGCAAATGAAAACAGCTGAATCTTGAATCTAGTCAAATTGATTTATGGTATTAGAGGCTTGAATTAGGCCTATTCTGTCTTCTTCCCACTATCCCTTCTGTACATGTATTGCGATTACTACCATTATGTTTTAATGAGTATGTTACTGTAAGTGCACATAACCACTTTTTCAAAATAGAACATCCACATAACTATGGCAATACAATATTTCAAGCATTCAGATTTGTTTCTAAAATTTATTTTTTGCCCTGATATCTTAAAAACAAGCCCAAACTTGATATAGCTCTCTTGAAAAGTTGAGTAACTGAGGTAATAACGATGAAACAAAATAAATGCAGCACTATTTCAAAGAGTTGTCTATGTGCCAGCTACAGAGTAAGAAACCCCTAAGTAATAGTTTATAGTTATTTATATATGTTAGTATTATATAGTTATTTCTTCAT
Organism: Ursus americanus; assembly: GCF_024610735.1. Classification (NCBI taxonomy): domain Eukaryota; kingdom Metazoa; phylum Chordata; class Mammalia; order Carnivora; family Ursidae; genus Ursus; species Ursus americanus. Next base: position 55,356,592 of record NC_142127.1, read on the forward strand.
TTATATATGCAATCTGGCTTTCATTTGTTATCTCATAAAAATCTGCATACAGTTGCTTCTCTATATTCTGTGAATTTATGTTTTATATTAATCACTTGGTTTTGTAGCATATAAGAAGGAAAATGAATGAACTGTATACTACAAGGATTCAAAAGAGCACTTTACTGTTGCCACAATTGGCATGGTGAAGTTGCGAAGGAATTCCCTTTGGACTAGGTCCACTGTAGGTGGTATCCAGGGCTAATTTTAGTGTCTAAATTGCATTGTTCCCGTAGAGGTATAGGTTTCCTCAAAACTGGCAAACTACTATCAACAGTAACCCTCATCAAGGACACTGGTAGTATTTTAAAATTAGTAGTTTTCTGCATATGTTTTAGTGCTTATAGACCGCAATTCCAAATTGACTTTCTCTTAGTATATCATTTAACACCGTTGATCTATAATTCATTGCCTGAGCACCCCAGGAGAGGCAGTGTTGTGAATTGTACACTGGTAAGCTACTTGGTGAAACCATGCTTTGTGTTTTTAATGTGTTCAATTATATTTAAAATCGAGCAAGTCTTAGGTTTGTGCCTGGTTTCTTTGAAAGTATGGATTGTTATCTGAGGGTTGCAGTTGATGACATTTTCATATCATATTAATATGTTTGCTGCTGCTACCAAGAGCTTTGTCAAGCAAGTTGGAGATGGAGGGAGATTAGTTCCTGTTCCAAGCCTCAGTGAGGCTGACAAATACCAACCTTTAAGTCTGGTGGTAAAAAAGAAGCGATGTTTTCTCTTTCCTAGATATAAATTTACCTCAACACCTTTTACACTGAAAGATATTCTTCTAGGAGACAGAGAAATTTCAGCTGGTAAGTTTAAATACCTGTTTGGGAGTAACTACTCATTCAGCTATATTATTGACAATCCAAACTTCGGTTGTATATACTAATATTTGTAATATTTGCACATTGATAAAAGCAACTTATGATAGTAGTAATAAGATTAATAATACCTAAATTTGTATAGTATCAAATCTCTTATTTGTTGAATGATTTTCCAACCTAGTTTGTGAAATTACTTATTGTATAATTTTATTTCAATTATGTTATAGACTGTTTTAACTGAGCCAAGTTAGAATATGACAAAATAATATATTTCTTCATCTATAAAATGGGATACTACTTAATCTTACCCATCTTACAGAGCTAAATGAGATGAAAGTAATTTACATTTATTTCTTATGACTCAGTTATTGCAATTGATAAACTGAAATGTATTTTACAGGCTAGATTAGAAAACAAATTGACATTTTGACAAATTATTTGTTATAAACACTTTTCTTTCAACTACTCAGTGGATCTTACAGTGTACAGGGTTCTTTTGGTGGAACAAAGAGCTTGAGTTTTTTTTTAGGTACTCTATTTTTTTGTTGTTAAATTAATTGAGTTGCTATTTAATTAAAATTTTTTTTAGTTAATGTTTTAGTAGTATTATATGGTGACAGATGGTAACTACATTTGTGGTAAGTATGGCATAGCACATAAATTCGTCCAATCACTATGTCGTATATCTGAAACTCATATAACATTGTATACTTCCTACACTCAAATAAAAAAATTAATTTTTAAAGAAAGAGTTCATTTTCTAGCAAGAGGGATATTTTACATGTTTTAAGATGTTTACATGTTTTGGGGAGCCTGGGTGGCTTTGTCGGTTAAGCGTCTGCCTTTGGCTCAGGTCATGATCCCAGGGTCCTGGGATAGAGTCCCGCATGGGGCTCTCTGCTCAGTGGGGAGCCTGCTTCTCCCTCTCCCTCTGCCTGCTGCTCCCTCTGCCTGCCACTCCCCCTTCTTGTGCTCTCTCTCTCTCTCTGTCAAATAAAATCTTAAAAAAAAAAAAAGATGTTTACATGTTTTAACAATAAAGTCATAATTCATGCAGATATATTTATTTTTTTTAATTTAAATGAGTTGCTATTTTAAATCTTGGCTTGAAATGTCACCTTTCTCAACTTTGGTGTAATGGAGTCTTAAATAGTAAATTAATGCATTACTATATGTAATCTATACTAGATGAATTTAAGACATTTAAAAATATTGATTTCCTTTTCATAAAGGTATTTCATCTTATCAGTTACTGAATTATGAAGATAAATCAGATGTTTCACTCTATGGAAGGCGGGGCAACCATATTGTGAATGATGTTGGGATTAACGTCACTGGATCAGATTCTGTTGCAGTAAAAGCCTCATTTGGTGTGGTAACCAAACATGAAGTGGAAGTATCAACATTACTCAAGGAAATTACTACCCGGTCAGTAGAATAATACTTAATCTACTTCAGTGTTTTCATTAAATATTTTAATTGTATAAATTTCATTACAAAGAATGCTGAAAACATTCAGGTTGTATATATTGTCTAACATAATTTATTTTTTTTATTTGTTTGAACTACTACAAATTAGCAATATATGCAGACTTTAGGTAAGGGTAGATATCCAAAATCAGTTGGTTTAAACAGAAATTTTAATTGTACCACAAAATTGCTTTGGCCCTGTACACATTTACTAAGTTATTAGATTAAAAGAATACACGGGGGTGCCTGGGTGGCTCAGTCAGTTAAGCGGGCAACTCTTGATTTCAGCTCAGGTCATGGTCTTAGGGTCCTGGGACTGAGCGCTGTGTCTGGCTCTGTGCTAGGTAGGGAGTCTGCTTGAGGGTTCTCTCTCTCTCTCTCTCTCTTCCTCCTTCCCTCTCCCTCTGGCCCTCCCCTTGCTTGTGCACTCGCTTTCTTTCAAATAAAAATAAATAAATCCTTAAAAAAAAAAGAATACACTAATCTGCTTGCAACAAATATACTAAGGGAGTATCTTCCAACAGACTCCTATAATAAGCATGTTTTAAGAAAAGAGAAAGGAGAGGCAGATTATTAGTGGCTATCGAGCATACTTTCTGATTCGTATTAGACCTGCCTTGATTTACTTTTTGTTAAGGTGGGCCATGAATGAGTAACACATGACAGCAAAAAATGTACCCTATTATATGTAATCAGATGTGACAGATTCTTGTGAATATCTCTGTTCTTTATTCTAGAAAAATTAATTTTGATCACAGCTTGATACGTCAGACAAGGAGCAGCAGAAAGGCAGTATTGTGTGTGGTCATGGAAAGCATTCGAACCACACGACAGTGCTCACTGTCTGTGCATGCTGGAATTCGCGGGGAAGCCATGCGGGTAAACCACGCTCATTAGGTTTCTCTTACTAAAAATGTGCAATGGGAGTTTTTAACAAGTACTAAATTTCTAATGAGATGTGTATATTTTGTCAAATGTTAAGATTAAAGTGGTACAAGTGTATATAGGATTTTGCACAGTAATGGTTTTGTTTTAGAATTTTTAAAAAATCCAAGAAAACTGTGATTCTCAATGTGTAATATGATGCAAAAAAACCCCACTAATCTTTATGAAATAATGCATCCTAGAGTCCCTCCTATGACTATTTAAATGATGTTTTATGAATAAATTTGAATGCTTATATTGAATTCTTGATTTCATTTTTCAGTGATGTACTTAATACTCGAATTTTTGAAAGTTGATTTTATAATATTTTAATTTTTACAATAATATTGTGCATAGCCAAACATGCTTCATTCAACGTTAAATTCCTTCAAAAAACAAAAAAACAAAAAAACCCCACAAAAACCTCTTGGAAGTTATTTGTGTTTCGTTCTTAGCTTAGTATTATTTGTCTTTGTCATTCACATAGTTAATGACCCATAATCATAACTTGACTGGTTTTATTAAAATGAATTGTTAGAAAGATAGAGTTCAATGAAAAACTTTTGGAATCTTTGCAAATAAAAGTTCTGTTTAGTGGCTACCCTTAGCTGTCCACCAAGTTGTTTAACACTGGATCATTCTGGGGGCACAAAGTGAAACATTTATTTAATTGTTGGAGATTATTTTGGTAAATAAGTTGATGATTGCTTTGGAAAGCTGCTGAAAACTCTGGGGGCTTTGGAACAATAGAGTAGGCTAAAAACGACTGTGGCACTTAAACAGTTGGTTTGTGGTTGAAAGAAAAAGTTGTCCTAGAGCCTTACTGTTGTGGTAGCACTAATCTTTGGCCCCAGTACCAATGTTAGTGAGAAAGTGGTAAGTGGTATTCCCTAGATCGTGAGACCCAGTGGACCACGTGGACTTCTGGTATGAACAGTTAAATTCAATGGGATAATTCATTTGTTTTTGTCTTAATAGTAAGGTTGTACGAAATGTTTTGTTTCTCCAAAAAGCTATCCTTACATGGTATGCTCCTTAATAATGTTATTTACTTATTTACTATAGTTTCATTTTATGGATGAACAGAATCCCAAGGGAAGGGACAAAGCTATTGTTTTTCCAGCACACACAACCATCGCTTTCAGTGTTTTTGAACTCTTCATTTACTTGGATGGTGCCTTTGGTAAGTGAATGATTTGCATGAAACACTGAAATAATTATACTTTTAAGAAGAATTTAATGGGAAACAAACACGTACACACTCTCTCTGTGTAATTGTGGAAGAATGATACTCTCAGTACTGTCAATCTTACACTTGGGTAAAGTAGCTGGGAAAGACCCTCTGGTTGCTACTCGTACCCACTACCTCTTCTCTGCTTCTTGGTGAAAGCTGCAGACTCCCCTCCACTGCACTTTTGATTATAGATAAGAGCTTAAGTGCAATCTACTGACAAGGTATTCCTTGACGTACGTGGGGAGATAATAAATGATCTTCTAATAGGTCATTTTTGATGATGGCAAATAGAGGAATGGGTAGATAGTTAAGATGCCTGTCGGTGTCAGGGCGTCCAAACTAAGATAAGACAAGTTTTTTTCAGTTTTACCTCTCACAGACTCAGCTTCCCCCCAACTCTCCCTAAAAAATAACTTTGACAGTATAAACGCTTGCCCTAAAATTGTCTTTATATACCTTACAGAATACCTTATATACCTTATATCTCAGTGCAGCTCACTTTAGACTTTGACATTTCACAGGTCTTTAAGATTAGGAGATCAGCCACCTCAAAGGACTAGGCAAGGGAGCCCCCTAGCCATGGTAATTTATAAACATTTTTAGACCTGTTTTTGTTTCTGTAATTCTGTGGGAGGAGAGAATAGGAAATCCAGAAACATGACAAAACATGCTAATTACAGGCCATTTGGGACACTTCAGATATAGGTTTTTACGATTATATTGATTCTTAGGAGGGGTATAAACTGATAGAACTGATATATCCATCAAAATTTAAAATGTGCATACGCTTTTGGGAATTTATCCTAGAGATATACTTACACGTATGGGAAGTGATACGGGTATAAGGATATTCAGTTTGTAATAGCGAAAGGTTGGAAATAACCTTAAGATCTATTATCAGTAACTAATTGAATAATGGTGCATCCATAGCTACGGAATGTTATGAAGCCATTAAGAAAATGAGGTATGGACCCTGACATGGAATAATGTCTAAGAGATATTTTAAAGAAATGTGTGTAGCATATAACTATTTGAGCCTAAATAATTTTATGTACATACATACATACATATCTATTCCTTCATGCTTAAAAAATAATATGGAGTATTTCTGGAAGTACACTCAAGAAACTTGACAGTGGTTATTCCGGGGTGGAAAACTGAGGCTGGGGTGCAGGGTAGACCGGAGACTTATTACTGTGTCCCTCTTCTGTAGTCTGGATTTTGTACCATGTAAATGTTAGCTTTTCGAAAAATATATAAAATTTAACTTAAAAAATACAGTGAATGGCATGTACCAGAATTCATCAGCCACAACTAAAACTCCCAATAAAATATGAGTTGTTCAAGTTATAACATCTTCTAAAAATTATTTTTTTTTTATAGACCTTTGTGTCACTTCAGTGTCAAAAGGAGGATTTGAGAGGGAAGAAACCGCGACGTTTGCGCTGCTGTACAGATTGAGGAATATACTATTTGAGAGAAGTATGTCCGTTGAGGAGTATTTCAAATGTTTTTTTCTTCTTGGATTAACGCTTGAGTTTATCCAGTCAGGACTCCTGTCTGTTAAGGAGGAATTTAAATCCAAAAGCCAAATCATTTCATGACTCAGGGTTTAGATTCATGTATGTCTGAATGCGGTGTGGTTATGTATTTCTTATGGGACTTCTAACACATTTCTCTGTTTTTGTGCTTTCAGATAGAAGAGTAATGGATGCCATTTCTCGTTCACAGCTTTACTTAGATGATCTTTTTTCTGACTACTATGACAAACCTCTCAGCATGACTGATATTTCTCTCAAAGAAGGGACTCATATCCGAGTTAACTTGCTTAATCACAACATTCCAAAAGGACCTTGCATACTCTGTGGGATGGGGAACTTTAAAAGGGAGACAGTTTATGGGTGTTTTCAGTGCTCTGTCGATGGGCAGAAGTATGTGCGACTTCATGCAGTTCCTTGTTTTGATGTCTGGCACAAGAGGATGAAATAAAACGGAAAGTGAACATAGTGTTTTAGGTGCAACTGTGCCACACACCTTTCCAAAATCATGTAGGTATGCTTTGCTGAATTGTGGCGAATTAAAGAGGGAGAGGCAAGAGAAATTAACCCATCAGGGCATCGATTTCTTCATCTATAAATGTGGAGATGATAATAGTATCTGCCCTATAAATTGTCATAAAGATTAATATTGTTTATGTGAAAAAAGGTTTAAATATAAAATTCAAAATATAGACGTTCCTTCATGATATCTACCAGTTACTTTAGAATTATATTTGGGATTTGGCTATAATTTTAGATAACTTTACGTAGTGATTTTTCTAAATATCAATTTTATCTTTAATTGACTTTTAATTCAACATTTAAGAATGACAAGAGGTTAAAAGTGGTGACTTTATGGTGCTTTAACCATTGCCTTAGGTCTGGTAAAATGAGAAAAATGTGTTAATAATTCAATGTAATCCTAAATGTTTAATTGTGGTATCAAATGAAAAGCACACGGAGCTCAGTGTGGGGTTTTATGGACACAGTTCACAAGGTGACTGATAGCAGTTTCCCTTTGTGTGATGTACACATGCTCACTAGTTTTGTCTTTATAAAAACTCACTACTGTCATTTGAAAGTTAAGGCAGCTAGGACACCTTTATCTTTCTCCTTTGAAAATGTTTAAAATATTTAACATATTCAGTTTGAGAGATCTTTTTCATCTACTCTATAAGACGTCTGAGATTTTTCATAAACAACCTGAATTATTAATTTATTATATACCCTTATTAAAATAATTGCAAATATAATGCAAATTCTAGAACCCAAAATGTAGGAACAGCACTCTCTACTAGGTATATGCCTGTGAAAGCATAAAGCAATCGTGTAACTATGAAATACCTGATTATGTATGTAGGATGAGTAAAATTTTATTTATTTGTGATCAGAGTTTTAGAATCAATCTCCATTTTACATCATCTATAATTTTTAAAAACATAAGTTTAAAAGCACTTGGAAAACAATGGGACAGAAAGGATAGAATTATGAACAGTTCGTACTTGGAATGAGTTCCACGTGTATCTTCTTCCACTATATTTGTGTTTTGAGCAGAATATATGAGTCAAATGCAAATATGAGTATACTGATTACAAAATGCTCTAGCGACTTTTTTTAATGTAGAGAACAGGGGCAGTTTCCAAACCAAAACATAATATTGAGTCACCAATGGAGCAGGTTTTCCTGAGGGAAGTCAAGGAACGAGAATTGGCGATTGAGCAAGGGAGGAGTTACAAAATTGGGTACAGCCACGAAGCCCTCTTGGGAGGAAAGGATAGACAGCAAAGGCTTTGGTTTTATGAAGTGTCAAACTCTGTGCTATGCATACGTGATATCCGTTAATCTGGTGGGTTTTTTTTTGTGTTACCCCTGAACTTTGAGATAATAGAATTTCTGGCAGTGTATCTAAAGAGCGTATAACAGATGAACACTGAACAATGGTTTGGAAAGAGCTTTGGTTTGAACTCACTTGTTTGGAGCAGAGCTATTTAGTGCCTGACCATACTTTTCTACATACGCAGTGGGCAAAACCTTACAGGGTCCAATAAATAATGTGCATTTTCTTTGACACCAGTGTGAGATATCTTCTACAGCACCTCTTACCTCCTATTCTCAACAAGTCGGATGTTATGATTTGACCATGACACAAAACTGCCATGGCAGTGTATTCCCTGCTTGTATCCTCATGAAATGTCCTCACCTATAAAATAAATTCTACAAATTTTCAAAAATTTGATGGGGTGCCAGTTTGCAATGCTCATTCATGATCAACAACAAGAACACTGTAAAATGAAGTGACCTAGGATAGAGGTACATAGAGAAAGGGAACCGGAAACTAAGAAATACCATGGCATTAATTTAAAACTATCAAGACAAAAAGTTAGGGATGGTAGATCCAAAGGCCTGCAAAAGGGAAGAGGAGGTAGCACGTTGGTAATGATATCTGAAGGAGTATGGACTCAGAGCAGTGTAGATTTTATTATGTCTGTTAGGTAAGAGGCACGAAGTCTTTTGTCAATTATCTTTAAACATTTCCCATTAGAATAATGACCAAAGGCCAGAGCTTGCATCAAAAAGTACAGAGACTGTGGGGCGCCTGGGTGGCACAGCGGTTAAGCGTCTGCCTTCGGCTCAGGGCGTGATCCTGGCTTTGTGGGATCGAGCCCCACGTCAGGCTCTTCTGCTATGAGCCTGCTTCTTCCTCTCCCACTCCCCCTGCTTGTGTTCCCTCTCTCGCTGGCTGTCTCTATCTCTGTCAAATAAATAAATAAAATCTTTTTTAAAAAAAAAAAAAGTACAGAGACCGTGTTAAGGTGCTCTGTGGGACAGAACTGTACAACGAATATTTTCCAGTGTGCATACAAAAGGAAGATTTGTTTAGTCCTGTGATTTTATATCCTTCTACTTGTAATGCTGGGAAATGTATAAACAAATGAAATGTTAATTCTTGGGTCCTATTGAATATTTTCACTACATGGGACATTTTTACAATTAAAATGTTAAAAATTCGATATTTAAATATTTATACATGTTGTTAAGGTTAGACCTGGGAAGAACTTGTAGATTTTGACCTAGGTGTCCTATTTCCTGATGGGGGAGAACTACCCACTGGGACATGGAGGTCTATTTCGTGGTGCTGCAATTTGTGTTCACAGAATAAAGCAATAGGAAACACAATTATAGCTTTCCTGAAGGTTAAATTTGCAAAATAACACATTTATTTTGTCAAAATTACATGTATCGAGGGGATCAAAATATGTCCTCGTGGGAGGAAAACAGAAAATATAAGTTCTAGAAAAGTGACCTTGTTTTATATATAAAGTACAGTAAGTAGCTAAGAAAATTTAGAAATAAAAATATACTATAGTTCATCATGTTGATACACGTTGTATTCCTTGGAAGAAATGAAGCCATCACCATCATGGTCATTCTTCTTAAAAATATCTTCTAAAACTGCATTCTGATAGGACTTGTCATGTGGCTTCTCATCTTTTTCAAATTCCCTTTTCAGGTAGTGATTTATCTAGAAGGCCAAAATAATGTCTTTAATAAAAAGGTACCACAGTAAATTTCAGTAACTTGAAAGAAATGTTTACATAAGGAAACTCAACTCTAAGGCTACTTATCGTAAGTGATATAAAATTTTTAAAAACTGTTTGAGGTTTTATCCTTTTAACATTTGAAGCAATTTTTCTGAAAAGGAACATCTTCAAATTAGGTTCCCCTGAGGTTATAGGTGGTTAGTGGTACATACTCAAAGATTAACATCTGAATTAAATTTTGTGGAAACTAAGTGTTTTCCAATAATCTATACTGTCTATGTTATGAAAGGAAAATCAGGAAAATCATTCTTGAGGATTTCTATTAGTGAATAAAACCCAAATTGGCATTTTTATAATCTCTAAAATTACTGCATATATTGTATTATCAATAAAACTCAACCATAGGTTTTGAAATAAAATTTAATTTTCTTAATTTTCCTATGCTTCTATAACTCTCCTTCAAATCTACATAACTATGTCAATCTCTATGATAATAAGGTCAAATAAAAAACAGGTATTAAGTATTCTTTCTCTGTGTAATATGACATTTCTCCTAGCCACATGGGACTACTAAGCACTTGACATGCAGCTAGATCAAATGGAGATACGCTACTCTAAGGGTTAAATACACAACAAATTTTTAAGACAATAAAAAATACTGATAATTTTTTACATTGATTTCATGTTGAAAGGGAAATATTTTAGATATATTGAGTTAGACAAAATAGTATTAAAATCATTTCACCTGTTTCTTTTTGCTTTGTAAGATGTGGCTACTAAAATTTTTAAATTATATCTGTGATTCAATTATATTTCCATTGGAAAGTGCTGATACATATATATAATAACTAAACAAAGCAATGTGCAATAATCTGGAGATACTGTTCAGCAAGGCTAGGTATTTTAAAGGCAAGAGTATTTTTGAAAGCTAAAGTTGAACTCTCAGAGGTTTTTAGCAGTATGTATCCAAACTCAGTCCATCATGAGTAGACTTTATTTTAGAATGATCGATGGATCTTTTTTTTTTTTAAGATTTTATTTATTTATTTAACACAGAGAGAGACAGCCAATGAGAGAGGGAACACAAGCAGGGGGAGTGGGAGAGGAAGAAGCAGGCTCCCAGCGGAGGAGCCCAATGCAGGGCTCGATCCCAGAACTCCGGGATCACGCCCTGAGCCGAAGGCAGACGCTTAATGACTGAGCCACCCAGGTGCCCCTGATCAATGGATCTTAATGAAGGATAGACCAACTGTTCTCAAGTGAGACTTCAGTCCTATTGAGGGAGATTCATTTTTTTTCTTCCAGTTGAGCCTTAGTAATCTGGTGTAGGTGAAAAGAATTTTAAAGAACCTCAAATATTCCTCAGTTTCTAAGTAAATATATTTTCATAACCAATATTACTGACTCTTCTAGTACAGCGTAGTGGAGAGGTACAAAGAGGCAGCAGGTAAGAACATAAGCTTAATTTTGCTAGCAATGAGTTCCACACTATTTCTACTTCATAATTTAATAAAAATACTGTGTTCCTCTTCTTTCCTACCTTGTACTAAAGAAATAATTGACTCAGTCTTTCTGATGATGAAGGGAGGTAGTTTCTTTTAGTTCATGTTTCAAATCTAGTCTTTGTCACGTACTCGCTGTGTGGTCTTGGACAAATAATTTAACCTCTCTGGACCTCAATTTTGTCATCTGTAAAAGGAGGGAAACAGTATCTCTATGGTAGTATTGATGTGAGGATTAGAGTAACATTTATAGATCAATGAAAGATAGCTATTCTTTTCAAGCATGTGAAAGTCACTCTTACCATTTAGTGATAATGCAGCTGATACCTGAGAGACATCTGGACAGACTGTTGCTAAGCAGGTCACTGTTTTGGACTTTCTCTACTTTTATTTTCCAGAAAGAACTAAAGATCCCATAAGGGCTACTGAAGAGTATTCACACTGCAGAATGTGCCTCTTCGTGTGCATTTGATAGCGAATGGTCTGTGTGCACAGGCTGAGCTCTTTGGTGCTACGTGAATTCCTCTGCTGTTGTTCACTCTGAAACTCGTAAGGAGTCAATGCAAAGTACGTACTGGGATGGATTTGCCACCCCTCTAATTGTCCTTCTTAAGGAACGGGGGATATTTTCATTCACATATCTGTCTTTCTCTGCTGAGCAACCAAGGAGCTTCAGGGGAAAGTCCTTACTAATATCCTGGAGGAGGAAGTAGAATCAGGGTGGGGGAAGGACTGGAAAGGGAGAGGAAAAAGAAACAGAGAAAGGGGGCTTACTTGTCTCTTGAAATCAATGACTCAGGTACCTTTTGTTACTTAGGTGGTAGAGTCGTATGTTAAACTGTCTCCAAGCAAGAGGGTGGCAGACAAATGGGTTACTCGATTTAAGCAAAAAGGGTCGAGTCAGTGGGACTCAGCCAGGCACCAGCCTTCAGCAGTACAAACATTAGCCCTGAAACATCCATGCTGGAAATTCCCTGAAACAGGCAGGGCAGGCCATGGTTAAGAGCAAAGTTGCAGGAGCAACTGGGTGGCACAGTTGGCTAAACAGCCAACCCTTGGTTTCAGCTCAGGTCATGAGATTGAGCCCTGGGTCAGGTTCCATACTCTGCACAGTCTGTTTGAGTTCCTCTCTCTCTTTCTCTGCCCCTTCCCTCCCTAAAATAAATAAGTAAATCTTAAAAAAAAAAAAAAAAAAAAGCAGCAAAGTAGTGGAACCAGACTGCTAGGTTGTAGTCTGATTTTGCCACTTGGAGTGGTATGACCTTAGGCCAGTTACTTAACCTGTCTCGGCATCATTTCCCTCTTCTATGGCATAGAGATAATGACAAACTGTCATAAAGATTAAGTGAGTTCACATGCTAATGTGCCTACAGTAGTACTTGGTACTGAGAAAGTACAAAAAAAAATTACTATTATTGTTCCGACATCTTTATTAATCCCTCAATTCATATATAAGACTAACTGGAGGGATGCCTGGGTGGTTTACAGTCAGTTAAGCATCTGCCTTCGGCTCAGGTCATGATCCCAGGGTCCTGGGATCGAGTCCCACATTGGGCTCCCTGCTCCGCTGGAGCCTGCTTCTCCCTGTGCCTCTGCCTGCCGCTCCCCAGCTTGTGCTCTTTCTCTCTCTGACAAATAAATAAATACAATCTTAAAACAACAATAACAACAACACAAAAACCTAACGAACACAGAAGCTAGTTAGTGACCTCCTGGCTCCTGCTTACAATTTTCTAATGCACACAACTCAAATTCTTGCTATCTCTTTTCATAATCTCATGTAATCCCCACAACCTTGTGAGGTAGAAATAATTTGCACTGTTACAAATTCCTACGGTGCTGCTCGAACAAGCTCTGTTCTTGTAGTCTAGAAGCTGTAGTCTAGAATGCCCTATAAGATTAGCTTGGTATTTTAACGACCCTCTGGCAGGGAGAAAGGCAACTGAACGGGATGACTCAGTTACAAGTTTTATATTGAAAAAGCACATTTTCTTCTTGGAGTTTAGAGTTTTTAGTAACCAGCTCTATAAAAGCAAAGTAATCAGCCCATGCTTGGTAGAACTAAAAAATAACAGATGTAACAGAGATGTATTTAAATTGTGATGAAAAAATTAGACTGCACATATGGAATTTGTTTGAATTACCTCAGCTTTAGAGAGTTGCCTGTCATTGTCCGTGTCTATCTGTTTAAATGTTTCAATGCTTCGTGGTCCTTTGGTCACAGCATAAAGTTCAATCTCAAAAATCAATGTTGCATCAGGTGGAATCTTGCCTTCTGCTAAAGGTATAATTTTTAACAGTTTAACTTACATGAAGATAGTGTTCAAATATTTATTCACAAATAGCCATTATAGCATTATGATTATATTATTTCATATTTGTAAAAACCACTTACTAAACACTTTTAAGAAAATTTTTTCCACGTTTTTAAACCAAATCAGTTTTAAGGACCTAGTGCGCCATTATTTCCTGATTGAATTAAAATAACGACAACTGGTGTAATTTTTATTAATATACCCCATCATTATATAGGAGAGAGCTACTGCAGAGAAGAAATGCATGGGCAGAAAAATGTCAAAGTGTTAATGTGTAATCTTTTAAAAAATGATATTCTATAGTTATTTGGAAGTATAAATAAAACATACGCTTCAATATAATCATCTTTCCAATCCTTTATAGACATTACAAAATAAGTACAATGAGAAAATAACACCGTAACAATTTTATGAAATCTCTAATAACAATAAAAAAGTTAAGTATTAAGTTGAATAGTCCTCTTGAATAAAGTTAACCTATTCACTCACTTGTGATGTCACAGATGATCTTAGCAAGCTATGGGCTATTTCAGATGACCATTTCATAAAAATAACCTACAGAAATGACGTGCTAAGAGGCAGGGGTTGGCTTGTGTCACCAGTATTGCCTAGATACTCATGATAGGCACTCAAATATTTGTTGAATGAATGCCCCTATGGTTTATTTTTAAAAAGCCTGTTTGTTCTCTGAAGGAAATAGTAATTTCTTTAATGAAACAGTGGAGAATTCTTGCTGAAGTATTTATATAACCCAAAGAGAAAAGAGCTTGAAAGTTATAGCCAGAAGGAGAACTGGATCAGTTATCTCCAAAGCCAGGACATAGAAAAATCTACTCATGCATTCTATGACTAATGAAGTTATAAGCAATGTAACCACCTATCACCTGACTTCAGAGTAAAAAGTGGTAGAGATTAATTCAATGATAATTTTTATAAAATCCATTCTTATTCTGTCCAGTTATAATCTCCTTACAACATGGAAACAACTAATGATAATAAAGACAACCTCAAAACACAAATTCAAATTTCTTAAGAAAAAATATTACAATTACCTATGAACTTTCTGAATAATTCTGTAAATACAGAAAATATTGCCAATTAGGTTTTGTCTTACAAAGATATTAGAGCATAAAAAGGAGAAAAAAGTGAATTTGCATAGAATTACTTGTATTTAGAGAAGCAGACCAAAGACGTAGGAGTTAATGTAAGGAATCTGTACGTACCACGTGTACTGTTAATTAAAGCACTGAAAAGTCATGCATTTCAAGACATGCAGGGTGCTCTGTCACACGAAGCAAGGATATTGCACAGAGAAAGCCTTCTTCAAGTGCTACCTAAAATAAAGTTATAGCTGATGTTAGGGCTCGATAACAACTCATTTAAAAGAGCTTATTTGACAGGACTCCTAGGTGGCTCAGTCAGTTGAGTGTCTGCCTTCAGCTCAGGTCATGATCCCAGGGTCTTGGGATCGAGTCCTGCATCGGACTCCCCGCTCAGCTGCTCCCCCTGCTTGTGCTCTCTCTCTCTGACAAATAAATAAATAAAACACTTTTAAAAAAAGAGCTTATTTGACAAGAAGTGGTTTGTTAGGCAGTTACAAAAGGTCTCCACTGCAATTTTTATGTAATCTAATCTTACCTATTGTAATGCAGGTAAGCCAGCAATTAAGTATGTTCCAAAGAACATACTTTTGCTGGGCCACAGTTTCCTTAAAACAAAAGTGCTGGTGGTGTTACTAATGAGATTCATCGTTTTTAGGTTTATTGGGGACACCTCAAATTGAATGTGAACTAACTTCTTCAAAGTTAAACTTGTACCTCTCCGCAGCAAGGGTCTGGATTCTTAATAGCTTAGGCAGCCTGGGTAGTCATTCATAGCTAAGCATAACCTAGTTTACAAAAAGGAAACTAAGTGGTCATTTGCTATAGGGGAAGGGGGCCCAATAGGATGGATGAGTGCCTCTTGGTGCGGGATATGGTTACAATGAGATTGAAGAGTCTAAAAGGCAAACTTTGCCTGTCTCATCTTGGCTAGAATCGGCCTCAACATATGACAATATTTTTGGGCAAGTACTACATTCAATTAAATTTATCTTCAATTTTTTTTCTCTCCCAGATTCCTCTACAACTAAAAATAGGATATACAAATTACGTACGGTTCCATGGGAGCTATTTTGATGGGACCAAATGATTGGCCAAGAGCATTGAGAATGAAGCTGTAATTACCTGAAACTGTCTCTTTAGGAGTTTTCAGTCTGATTGGGTTTGCCTTGTGCCACTAACCTCCCTGCAATCCAATTTGGGGCAGTGATCCTCTGCTCTTGCTGGAAAGAAAAGGTGAGGGAATCGCTACTATTAATGAGTTAATAACACAGCCTCAAAGAGGGTATGCCATTCAACGAAATATTTGGGAGTAATGACAAGATTTAGAAAAATAATCTTTAGTGACTTTAATTACATACTAAATATTTCAAACAGGTGGAGTTAGCAAGGATTCTAAATAGTATGAGGAGGGAATGATTATAGTCTTTACACAGCAAAAGAGAGCAAGGATCTAATTGAGAATGCAAAGTAAAAACCATCCCTCTGCCAGGCTGACCATTTTCCCCCTTTTAAAAACTTTCCCTCTTTATTCAGCTCCACTTTTAACTTTGGCAATTTAAAAAATTTTTGATTTTAGAAAAATTGATACATGCCCATGGCAAAAAAATTAAACAGTACAAAATATTAGAGAGTAAGAAGAAATCTCCTTACACTTGACCCTCAGGTTTCCTTCTCGGAGCACATAATGTCATCAGATGACTGTGTATCCTTCCACGTATAATCTGTGTAGATTCATGATGCATGAACCCCTCATAGGTAAGATCTCTGAGGAGAGGAAATTGTTTCTTCTTTGTACATTGGCTTTATGCTCGATGCCTGGAACAGGGCCTGGCATTGATGCTCAATAAATCTTCCTTGCATGAATATTCTATCCCACTTTCTTTATTTTATTTTAATTTTTTAAAAGACTTTATTTATTTATTTGAGAGAGAGAGAGCAGGAGCAGGAGCCGGGGAGGAGGGGGTGGGGAAGAGGGAGAGGCAGAAGCAGACTCCCTGATGAGCAGAGAGCCCGATGAGGGGCTTGATCTCAGGACCCCAGGATTATGACCTGAGCCGAAGGCCGAGGTTTAATCAACTGAGCCACCCAGGCGCCCCATCTCACTTTATTTTTAGCATATTAATACATATGGCTCTATGGCATTCTTTTTATTGGTTGCACCATAATCCACTGTATAGATATACCATATTTAACTAATTCCCTATTGATGGATACTCAGGTGGTTTCCATTTTTTTCTACAAAATAAAAATCTGTAATGAATATTCTTTTATATATACCTCTGTGTACATTCCTGTAAATGGAACTATGGGGTCAGAGGGTATGTGCTTTTAAATCTTGATAGAAATTGCTAGAAAGGTCGAGTGACTTACATTCCCAACAATAATGCATGAGAATGCTGGTTTTCTATACCTGTGCCAACTTTCATGCCTTTGATAATCTGATGAGTGAAAATGGTGTCTCATTTTGTTTTAATATCCCTTTCTTTAAATTAATGAAACTAAGTATTCCCATAGATTTAAAGGCCATTTGTATTTTCTTTGTTAGTGGGCTGCTTGCCTATTTCTAGGGCTAGGTTCATTTTTATTATTGATTAGTAAGAGTCTTCATGGTAGCTGCAAAAATTTTCCCCATTTATCTGGTTTACCTGGGTTCTCAGATCTCACAGTAGGATTTTAAAAATAGGTAAGATATTGAAAGAAGCAGTTCATTTCTTCCACATTTCAAGGCTGCTCCTGAATTTGGGTAATAGTGACTGACAGCTTTTTATATCCAGATGCTCTTTTTACTACGTTCCAGTGCTATCCTTTTACTTTAAGATCATGTTGCAGTTTCCCGAGTTTTATGAATTTGACTTTGGTACTGCTTACCGAGGGTATTTGCTATAGACATTTATGTCATAATTAATAAAATAACATGTACTAAAGTAAAAATGACTAAGGTAGAGCTTATAGAATATACAGGATCTTTATGAGTACTGCCAATACATGAGGGAAAGAACCTCTGGCCAGAGAGATGTCTTCCAATGATGTCTTATTTTCTTTATATGTAAAAAGTGGGGACACAAAGCTGGATTGGACTAGATACAACTAATTTATTGGACCTTATGATTCTGTAACTATTTCCTCTGTGTTTTTTTATTTTACTTGGTTTTTTTAGTGATTCAAAAATTTTTAATTGTGGGAAATACATGTAACATAAAATTTACCACTCTAACCATTTTAACTGTATAGTTCAATACAATTAAATATATTCACATTGCTGTGCAACCAGTCTCCAGAACTATTTCATCCTGGGAGAGTTGAAATTCTATACCCATTAAACCAATTCTACCTATTCCACCCTCTCCCCAGCACCTTGGCAACCAGTTTTCTTTGAATTTGACTGTTCCACATACCTCATACAAGTGAAATCATACAGCGTTTTTGTGTGATTGGCTTATTTCACTTAGTGTAATGTACTCAAGGTTCATCCATGTTGCAGCATGTAGAATAATTTCTTTCCTTTTTAAGGCTGAACAATATTCTATTGTATGTGTACACATGTTGTTTATCCACTCATCTGTCAATGGACACTTGGGTTATTTCCACTTTTTGGCCATTATGAATGGTGCTGCTATGAACATGAGTATACAAATATCTCGTTGAGATCCTGCTCTCAATTCTTATGGATATACACTCAAAGCTGTGATTTATTTTTAAATATAACTTAGAGATATAATACTAAAACACCTTACCATAGCCTTCCTTTCCATATGCAAATGAAGGAGGTATAATCACTTTCCGCTTCTCTCCAGGGCACATATCCATCATCGCAATGTCTAGGCCTTTTATAACTTGTCCAACACCAAGAACAAACCACTTGGGGTGGCCTTCATTTTGTGTCCGACTACAATATAAAACAACACTTAGGTAAGCTGATTTTAAGAAAAATGAAATCAAACTTTAAAATACACCTGGACACGATGCCTGGATGGCTCAGTCAGTTAAGCATTTGCCTTCGGCTCAGGTCATGATCCCACGTTACAGGAATTGAGTCTGGCATTGGACTCCTTGCTCAGCTGGGAGCCTGCTTCTTCCTCTGCCTGCTGCTCCTCCTGCTTGTGCTCTCTATCTCTCTCTATGACAAATAAATAAAAAATCTTAAAAAAATAAAATACACCTGGACATGAGGTTATAATTTAAAATTGGAGTCCTCTCTCTTTTCCCATATTAGTATTCATTCTGAACCCCCTGGTGGGTTGTTTGGCTCAAACTTCTTTCATAATAGCCAGAAAGAAGTCTGATTTGCCTAAAGCTAGTCATTAGGAGTCATGTCATTATCTTTTTTTATTGCCATCTTGCAAAAACTATTCAATAGTTACCTTTTTAATGGGTCTCCGGCCTCTAAGTAGCTTCATGGTCTATCCAAAAACTCATTTAACCTTTCTGAGTTTGTTCTAAAAAATGATGGTGCAGGTTTAGCCTCAAAAAGTCATTTGAACAATAATTAAAATTTGTATCTTTTCTTATTAAATTTATGTATTTTCTTCCAAATGGAAAGAACTAATTTTACCCAATCCTACCTTTATAGGGTAATAAAAATAGAAAAGCCATTCTTCCTCTGAGTAATAAACGATCAATTAAATCAGAGCAGACAGTGGTGAGATGAGGGGGCAGATGGGAGAACATAGGGCCCAGAAGACGCCAGGGAAAGATACTGTTGTGGTTTTTGGATACAGTTGAAAAGTGGCCCTCAGTCTGTAAATATCATGCTTCTGGAGGCCAGATAAAATCTCTTAAACTACCCTAGCTAATCCTCTGTAAAGAGACTCCAACAAACAGAAAAAAAAAAAAATGGTGAGAACATCCTTACAGACAGTACCATCACTTACCCTTGTATAGATCCCAAGAGTGGTGGCAGTGGTCCGGGTGCCTGTGTATGTAGTGTATTTCTGATAATCTCTTGTTTAATAATTTAAAAAGTAATAGTTCACCAGGGAACTACTGAATTTCAGTAGGAATTTCCCCCCCTAGGAATAAAAGGCTCAGCTCTTACTGTTAAATAACAAGAACAAACCAATCAACCAACCACTTAGTTTCTGGTTGATAGAGGGAGCCTAGATTTCATGCATCAACTGGATGCCGGAGCAGTTCATAGCATTTCCTACCTGCAGTAGAATTTCGAACCATCTTTAGCCAAGTAGCCGTCGTAATGGGCATTTAGCAGGTCTCCCTTCTTGCTCGTCTTAGAACAGTTTTCTGGACGATGCAAAACTTCGATTTTCACTTCTTCTATGCTCTCCTCTTCCTTTTGTCCCAGAGCAGTAAAAATGCCCGATACATAAAAGAAAACGATTAATCTTAATAAGAACTGCATGGTTCCTGAAGTTGG